>NC_054055.1:88490228-88798386 GCF_017639655.2 Falco naumanni | reverse complement strand
ATTTTCCTGTCACCATTAAATACTGTGTTGCTCTTCTTAACACTGGCATAAGGATGGTAGAAGACTGGAAGGAGCAACACTAATTCCAGATCGGATACAGGCAGCATAATAAATCTGACTACGCCTTTAGCATCTGTGGTACTCAGTATTCTCAGCTGGTCAGCCATCTAAGTATTTACAAAACGTTAGCTTTCACCATCAGACAAGAGTGGGTATAATCTGTCTGGCACAGACTTAGGTAAAAGCCTAGCTGTCATGAAGAAGAGGTAGGAATCATGCCTCTCCTTCTTATATTCAACAGAAATATTTTGAAATATTTTTAAAAAGGCTTAGTAATGTCATATTATGTTTGGTGTTGAATTTTACTTAGATATTGTCTTTACTTTCTCTTTCATGAGGTAAATCCACATGCATAATCCTCTAACAGGAAAACAATAACAAAAAGAAAGCAAGGAAAACTAATCTGTGATAGCATATTTCATACTATGATAGCACAAAGGTCTTGAATTACAAGAAATTTATCTTGCCTTAAAAGCATTTGCTATATATCACTATCAGGCTTTCAGAAAACCTGATGTATTGCAAAAATATTTTTTTAAAAAAATTAAATCTTCTTCAGTCCTTTTTTCTTATGATGCCATTTTTTCCATAAAGGCATGGTTTTTAATATCAATAGTCACACTGTTAGGAAATATACAATAAAGAAAAAAAAAAAAAAGGACATATTACAAGTATTTCACTCTGCCATTGTCATAATAGAAGTGTTTATGTGCAGTGTTTGTGTGGCCGATATAGGCAATCTGTGGGGAGGAGCAGGGTCAAAGAGTTATCTATAAATAACACGTAGGTATGAAATCCAGGGGTGTAGAGTGTGGGGGGTGTCACAACCTAGTCCAAGACTGGAGCGAGGTTCTGCTTGTAGTCTCGGGAACAGAATTAAGACTCAAAATGGAGTCAAAAGCCAAGGAACTTTATTTGCCTGACAAGTTTGCAAATGCAAAGGAGAGAGAGAGAGAGAGAGAGAAGGAAAGGAAAGAACAAAGGAAAGAATGAGAGTTCACAGCAATAGCTAACACCCTGGAGCTGCAGCATCCCAATAGTTCAATTAGTTTCCAAGTCTGGTAGGGGAATGTTCTATCCAATGTTGGTTGGTTGTGTTCTTTTTATAGGGTGGTCACACGCTGTTCAGCTTAACCACACCTTCCACCTGGCAGTGGTGTGCGTGCCCAATAGTGTCAGATGGTTCTCAGAGGTCTCCAGGCCCCTCGATCCCCCCTACCCTGGGTCTGGGCATGTGCACATGGGTTTGGTTAAGTTTCTCAGGATTAGCTCCTGCCATTGCTCCAAGGTGTCAGGTGGAGAGTTTCCTGCCTTAATGGTGTTGAGATAAACATTTGCTGTGGTGATGGTGTGAGTTTCCTGCCACAGCGATGTTGAGACAAACATCTGGTGTAGCAATGGTGGTTTTCACCCAATACAGTCTTTTACAGGTGGGGATACTTTTTTGATAGGTGCACTGGTAATGCATCTAATCACATAATAAAGATGTTTTGATACAATTTTATACTACAAATTATAAATGCAATTCATATTAGACTGATCAGCAAGTAAACTTGACAGAAGAGAAGAAAATCTTTAAAAATAATAGAACATTCCATGTGTTAGTCTAGCAAAATATTCAAATACCCCTGGTACAGATGTATAACATGACTTCAATGACTCTTTCTTCAGGTTTGGCATCTTTTTTCACCTTGATTTGTACAGCAAAAGATCCAGAGGCAGCAACACTCACATAGTGTGGTCTAGCATGGTCAGCAGAAATCCATTTTCTTGGGAATGGCACATCATTCAAGTATTTAAATAAGTAATTTTGGATGTGTACGGGTTAAGGCTGTTTCATTCCTCCCATAAAATACTCTTTGGAGTCTGGTTTTCCAAAAGAGTTTTGAAAGGATTCATGTTTTTAAATAAGTCAAGTCTTAAACTTTCTGTACTCTATTCCCTAGGAAATCATATTCTTCACTAGGACCTCACACTCTTACTTTTCACAGATCTACTCTAACTAGATGTGTTTATGGAGGGGGGACTGTTATTAGCATGTGTTGATTTTGATCTAATAGTATGTTCAATAATATGTTAAATAATATTTAACAATAGGATTTTTCTTAACTCCTTCTAGCCCTTTATACAAATGCCAGGTAATTTGAAAGTCCTATTAAAAATTTGCCATTGGCATCTGTCCATTTTGCACAGGCTTATATGGAGATGATTCATGTGGAATATATCTCCTTTTTCAGACTGACTTGGCATTTATAAGTGAAACCAGTACTACACATCTACACTGATCAGTGTACCAGTCCCTCTGCACTGAGTACAATACTGCATTAGGACAAAGCTCACTTTGTGGACTTGGGGAGGGATCCAAAGTGGCAATCAATGCTCATGCCATTGCATCTAACTGGGGAATAAGCCAGGCAAACCAAAGCAGTGATATATGTTCCTCAGCTGTCTCCCAAGACGAGAACCACAAGGCCCAAGCACCTCAAGGGTGCGTGTGACTATGGTGGATCCTCTTGAACTCCTCTTTGGAAACCTGAATGCTTGATTACCTCTGAAATACCTGTACACTAACTTGCACAGCATGGGAAATAAACAAGAAGAATTAGAGATCTGTGTGCAGGGCCATGATCTCATTGCAGTTACAGAGATGTGGTGAGATAGCTTGCATCACTAGAGTGCTGTCATGGATGGCTTTTTACTAAAAAAACACATCAGCAAGGCAAGGTGGTAAAGTCGCTCTTTATGTGAGAGAGCAACTGGAATATATTGAGCTCTGCCTAGGGATGGATGCAGAATGGGTTGAGAGCTTATGGGTAAAGATTGAGGGGCAGGCCAACATGGGGAAGAATGTTATGGGTGTTTACCACAGGCTGTAGTAGGAAGAGGAAGTTGATGAGGACTTCAACAGACAGTTGGAGGTAGCCTTATGATCACAGGCTCTGGTGCTCATGGGGGACTTCAAACTCCCTGATATCTGCTGGAAAGACAATGAAGCTAGGCACACATAGTGCAGGAGGTTCCTGCACAGCATCGATGATAACTTTTTGACACAGGTGGTGGAGAAGCCAACAAGATGAGGTGTGCTTCTGGACCTTGCAGAGTAGGATCTGAATATTGTAGGCAATCTTGGCTGCAGTTACTATGAGATGGTGGATTTCAGGATCCTTCATGGAGGAAGCAGGGCAATATGTAGGACTGCAGCCCTGGACTTCAGGAGAGCTAACTTTGGCCTCTTCAAGGACTTGCTTGGAGGAACCCCATGTGTTAGGGCTCTAGAACATAGTGGGGTCCAAGAGACCTGGTTAACATTCAGGCATCACGGTATCACTTCCTCCAAGATCAAGATAGGTACATCCCCATGAGTAAGAAATCAAGCAAAGGGGGCAGAAGGCCTGCATGGATGATCAAGGAGCTTCTGGCAAAACTCAAGTAGAAGTAGGAAGTTTACAGAACATGGGAAAAGGGACAGGTCACATTGGAGAAATATAAGGACATTGTCAGAACATGTAAAGAGGCAGCAAGGAAGGCTACCGTCCATTTGGAATTAAATCTGGTGAGGGAGGTCAAGGATAACAAGAAGGTCTTCTTCAAGTACACCAGCAGGAAAAGGATGACTAGGGAAAATGTGAGGCCGCTGCTGAATGAGGTGGGTGCCGTGATGACAAAGAACACAGAAGGCAGGGTTACTGAATGCCTTCTTTGCTTCAGTCTTTACTGCCAAGGCCATCCCTCAGGAATCCCAGATCCTGGAGGCAAGTAAGGAAGCCCGGAGAAAGGAGGAGTTTCTCCTGGTCAAGGAGCAACATGTTAGAGATGACTTAAGCAAACCTGACACCCACAAACCCATGGACCCTGATGGGATGCACCCCCGACTGCTGAGGGAGACAGCAGATATTATTGCTGAGCCACTGTCCATCTTCTGTGAAAGGTAGTGGAGGACAGGAGAGGTGCCTGAGGATGGGAGGAAAGGCAATGTCACCACAGTCTTCAAAAAGGGCAAGAAGGTGGACACAGGAAACTACAGACCATCCAGCCTCACCTCCATCCCTGCAAAGGTGATGGAACAGCTCATCCTGGAGGTCATCTCTAAACTAAGCATGTGGAGGGAAAGAAATGTTCTCGGCAGTAGTCAACATGGATTCACCAAGGGCAAATCATGCCTGACCAACCTGATAGCCTTTTTTGATGGAAGGACTGGCTGAGTAGATGAGGGGACAGCAGTGGATGTTGTCTACCTTGATCTTAACAAGGCTTTCTCCCATAATACCCTCATAGGTGAACTCAGGAAATGTGAATTAGATGAGTGGACAGGGACATATATTGTGAAATGACTGAATGGCAGATCTCAGAGAGTTGTAATCAGCAGCACAGAGTCCAGCTGGAGGTCTGTAGGCAGTGGAGTTCCCCAGGAGCCATTACTGGGTCCAGTCTTGTTCAACTTATAATGACCTGGATGAAGAGACTGAGCGTATCCTCAGCAAGTCTGCTGATGATACAAAACTAGGAAGAGTGTCTAAAAACTAGAAGACTGCACTGCCATTCAGCGAGACCTGGACAGGCTAGGGAGTTGGGCAGAGAGGAACTTCATGGAGTTCAACCAAGGCAAGTGTAAGGTCCTGCACCTAGGGAGGAATAACTCCATGCAGTGGTGCAGGCTGGGGGTTGACCTGCTAGAAGGCAGCTCTGCAGAGAAGGACCTGGGATTTCTGCTGAACAGCAAGTTGCCCATAAGCCAGCAGTGTGCCATGGTGACCAAGAAGGTGAATGGGATCCTGGGGTGCATTAGGATGAGCATGGCCGGCAGGTTGAGGGAGATGATCCTCTTCTTCTGCTCTGCCTTGGTGAGGCCACATCTTGGAGTACTGTGTCCAGTTCTAAGCTCCCCAGTTCAAGGGAGAGAGAGGACTAATAGAGAGGGTCCGGCAGAGGGCTACAGAGATGATGAGGGGACTGGAGCATCTCCCTTATGAGGAAAGGCTGAGAGAGCTGGGCCTGTTTAGCCTGGAGAAGAGAAGACTGAGAGGGGATCTTATCAATGTCTACAAATACCTTAAGGGCAAATGTGTCAAGAGGATGGGACCAGGCTCTTTTCAGTAGTGTCCAGAGACAGGCCAAGGGGCAATGGGCACAAACCGCAACTCGGGCAGTTCTGTCTGAATATGAGGAAGAACAGCTTTACTTTGGGGGTGACAGAACAGCGGAACAGGCTGCCCGGAGGGGTTGTAAAGTCTCCTCTGGAGACATTCAAAACCCACATGGATGCTAACCTGTGCAACTTGCTCTAGGTGAACCTGCTTTAACAGGGGTTTAGACTAGATGATCTCCAGAGATCCCTCCCAGACTTGACCATTCTGTGACTGTGTTAACTGACTGCTTGTTAGACATGAAATAAATTTCTCCCATGGTTTCTCAGCTTTCCTTTATAAACTTGTTAAAACCTAAATGGTCCATCAAACTAAGTTGATTTTTTTTTCTGCTTTTACAGATGAGCACCACTAAGCACAACCAAATCATAAGCTTTTCCTTTATCTTGACATAACTGAAATTATAATATACATTAACTCAACAACGTTATTCCCTTAGCTATTGGGAACCAGCACATCTTTTAACAAACATGATAATTTGTACTTTCAGAAAATAATTTCCGTAAAGAGCTTTGTGGCTAAAGATATGATTTTCAGTTCTTTGTAATTGCTCATTATTCCTTTTAGTCACTGAAATATTACTCATTATGCACTGAAAAAGTAAGTTAGTCTAGAATAACAACAATAATAGGTACTTGAAATACAGTTTGAACTAGGAATATTTTTTCCTTCTATTGACGTAAAAAAACTTAGAAAGTGGTTCTAAGAAGAAAGAAAAAAGAAGGAAACCAACTTGTTTCTAAGATTTATTCTTGTCCTCCAATCTGCTCCCAAAGAAAAAAAAGAATTGCTGATGTCAGGTGGGTCAAGTCTTCTGTGAATTAATTGGATTTTCTGCTAAGGGATTCATCTCACAAGAGATTTCTAGCCATCATTATCATGTAGAAATCTTATGCTAGCCTACTTATGTGAATTTTTCAAGAGCATTCATAAAGGGGAGGAGAGGGGAAAGGGAAAAGCAGTATGGAAAAGGAGTAGGCTACTCACTGCCCTTTGGAGATTATTATAGGACAGGAACGTGATGCAAACCCGAGGTATACTTTGGTGTTTACAAGAAGTGAAATCTCCCTTGGTCCAGAGTCCTGGATGTACAAGGCTTTGTCTTATCTTCCTGCATTTCAGCTCAGTTATGCTTCTACAACATATCTGTGGGGTGGAACAATACATTAAACTGAATTCCTGTTATTCACTTAATATGAACTGTGGCAGAAAAATAGTTTTGGTACACTGTTTTGCAATTAGGCTGCATATGCTGGTGGTTGGTTTGGTTTTTTTTTACCATTTCAAGATACACAGTGTACTTCAGCTTATGAGACAATCAGAAATATTCTTAATTTTAACTATTTAAAACTTTATTTTGTTTGCACAGTTTTATTCTACACTGCAGGGAGTTTACTTTTTTTGAAAGAGGAACTGCAAATTGAACTCTTAATAATTGTAATGATGGCAACAGCAGCTAGTCTCATATTGCTTCCCACCAGACTCATGAGGTACATTAAGAGCAGCTGTACCAAAAAAAATACTTATGATCCACAAATGTGAGGAGAACACATTGCTACCACATTCATTAAACATAATATTGTTCTCAAACAGCAAATGCAGAAACATGGCAATAGAAGGAGAAAGTGCTGAGGATATTGTGAGCCTCAGCTGAGAAAGCAACCTGACTGGGGAATAGTCCTGAAAAAGAAACCACTGTGGTGTTGGCAAAGGCAACCCATCTGTAAGCACACATTTAAATCTCTGCTGCAAGTACAGAGAACGGCATTGTTCTTGGATGTGAACTGGCTTTTGAACCCACAGCCCCTGCCTTATGAACACAGAGATGATATAAAGGTGAGTAGTGTCTACCCCCCCTTGCTCTCTAACCTCACCGAAGTGGGAGGCCAGGTGAGGCTGAGTAGAGTCTGATATAATAGAACTCCAAAGCAGCAGACTGCTATTAAGCAAGGCGTTCTTTTTGTCAGTGCTGGGGCAGCACTAGGGATAACTCCACAATAAGTGCTACAACAATTTGGCAAACTTTTGGAGACTATATACCATAAAGTTATACATAATCACAAGATTTCTGAGAACTCATTTAAATATACATGAGATTTTCTGGAACTCATTAACATATGCACATGTCTGGTCTGAATGTGCAGTGATCTTCCTTGGTGGTCTTTGGTTGTGTCAGGGTCTTTAGATGAAGGCTTGTAGTCTGCTTCACTGCACCCACTGATTGACCTTTACTTCTGCGCAAACTCAGTTCTGGGATCAGTAGACCATATACTTCAAGGCTATCGTTCCCATTCTCTTGTAACTTTCTTATCTGTATAGTCCTGTGTATATGTTCTCAAGATCAAGTTGTCTATCATGAGATTGTCCAGGTGCTCCCTTATTTCACACCCATCCCTTATCTTACAACCATCCAGAGGGGAGCCTCTTTTGTTCAACTGAGTATCTAAGGTACTTACAATGTCTTCCTTGTTTTTGGGGCCTTAACCATTTCAGAGAAAGGGTGGAAGTGACTGGGCAGGTTGCCTCTTCTCTTTCAGTTCACCTTCATACATGCATGCTTGTCCTACAGCAATGCTTTGAACCAAAAAAAAAAAAAAGGGAGAATAATATCCAGTAGCTGCAGGAAGAAGAGAAACAATAAATAATTTTTAGAGCTGCCATTTATCATAAGAGGTAGCTTAGAGCCAAAGCTGCATCCTGACTGCCTTGGTTTCCTCAGTTTACACTTAAGTGTGTGATATGTGGAACTTTATCAAGAAAGGAAGTCTTTATTGGAAAGAGATTGTAATTCACTGTCATTTTACTAATTACCTCACTTGCGGTTTTCAGTGCTCTAAAAGTCCTTAATTTAATCTTCTTACTAATTGTTGGTTGCAAACAGAATAAAGTTCTACAGCTTGCATAAGGATTCCCAGAGAGCACAAAGTATGCTTTGCATCATAGATCCAAACTGGAATTACCTCTTTCCCTGTACCATTATCTGTCTTAAAGAATAATGAAGAATGGAATGGAATGGAATATCTGAATGCAACAATAATGTGAGGGAAAAAAAAAAATACTGTCTGTGTAATAAATAGCTACATTTTCACTTCCCTAGTATTTCCTGTGAAAGTATCTTCAAATACTTAAGATTTTTAATTTTGATGTTTTGGGTTTTTTAATATTGGGGTAAAACTGTCTTCTCAGGGACAATTGCTTGCCACTTAATTCCATTCAGTTTCTGCTTTTGTATATTAGAAACATGTTCATTTTTTGATATTGCAAATTTCATTTTTTTAAGTATCTACCACTGGAAACAGCTGCATTGGAGAATTCTTTCAGTGTTTGAAACAGCACATGTTTTCTTGATAATCCCTGGAAAACATAACATAGTTGCAAGTATTTTTTCAGCATTATGTGTAGGTGCAGTTGGAGAGCTGGACAGAGCTTTTTAACACAACCTCACTACACTACTGTATTTACATATCCTCATACCTATGTCTCTGAAACTTTTCTAGGGATTGAATAAAGTCACAGTAGTTTCTCATTTTGGGTCTGTCATTTTTTCCTGGGCATATCGTCAGTACTTGTATTCTCATCATGGAACAGGCTTTATTGCCCCATCTTAAAGCCCAGGTCACACACACAGCCTGACACGCAGACACACAGATACACATTCACTGTGAACACCACTGAAACTTTTTATAGCACCTTCCTAATGACAGATCTGAATTTACTGTTTGTCTTTTCAGGATATATGGCAGTTGAAACAAATGGACATATTTTACTTCACAAAGACGCAAACATGAATGTTCTTTAAGATGATAAAAGAAATTAAACAAGATAAAGCAAGTACATTCATTTGTTTCCCTGCCCAGGTTTATCTCCCTCTTTTGAGTGATATTTGACTCAGGGGACTCCTACTACCTCACAAGGGCTCCCTCCTCTTTCCAATTAGTTTCCGTCTTCTGTGGTTCACCAGACTCCTTATACAGCAATGAAAGCATGAACCACTATTTTTCTTCTCTCCTCAGCATTCTTCAACTTTGCTTTTTCCTCAGAGCCTCAAACTTCTATCTTTTTTAAAAATATAGACTTACTCTGCTTGTTCATATTCTGGAAAATTCCAGATTTCTCTTAGCCAACATACTTAACTTGGGCAGTCTTTAAATATTCAACAACATCACGACCTAGAGCTGTTCTTCTTTCTAAAGATGTAGGTCCTGCACACCTCAGACACTACATGTGGGTGAAGGCTTACTATTCTCTAAAGAACAGGGTTTACAGTAGTTTCAATATTTTCAATTTTTTTTAAAAGAAAAATCCTTAATTTATGTGTTACACAAAGTGTCTTAAAATCTTTTTTAAAAAGACACTTTTACAATCTAAAAGCACAAACCAGACTAAAAATAAAATTTATCTTTTCTTCTTTTTTCCCCCTCATAAGGATATTTCCATTCCCCTGACATACATTCTGATGACAGAGCATTATATTAACCACTTATAAGTTTTTCTCCAAGATTCTTTTCAGCTGCCTTTCTCTATAAACAACTAACATAGTTACTCAGAGAGAACAGGTGGATTAAATAAGCAAGCTGATTGAAAGAAATGGATTATATAAGTATAAATGAATATTGGACTTAAACAATGAGAAGAACTTGCTGTCAAATTGCAGTGTCGGTGTTTTTTTGGGTTTTTTTGTTTTTTTTTTAATTTAATTAATTTCAGAATATTGTAGATGAAAAAATCTACAACCATTCTCCACAGGATGTCAGATCAAAACAGCACACATTAACCATGAAGTTAGCTTTCAATTGACAGCTAAAACTGCGGCGTTAAAGATAATTTTTAAAAACATATATTCTAATATACACAATAGATATTCTAAAATGGTAAAGCGCCACCTGTGTACTGTTTGCCTCATAAAATAATTAGCAAAATATAAACTTATACTGATTTTTTTCCAAATAATTCATTAAAATTCAATTTTATTAAACATTTTTTGTTTGATGAGGCTGTCAGTGTTATTGAAGTATGAAGGGGATTAAATATGTTAGGGTTATGGCATGATTCAGGGATAGTGATCCCTTAAGTCCATTTGCTAATCTACAAATTTTCTTAGGAGGCAATTTAGTAGATTAAGATATTCAACTCAGAAATACAGAAGTGTCAGTGAAACCCCCATCACAATAGATGAATATCTATTTAGTGTTCCCAACTAGGAGATTTCCTTTGTGTGCAAGGTTTTAATCAAGTGCGCACTGTCACGGGTCAGTGGCAGTCATCTGAAATGCAGTTTTCCATAACATTGAAGCTATAGCAGCAGATTATCCTTAGATCTAATACAGCTGTTCCTTATTCTTTTTCTAGACCATACTTAATGAATGTATGCATGCAAAAGTCAGCTATTGAAGTATAAGCCTTTAAAATTGTTTCAAAGCAGGAATAATTTTGTAAAAGGGTACAAAAAGGTCTCAAAAAGGATTAAAATAATAAAGAAAAATCCTCTCAAACAGGATTTTAGTGAGCTTCAGGAACAATTTCAAAAACTTTCATGCTTATTAATTTCCTATATTTGGAAACAAAACAAGGTGTCGTTTTCTGTTACCTGAAGGTTTCCAAGACATCTTACTCTCTGCCCATTATTGTCTGAGCTAACTCTGCCTAGATGATGTTTGGATCCAGCAGGTGGGTGTTGTGGCAAGACATAAAGGTGAGTGTTCCTAAACTCTTTCTGACAGAGAACTCTCCTGTATGGGAATCTTCCTCCTTAGTCTTGATAAATCTTATCAAGATGGCTGCTGAACTCCAGATCTGGAGCAAAACATTAAAAGTTCCATCTGGGTACCTACCAGGTGGGCAGAAAAAGAAGCTCAGATACAGCTGCGGTAGGTGGTTGTAACTCTTCACTCGGCATGTCAGCTTTTGGATTTATCTTCTTAGAGCAGAAGAGGAGCATTTGGGGGTTTTGTGGAGAAGTCAAGCATCTAAAGAAAATATTGCAGTACTTCATTTATAAAAGTTTAATGACTTTATTGATTCTGGTACATTTATCTTACTGTGCCAAACTGGTGATGAAACTGAAACAACAGTATGGGCCACTGGGTTGGTGGGGGAAGGGAGGGAAGTGTTGAAAAAGGACAGAAAACTAAGGAGGCTCAGGTAGCTCCATTGCTTAGCTGTCTTTGCCAGGTTGTCCTACCCCAACTTGTCCTACCCCATTCATATCAACCTTCACTATTTCACACAAATAACTTGCCTCGATTTTTTCTCTCATTCATTTACAAAGTCATCGCCATTCCCAGCCCTCTCCTCATTGTCCTGCTCCTACTGCTTCCCGTCACAGAGTTTTGTCAACCAGGACCATACAAACCCTATTTTTTTAAACAAAAAAA
This sequence comes from Falco naumanni, assembly GCF_017639655.2. Taxonomy (NCBI): domain Eukaryota; kingdom Metazoa; phylum Chordata; class Aves; order Falconiformes; family Falconidae; genus Falco; species Falco naumanni. The sequence continues at coordinate 88,786,808 of NC_054055.1, read as the reverse complement.
AAATATTTAAGGACAATGCACTTCCAGAATTAATTTGGTCCATGGTGTCCAGCATTCCTTGTGCAAAAAATGTGAAGATCTGAACCACTGAAAATGCAAACGGTAATGAAAAGAAAGCAGCTGACAATGTAAAGGTTAATTTAACACTGTGGTTCTTTTGCCAGGCTGTAGACTAACTAAAATAAATATGACTTTTATTATCTTCTTCATGACCATGTACAAGTCCCTATCAGCAAAGAGGTTTTAGTTTAGCTTTCATATAATTTGTCAACTTCGAAAAGTACTTAATTTTGAAATATAGCATAATTTTAATTGTGGTCTTTTATTAGCTATCATTGTCAGATTTAACCAACTTGTAAATATAGATTGATCAGATTGTGATAGTAATAGCTTGCACTAGTTTAACAAAAATGGCTATTCTTCATTACCTGCTATATTTTTTCTAGAAATTTCTTAATTAAAGTGCATTATATATTATTCCAGGCTCACAAGGACTTGAATGATGTGTTCAAGGCAGGACAAGATAGATACAAATAGCCTTAGAAATTTGGGATTGTTTTATGAAGCTAAAAATCTAAGCCTTTTCTTTTTCTTTTTCTTTTTTTTTTTCTTTTTCTTTTTCTATTCCCACCCCCTCCCCCCAGTGTTACCCTCACATGTCTGTGTATCAACAATATGTCACTATTTCATTAATGCAGGAATTTGTTCTAGTGTAGAGGTGCATCACTAAATGTATGGAAAATTTCATTTTTGTTTCATCCGATTTATAAGCCCTAGTACTGGTGCTGGATTAATACATAAGTATTATTGGCAAACAAGGAAAAATCATGTTTCATAAAGTATTTTGTCTATAAACTCAGTCATAAAGAAAAAAGGCATATTCAGAGGTGTTGATCTGTGAACAAATAATGCTTTTTTAAAATAAAGCACTTTTAAATTGTAAGAAAAGTCCAGTCTTTCTGATAAATCCTTTCTCCTCCCATTAAGTTATAATGCACTATCTACTACAGAAGCTGGGGGGGACAGGGATGGACACCAAAAAACAAAACCAACAAACACTTGCCTCTTATATTACACATTTGGGAGGAAAAAACCAGACTTCCATGTAGTCCTACTTTCATACACTTTCATACCCCTAGACTGCATTGTGAACAGGATTTCATGCAGAATGCCGTATAGTTCTTAATGCTGCTGTTCAGGTTTCACATCTCTGTTTCCCATTACCTCAAAAGTCACAACTTTGTCCCACACATGCAAAAAGTTCTGCTGGATATTGTTCCTGGGATTTTTTTTTTTTATAATCTTAAAAACAATAACGTGATTCTGCTATATAATAATTTAAGGTGTTATTTTTCCTAGAGGTGGCTCAGAATATTTCACTAGAAGTTACAGACTGCTAAACTTCAGTGTCAAATTTTCAGTCATATTTTATAATTAGTAAGAACTGTATGGAACGTAATGTGAAATAATTAGTGATTTCACCAGTTTGGACACTAATTACATGATTGAAGTAAGCTGATTATTTAGAGTTATCAGTGTACCATCAAACTCAAAAGATTTTAAATTTTTAATTTATATGCACATTCAACAAACGTTTGTGAAACAGCCATTAATACCTCTAGAAAAAAAACACTGTTCTGAAAATGTTTTTTAAGAAATTACTTAAATGCTAGGTATTATTTTGCCTGGAACTAGTGTTTAATATATGCAAAACTATTCTAGCATCTCAGTCACATTATGAGTGGGATGCTGAACTGGTAAATATTTTAAATACCTTTAAATATTATTTTAAAACCAATTTTTGTTTCCCTATTGTTGACAGATGTTTATTCTAATATCTTGCTATGCACATTCTGTGTAATGTACTGCAGAAATGGTGTGTTTATGTTGCAGAAGGAAAGCATATAGAGAGAGGTGTGTAGGAAGCAATTTTTTATTTCACATTATTATACGCTTATATATGATTGATATTACTATGTTTGGTTAACCCTGGTATTGACTTTACCCTTAAATGATGGCACAAAGCCTTCTTTCTTTTCTTTTGAAAATATTGGTAAATTTTTATTTTATTTTAAAATAATAATACAATTCATAAAGACCATAATGTTTGGATTAATGTGATAGTAAAGACAAAATCAGAGAAGCTTGCTCTCTACATACTTTCCTTAAATACAGTAAGTAATTGCAAGTTTTTCACTGATATGAATCAGAAATGGGAGAAAAACCTTTACTTTCTATGTAGGTCCACAATACTAGTGTCAGTACCATGAAAACGGTGACACTGGCATTGGTCAAGTCTACTGAGAAAACAATTTTTTTAAAGAAGTAACAGCAATTACAGTTATATGTCCCAGACAATATTTCCAGCTATCAAGCCTTAACAACAACTCAAACACCTGTACCTAAAACATTTAAAAGAAACTGTCAAATTATACAAACCCAATCTATAGATTGATATTTTGATTTCATAATTCCTTAGCCATATTCAGGGGTGTATAGTTGGTTCTGGTATGTAGGTTACCTCAACAGATTTCCCTTCAAAGGAAAAACCTATTTAATTCTGTTGTTTTCAGTGTGTCAGGATATACTCTGCCACTGAATCATTTTTGCAATACTCATTCAAATCAGTAGACTCCCAATATCAAACAACCGAATATAGTGAGTCCTGGTGACCTGACTGAGGTCTGTATCCACTCGGTTCACAAAAATATTGCAAGGGAGAAACAAACCTCAAACTGCAAATTTATCATTTGCACAATATTAGAAGGTAGAAACCTCAGCCACGGCAGTGGCCCCATCTCTGGTTGCTGACTAAACTCACAGTAAATGACAATCCTCATCAAACACTACAGCAAACATCAGTTCTGTGCAATACATAGGATAAATGGTTTCCTGATGTTTTTCTGAGAAATGACCAGATGTTTCACTGATCTTCAATGGCATTTCATTTTCTCATCATCAGTAGGACTCTGTAGGTGTTGCACTCTTTAGTGCTCCTGGCAGCCCAGCCCTGTGCACTGAGCCAGCGATCCACCTGAGTTACCCCCAAGCCTGCGCTGTGGGTTGTCAGGCTCCCTTGTGCCCTACAAATTCCTCAGCTTCGGGACAAATTCAGGCAAGTCCTTGTAACAGAGCAGCCTACGGGAAGCTCCCACTTGATACTGGTTACACCTCCTGCAGGGCTTTGCACATAACTGAAAGTGTGAGAAAATGTTCTTACATGAGCATCCTTCCTGTCTGAGAGTAGAAATGATGAATAGGGTGGTTTCCTTCTGAGGAAACCCTTTAATAGCTGGAATGACCTAAATGGCTTAACCTTCACTATGGATGGGACCTAAATAACATGCTGTGCATGTATTGGAGGGAATATTCAGGATTGTCACCCTGGGACAAGAGATTATACTATTTTCTCTGTTTTCAAAGTGTTAGCTCTAATAAGTAACACTCCAAATGATAAATTACCAAGTCTGTGTGCCTTTCTTACTGGGATCATCATGGACCAGCATCTCTTGGTGCAAAATGTAAGCCTGGACTGAGGAGGAGAAACCTGTTACTCCAACAATTAAATAAAAGAAGCCGAACGTTTCTTTGCTACTTTTATGTCGGTGCAACTACTTCATGACAGTTAATGGTATTCTTCTGGATTTACACCAAGGTATTTGAGAACCAGGGATCCTGAAGGCAGAGCAATTAAGACATCGGGCTGCATAACTAGAAGCATGTTAGAATGCAAATCTCTTTCAAGTTTTGTGCTGGAAGCTGCCCTACACATAGGTCTGCAGGGAGGAGGGTGAAGGAGAAAGGGAAATGCAACCATTCTTGTTGTCCTCTTGTTCTAGCATGGATATGACTTCCAGCCCCAGTGCAGCACTGCATCTGTTCTGTAACAGGAACAATTTGCTACGAGGGCAGCAGCAGAGGATAACAGACAAATGATAATTTGTAAAGTCTCCCCCAGGTCTGTAGAAGAGATAAGAAGAAGATGTAACCTTGCCTGTTTGGGGCAGTTCATTCAGGAAGCATTTGGTGCATGCAGACATTTTGAAAGCAGAAGACACCCAGCTTCAAGGTATGAAATAACTGTTTATTGGCTGATAAATGTGCTGGATGTTAAGGAAGAATGAGCTACTAGGCTAAACATTAATATGGCTCCCTAAACCCGTTATAGCACACAGTGTGTTTACTCTGCAGGCAGTTCTCACCCAGGTAGGGGTGGGTCAGCATCAGTGCATCCTCAGTGTTGCAGAGATGCAGTCTTCCAGATGCCTGTTTTATTTCTTTAGTGTTACAAATTTTTTCTGTTAGTATTTTTCTTTTAGAATGCTTGGCCTGAGAAATGCCCCTTTTTCAACAATCTGACCTCTGTCTGCTACTCTCACTTTATTTTTGTGACCTTTTCTTGCTCCACTCTGCAGAATTTCTTGCAGCTCTTTTTCAAAACTTATCAGCTTCCTCAGAAGTTTAAGCCCTGGCTGCACAGATGTGCTACATGGGAACCAGGCCTTCGGTTTAGAAAGCTAGACCCTTGGGACGAGTGGAACAGAGAAAGGGACATGGCAGTTAGTGACTGGGGAGCATCTCGATAGTCAGGGCAGTGCCACGTCCCTGGGGAATGTCTTTCATAGGGCTTGCAGCCTGCAGGAGCCCTTCCTTTCCTCCATTTCTCCCAGCAGTCCGCAAGATTGTAAGCCAGTACTTTGTCAGTTAGATTGGCTGACAGAAAGTTCTCTTGGACAAAGAAAGTGACAGAATTAATCACAGATACATTATAGGATTGCAGGGTCAGGCAAACCTTGGGCCTTTTTCAGAATGAAACCAGGAACCGCTAATTTGGTGGGGGTGGAGGTAGGGGTTTGTTGGGTTTGGTTTTGTTGGCTTTTGGTGTTTGTTTTTTTCCCAAGAGGAACATTGTAAAATGTGAATGCAACGTTATATTTCTCTCATATTTTTCTTAAGTGGTGGTCTCCACACATTGAGTAGAGACAGGCGGGACCACTGGCAGCAGCCAATCCCCAGCACTAGAGAAAAACCCACTGTTCTAACTTAGCCCTTTAGACGGAAGATTTTCTGCTTCCTCTGTTCTGCCAAACCATTTAGTCTTTTGCCTGTATTTTCAAAAATATGCCAGCAGCAAAGCCTTTACCAAAAAATGAAAACAACTAATTTTAAAAGCAGGCATTGTGGCAAGAAGATTTGCAACCAGGAAAGGGTTAGCTAGTTCATCAGATCTTATACAAGTGAAGGGACTTTAGTTCTTATCAAATACTCAGAGGGCTTAGAGTCTATTCAGTAAAATCAAAATAACGTAAGCACAGAACTGAAGTTTCTGGTGCTCCTGTTGTGATGTCTGGGTTATTTCAGCCCTCAATAATGCAAGTTCCTAAATAATAAACTTGTGAGTTTGCTGGTTTACATTTTCTGCTTGTTTCTGAATAGGTTTATCTACAAGCTTAACTCTTCAGCAGTTTCTATGCTACACAGTCATTTTTTTCCTCAAAAACAGCTTTTCAGGAATTATGTTTGACCATGGTTTATAAGCAATAAAAGTTTTGTGGGGAGAAATAATTAATTTTATGAGACTATCTGAAGTGATTGGAGAAAAAAACCAGTTATACAAGTTCTCATCCACACCAAAAAGATTGCTTGTTGTTTATCTCTTCAGAAAGATCAATTTGCCATAGAAAAGATATTACTTTCAACTACAATCCTTGTTCTGTTTATATCTGTTAACCTATCATTGACACATCAAAACTATTCCTGCTAAACAGAGTGTAAAATGGTTTATGATATTTAATTTTGTCTTTTTCTGGTTGACTGCATTCTAACTCTTCAGGAGAAATCTAGTATATGATACTATTGATGGATATACATATAGACCATACTATTAAAATTATTCTTGGAAGTATGATACTTTTAAGCAATAGTCTTCCATGATATGGAGTTATTTTCTCATGAGGACTTCTAGTTTTGTTCTCATATCAAACTTCTACAAAGGTAAAAAACAAATGTTTGTCTTCAAGTCCTAAGAAGATAAGTACTTCTGAGACATAATAGTAGCAAAAGCACAGGAACAGATAGAAACAATGCATCATGAGAGTGCTGGATCCTTAAACTACTCATATAGAAACAACCTTTTCCTTTTTCTAATAATAACTTCCACCACTTTATATTACATTATGTGTCACATCTCTGTGAGATGGGAAAATATGGCATCCTTTTAATAGCCAAGGCAGCCAAACCAAAAAGAAGCTAAATAGCTTTCTAAAGATCACAGAGAAGATACTTGGCAAAATGAGCATTTATTATTGGTAGTTAATTCCCATCTTTAAAGCACAAAACGATCCTTCCTTTCTGATGCAGTCTCAAAGGGAAGAAGTAATTTTGGAGAAAAATTTGGGGTGGGGTTCTTTTTAGTATTTTATTCACTACATTATCTTTTTAGGTTTCGATTTTCCATCTTGTTCTCACCTGTAAAGCAATTAGATGCCTTTCCCCTTTTCTACTATTCCAGTAATGTACTCCTCCCTCTTGATCAATATGCCCACTCTTTTTCCTTTAGCATTAATTTTAAAGATATTTGTTACTATTGTGACATAATGACTACTCTTAAGACAGTAATTGCTCTATTTGCTTTGAAGTATTATACAGTTTTTCTTCTGTATACCTTTTCTACTGTATAATACGACCCATTTAATATATTACTTCTTTGTATTGAAATTGGAAATATTCTACTGTATTGAAATTGGAACAGAAGCATATCTTTTAACAATACTGTAGTTCTTAATTTATTATGTGCTTGTTCCTTCCTATGATCATTATTTTCTAGGAGTCTGTCAAGAAGTATTATATCATTTGTAGCCTTAAAAATAATAAGAGTTAAAAAAACAGACAAGTGCTATAAAGTGTTCTTGTTCATGCCCGGTAAGTTCGGGGCGGGGGGGGGGGGGGGGGGCGGTGACTGAAAACCGCTTCTGAATACTTTGCTTAGCATTAAATAGGCACAATAGGCTTTTCATTGCTTGTCTTTTGCAAACTTGTCTAACACTACCGATACAAAATTATTTGTCTGTGTACTCTAAGCTCTGTTTATCTGATCATTGGTATTTCATCATGCCAGCTTCCTTTTTCAGGATCACTATTCATCTCATTCTGTATTTTTGATACCCACCATTTTCCAAAACATGGGCAAGTGTGGTTTCTGTGACTGCTGGTACAAGAAGCTGCATCGTCCAGCTGGTATCGTTGCTCAGGAGGACCTTTCTCAGCTCTGCCTTTGCCTTGCTCCAAGACTGAGCAACTCACTTTATCTCTGTTTCCCAGTCCCACTTTGATTTCTTAGCTGTATTTGCTCTGGGGAAGGTATTTGTCTCTTGCAGTCTATGATGTAGAGATACCAATCACAACTGGGTTGTCTGGTGCTGTAATTCCAGTATAAAAAAACCCAAAACAAAACAACAAAACAACAGCAACAACAACAAAAAAACCCCAACCAAACTAAACAACTTTATTCAGAATGAAATGCCAAAGTGTCCCATTCCTTTAGTGAAGCAGTGGATGCTTATCATCTTGCTTTGTGCTCCTGCAGCCAGGAATAGATTTGCCATTGACTTCAGTGAGAGCAGGACCAGGGTTTAAATGAGTACCATGCTGATCTCTGTTAATCACAGTTCAAAGGCAAAAGTACTGTATTAAGGAAGAAAATGTTACCTTAACTATGCTTTTTTTATATGCATATTTTCCTGTGTCCTGAATATTTTTTCATTTATATGTTAATTAGGCTTAGTCCCATGAAGTTGTTGTTTCATATTTAGAAGGGAAGCAAATCTATACAGGTTGAAATATCACTGCAAGAAAGTGGTTCATAAAGCAAACTACTGTGGCATGTCAAGGGATGAATATTAGGGGTTTTTTTTCCAAATTCTCTGGTGCACTGCAAAATACAGTTTTCAATGTTTTTTCTCCTTAGTTTAAAAATTTTTCCCTCCCCTCCCTACCTCATCTTTTGATTGTTGTGTTTGAACCATCTAAGTCTGCTGGGAGACTATTCCTCATTAATATTTTGAAACTTTCCTGTAGGATTAATAGAGCTCCATTATTTTGATGTTTCACACTGAATTTGTCTTTAAAGAAAGGTGATCTGGTATAGGTTTGTAAGTCTGCTCCTTTTGTTTAATCTATTTCTTTTACCTCTGAGTACTTTAACCCTCTGTTAAAGCTTCAAAAATCTTACTTTAAGTAGGGAGTTAGTGGTTACTGCAACATATTTCGTATGATACAAAATAAGTTGAAGGAGGCTTTAAAGGTGTGTGGCAATACTGGCCAACTGACCATTGACAAACTGTCTTGGAGTCCCCTGTGCCAGGCTGTATTTGGTTACACTTACTAGTAAATTTTAGATTTCATCATACAAGGAGAAGAAAACACTTTTTGAACAGCTCCACTATCAATTATTTCTTTATCAAAACAAGTCAAAGGGGGGTTTGTGTTGGTTTTAATTATTATTATTATTATTTTCTGTACACAGGTTAGCTGTTAACTCTTAAAAGCTATTGCTGTTATCAGGACCATAGTTTGAGTTATTTAATTTTCACTACGCATGTAAAATTAAATACCTGTGTACTTGCAAAGTGAGGTCATAAGTCAAGGAGCTAAGCCCCTAGGAGTGATCTAAGTAATCCAGTTTCAAAATCCTGATTAACTAAGGAGACAACACTGTAATTCTTTTTACAGGCTCATTGGGAGAGTGATGGGTATTGTTTACTCTAATAACTCATGGGGTGATTTCTAATCAGACTCCTGTTGTGTCTTTATCCAGTGCAAGGTAGCCTAGTAACACAGGATGTTGAACTGGAGTGTATGTTGCACACTCCTGGCAAAGAATTATGTGGAGGAATTCAACGGCTCTAGGATTTAAAATAATTATTAGAACACCTCCAACAGCGACCTCTCATACACAGAAAACATGGCCATTTATGGTTGATTACCCAATAGAACAGATATTCAAATTAAAATTGATGAATACAGTACATCACCAGTATAAATTTCTTATTTTCTCTTTCTATTTCTCTTCCCTTTGGTTGTGAATCAACAGATGTGTGTCTGAAGGGAAAAAAGAGCATGACTACTTAACTGTTATGCAACATACATGGGACCTGAAGGTTTTTATTTTCACCAAGCCAAAGAAAAAAAAATATGTTAGGTATACTACATGTGTAATCTCCACTGAAATGAACCCATAATGGATGCTAACTCTGAATATGTCTAATGGAGGCAATAGTTTGAATCTTAAATAATAAAACAAGAGTTCTTCACTTCTCTTTAATCCCCTCTGGGAAGCCCAGTTAATTAAAGCTGTTTATTACAACTTGATCAAAAAGCCTAAATTCTATGTGTCCTACATCTAACTACTACAATATTCTCTGTCATTGAACCCTCATGAGGCCCTCAGGACTTTGACTTGGTAATGCAGCCATCAAAGGGATAGACTAACTCACTCTTTAGTCAAAGCTGTTTGTTTCAAGGTGCAGTGCAAAACATGCTCTGGGCTTTCCAAAGCTGCAGTCTATTTCCTCCTTAACTTTAATCCAAAAAACTCCTTGCCATACTTAATTTAGCATTTGAATCAAATTAATTATTTGGTAACAAGACTGATGTGGAGGATGTAAATTTCTTATTTAGCATGGAACATTAATTAATGAAGTGGAATGGTCTTTTGGAGCAGCAGCTGTTATCACTTATATGTTCCATACAGGTAAATAAATTTAGTCCACATAGCCACATACATGTACACACACAAACTGATGAAGCATCAAGATGAATCAGTGACTTAAGGAAGAGAATTCATAAGTCAAATAGAAAAGGAAAAAAAGTATTTTCAGCTGCATTTGTCTTTATTATGAGGAGAAAAAAAGTTGCACTAGGACAGCTTTACTATCACTACCTTATTCAAAGAGAATTGTGATTGTGGAATATTTTGTTATTTGCACTCAAGTATTAACCAAAAACATGATCATTACGAGCTCAAGCTTAAAATTATTTTTTTTTAAATCTCTATTTCTTAGATTTTCTTTGGCTCAACTGACAGCTTACACTGGAAACAGTACTGATTCAAATTTAAGGATATAAAAGGAAATCATTAATGTGTGAGCAATTTAGAAACATTTTGCTACAAGCTTTCTACACTGTAAGAAAATCCTGTATTGAATAATAAACCAGGACAGAGAGCACCCAGAAATGATAATCTAGAGAGGGAGAATTAATTTTACCCTGCATTCAACTCCCTTTTATCTCAGAAAACACAATCAAAAAATATAAAATACCTAACCCCTGAGCAACTCCTCTCTTGAAATTCAAGCCAAGAGAAAGCACACATTTCTTATACCAGAATATTTATAGTTTTGGACATCTGAAAAAAACATTTTCATTCAGTGTAAGATCTTTGTGATTTCTGCCTGTATCATACAGCTTATTGTACCAGACAGTTTTAAATGTCAATTGCTGCCATTTTACATTAAAGATTAAAGCTTGCAAATGAAGTCTTAATGCCTTTGCTGTTGACAGCTACTTGAAAAAGCCAGATGATTTAAGCCACCTTGAATATCCTTTGCAAAAGGCAAGTAAGTGGACTTAATTTCCCCATTTTCACAAAAGCCTAAACCACCCCTGTGACAGTAGGTTCTGTACACATGTTGAAGGCTCTGTTATTCTTTTGAAGCTGAAATTCCTCCAAAATGCAAACAAGTAACTGCTTCTGAAAATATGGTATAACTGCATGCAGACACATGAAAACATCCTGACTTTAAAAATAAAAATAAGCCCTGGATTCAAGAAGGATGAACACGGGAATATTTGTTTCATGCTCTTAGGTAAAAAGTCTGTTTTCTCACTAATGACAGCATGACCCGACACCTCCACAAGAAAGCTTAATGTACTGTAGGTGCACAGTAAAAGCCATCAGCCCTGATTCACACCTTACTGTAAGCTTTCTGCCACCTGGCCAGGAGTGTGTCAAAGTCCTGCTTGGCCTCAATCTCTCACTGTACTGTTTTAAATCCTCTACCTCACAATTGGACAAGCAATGCTTATCAATCCGCATTTGGCATTTGGCAGGCCTCATGCAAAGACCTCAATAATATGCCAGGACTTCCCAAGAGAATTCCTTACCCTTCTGCTTCACTGGAATTAATGTTACTCCTCTGAGGCTTTTTATGTAATCCTGGCCATGTCCTCACTTTGCCCACTTCACCCAAGAACACCTGAGGCTCTCTCTGTGCAGCTGTTGGGCTTCCTTTGGAAATAAGGTGGCATTCAGTTTTCTCCTCAGTTTGATATTCTCATTCTGTGACTGCTAGTGGCAGGCTGAGAAGAAGAAGAGTCATTCACTTCCTCACTGGAGCTCAGCCTCATTTCAACAGACAGGGAAACTGGTGTTCGTGGACCAAAACCAACAGATCAGCATCTTAGGGTGAGCAGACAGAAAGGGTGGGTTTATATTATCATGTATTTAATCTCACTTTTCAAGTGTGTTTTCTACATTAGCAACAGATTTTTTTTGCATATATGTGTAATATCATCTATTAAGGCAAATCTTATAACATAGCTAAGGTTGCAGTGAGTAGTTCTGTGTTTAAAGTTTTTTTTTTTTGTCCCCTCATTTTCACTGCATTTAAATACATAGTGGTAGACTATTTAGAGTGAATTCGTATAATCCCTAGGAGAGCATACATGTCTTCTTCTGTCCCTGAAGGACATCCAGCAGATACACTGATTTACTAATCTGTCCCCTGACAAAAGGGCATTTTAGTTTCAGAGCTGTCTTTGTAACTGAACACTTCTTTTTCAATTTCATTCCCTTGAGATAGTTTACATATCACAGTTAAAAACCAAAGATTTAATCTGTATCAAAACACTTCATCACAGGAAAAAAGTATGAACATCAGAGAATCTACACGTTAAATTACAGTGAAGACAAGGAAGAATGTTACTATGTATGAGTCTACCTTTATTAAAATACACTTCAAGCTAATCCAACCAGCAAATGTTTTCAGAATTGCATTCCTGACATATGGCGTTCATGCTGGAATGATGGAAGATGGTAAGAAAGTAAAGTTCATCCCCAAAGCCATGCAAGAAAAGTACACACTCTAATCTCTTCCAAAACAAAGGCACAATATAGTAATTTGTTCTGAAAACTATTTGTATTGAGTTCTGTAAAGCTTTACCATACACAATAGTAGTGGCGTTAATTAATAGTAATAGCAATAGTACTGTTACTTATTATTTACCCTACAAAAATGTTGACTGTATTAAGCATAGTGCAGATATTTGCCAAAACCCCAGGAACAGAAGAGATAATTCACAATCTGCGTATAAAGGGAAAGGCAACAGCTGGCTATAGCAAAAAATAAAATGAAGGCAAATTATAGTAAATGAAGTTGTCAGAGAAGGGTCTTACCATATACTCTGTGATTGTAATCATCAAACAGTCTATGTAGATACCATAGCAAGAGAGAGAACTGAGAGGCAATATAAGAAAGTTCAGTGAAGTGGTCTCTGAGTATTTAAAAAGAAAATCTCACTTGTAGGGAGACACAGAGAAGACATCAATAAACTTGTTTGAACTTCTGAAAGGCAAGAAACAAAGACTGGGCATTGACTGGCTGGAAATTGGTCTGTTGCTCTATAGATACAATTAATTTTTTTCAAGCCATAGCAGAGACGGTAGAAATTGAAAAGTATGATAATAAAGGCCTGAAAAGACAAGTGAGATGGCAATGAAAAGACACATTTTATTAATGATGTTCAGGACAATGGCAGTCTCTAAAGATTGAAGAAATAATGTGTAACATCTAATCAGTAAACCTGAATGGACAAGATGGTGGTGGTGTTCACAGTAACAGTGAAATGAGAGAAAGAGATATCTTAGAATGAAGTTTAGGAATTTTAACTTGATCCTGCATAGAAATTTTAGCTCAGGCACAGGGAGTCAGAACCAGAGAAGGACAGAAATTGGATGAATTTATAGATGTGAAAATGAAGATGGAAAGGAATCCAGGATTCCAGAAAGGAATCTTGGTGATTTATTGCAGAAATTTTTGGGTGACCTCAGGTAAAATTTGAAGAGGCATTTGAAATGCTAGCAGAGTTATGATAGGACAAGCACTGGAGGTTAAGAGAAAGACAAAATTAACAATAAAATGTTAGCTTGTATGTTCAAGGTCATCTAATAGTCTAAGGAAAGCAAGGGTAGAATATTGATTCTTAACTTTGCCCAAGAGAAAGTTATAAAAGACATTGTAGACAAAGTCTTTGCAATAAGATAGGTTAGTCTATGAGATATTATTTTTTTCCCCTGATATGAAAGAAAAAAAAATAATCAGAACTTAGGAGTTTTCAAATTTACCCACAGGCAGCCAGAAAGTATGATTTAAGGCAAAGAAAGAAAGAAAGAGACATGATGAGAAAAAAATAATACCATTATGTATAATTTAATTCCACTGGAATAAAATTTCTACCCATTGTCCCACTTGTTCCTAACCTTATCTTGCTATGGACACAGTCTATGCTCTATCATTTGTTCAAGATTTTAATGTCTTCTGCAGGAAATTCTTTTTATAATGATACTGGACAAGTTTATTCATTCTGAATCTCAAAAATTTTGAATTTTGAAGTAAAAGACAGTTTATTTCTATGATTCTGAAGTCTAACATCAAGATTTTGTGCCCAAAAATGCTCTTGAAAGCTGAACTTTTATTCAACTTCAAAGAGGAAGCTGTGAGCTTTGGTTTGTAAAGCAGGGTGGTATAGGTGGATGACTTCATATTCATTTTTTTTCATTATCATAAATCTGGGTGGTAGGAAACTGCTTTATTGGTGTTTCTGAATGGAAAGCCAAGCTGCTACCATGCCTATGACTGCTGAATACTTGGTCATGTAATATTTCTGTTCTTGAGCAAAATGTCTCCATTCCCTGATTATTGTCGTCTAGTTATCAACATGTAAATGACCTGCAGGTGCTCCAGCTTTTGTGGTCTCCACAGAACTCACACTGGTTTATCAATGTCTTACTTGTATGTGGGGACCTAAACCCATATGCAAGTGCACAAATGGGGTCTCAGGAGTGCTGAGCCGTGTGGTACAGTCGCTTTGTTTGACCTGCTGGCTGTGCTGCTGCTATTGCTGTTGGTCATCTTAGCTTCCAGGGCTCTGCTCCTCCAGGGCCTTCTCTGCAGATTGGCTTCCTAGCCCCTCAGTTCCCAGCCTGCAGCACTGTCAGGCAGTCTCTGCATTTGTCCTTAATCAATTATATCAGATTCCTTTTGACCCATTCCCATGGCCTGTCTAGGTGTCCCTTAATGGCAGCCCTACCTTCTAAGTTTATTGATTGGTCCTTCCAATTTGGTGTTGTCTACAAAATAATGAACAAGGACTCACTGCCTCCATGTCCTTGTTAAAAATGTTTGAAAAGGAACGGACCCCAGGTTAGAGTACAGTGGTACTCCACTCCACTTGCTACTCACCTCCAGACAGAGTATGGCCCACTAACCTCTACCCTCTAAGACCAGGGGTCCTCAAACTATGGTCTGCGGACTGGATACGGCCCCCCGGGGTCCTCAATCTGGCCACCGGTATCTACAGACACACACACACCCCGCCGGGGGTTGGGGGGGGGGGGGGAAACCAAGCAGCCACAGATGACGGCCTGCCACTGCATCCGCGTGCTGGCCCCCTGGTTAAACAGTTTGAGGACCCCTGGTCTAAGCCTGATCATTCAGCTTCCTTCAATGAGGAACATGTATGTTTTTTCCCCCCAATTTAAATACAATGATTCAAGAGCATTTGTGTCATCTTCATTATGCCTGCTGGCACTTTTCTCCTCGCCTGTGTATTGCTCCAGTTCCCTTTCCTTAGAGATGCACCAATGAACTAAACTATTTTCTTTGCTTTGCTATTTTTTGTCTTCCCTTCTGTTTCCATAGCATGTCTTTTTCTGTCTTGGAAGACTATATGTTTCTGTGTCTCTTGAACAACATCCCAAATATTCAGTGCCAACAACAAGCTTGCAAGTATCTGTAGATGAGGAAATAACTGCGTCTCATTGGAGCATGACTACCTCACTCTTTCCCCACTCTTGAACCATATTTGATTTAAAACCTTTTCTGTTTCAGTTCCAGTCAAACCCTATGAATGTGTTTATGCATGTAGAGGTTCCCAGAATATTTTTGTTCCACAGGACAAATTCACAGTAATGTGAAAGTAACTCTCCACAGTTTCCACACCTAGTACAAAATAACCTTAAGAAATGCTTGAACACTGCTCCCCTCAGCTCTGTTCCAACACAGCCCTAACAGCACTGATGTTTGACTCCTGTCTGGCTGCAGGTCCCAGCTCAAGTGACATCTTCCAGCCATTTACCAGGCTTGCTGGGACCAGTCTGGTCTGGATTCCAGAACAGACCTTAGACTTGGGTCTGGTAGCTGATCTTTTTTTAAATACAGCGCTGATACACTAACATTTCCCTAAAGCTATCAGCCTTTCCTCTTTGATGTCTGCACTCAGGATTTCCTTACACAGCAATTCTAATTCTATATTGTAAGCAGGGAGTATTAAAAATGCTGTCATGCTCCATACCATTGAGTTAAAAAAGCACTCCTTTATCAACTTGATTATTATCTACTTTCTGTACTCTCAAGTACAATACAAGCAAGGGAAAGTGGTAGGGAGAAGGAAAAAGTCAGTGGAGGTGGAGGGAAGGAGAGAAATAATTTTATATTTTTACAGCATCCTATGAAAATACACCTTGGCAATTTAAAAATAAAATAAAATAAAAAACAAAATCAGAAACACCAAGCCCCACTTTGGTTGAGGATTACATCTTTACAGTTTTGTAAACTGAGTCTTTTCCAGCTAAAAAAATTGTTCTTTTGTATACCCCACTACTTGCAAAACGCTTTAAACATTTCATATTCAGAGACACATTTTCTGTAAAAGGAAACCAATGTATTTTTAAGGAACTGTAGTTTGAAAGCTGAGAGTGTTTTTCAGGGCATTTGAAGAAGAGAAATTACAGCATTAGCAGCAGCTCATGAGAATCACAACAGGCAGTAATGTTAGGTTGGTTAGAGCTCTGTCTTGTTGCTAGGTAAAGACTGACCATCTTTGTGAAATTATAAGGAACTCTGCTTTTAGTTTATGTTATTCTGGACTGCATTTTCCTTCAGGCAATTATATTTTAAGAGAAAATATCTTAAAAGTAGTCAGCTACAAAACTGCTGTAGCAAATCATTTACATAACATTCAATGCTATATCCAACAGGGAAAGGATGGTAAACATAAAAAACACTGGCATATCAGCTACTCCAAATATTTAGTTAGACATCATAGTTACATTTAAAGTGTGCATGGCACATAGGATATGCATGTTTGTAGTTTTAAAAATATTATTTCTGTCAACCTTCTATACAGGGTAAATTCGGATTAGAAAGCTAACTAATTTCAAGACAGCAACATGAAAGTCGAAACATTATTCATTGCATCGAAACTATGTACAACAAGTCTGTAGTATATTTACCTTTTTTTTCTTTCAGGACTTTGTGATAAAAAGCTAATCAAACTAATCAATGCATTTTCATTTATAAACCGTTGAGAGCTCAGTATGATTTGAGCAGTGCTATGTTTGCATGGAAAAAAGGGAACACACATAGGGGAAGACTCTGTGTTTAGATGAGATTGCTTTTTGTGTAATTAATTTTACTTAAGGAAATAACTTTTCTGACAGAAATGCATACATGTGGCTGTAGATGGCAGAGCAGTATAATTCACTGCATTACCTCATGTTACATGCTTTGACATATATTGTCCTTTATTTAGAGGCAATGGGTACAACATTTAAAAATGTAAGAAGTAGGTTTCCTGAGTTACTTCCCGTAAGCCCTGGCACAGCTCGCAGAGAAAAGGGATTTTTTGTACCTAACTAGGGCAGTAAATGCAGCACATTATATAGTGTGATCATTCCCTCATTACATATGGTCAATTTCTACATATTTACTTTCAAAAATTTATTTCAATGAAAGGAGCAACAATTTAATAAGCTACCTGGAAGGAACAGTTTATATAGATATAATTTTTGCGCGCGCGCGCGCGCACACACACACACATCAATATCTCATATATATATAACATTTCAATTAAATGTTAATTTTTTATAACAAGTAATAATATTAATAAATTCTATATAACTAAGAACAAATCTAATTTATCTAGAACTTTTGCTATTTAGCTAAACAAGGGTGGAAATAATATTAATGAGGTATTTATCTAAAAGGATGTTCGCAAATACTTCTGTAGTCACACAATTACCTTAGAGAAATACTGTTAGGCTGTTGCCTTAAATACTGTCAGAGTCCCAAGGTTTTCAAAAGTAGGTTATGGATTTCTGATTTAAACAGTTCAATGAGGGATCTGTTTTTTAAAGCTCTTAGTATATTCCACCACTTCAACTAGAACTGAATCTTCGGTATCATCAGCCATGTTGTTTCTTGTGGGGGCATTTGAATTAAAAAACTTAGATTCTACTTTCAGAGAGGAAAAAAGATACACAATAATTTCCATTGAAGAATAAACAGAATTTTTATAAAAATCATATTGATATGCAGGTGAAAGTCAATGGTAGCAAGATCACTGTGCCTGTCCTCTTCTTCATGATGTGAGCATAGAGGGAAAAAGAGGGGTTTGGAGATTGTATTGGGTACAGGTGTCAAGTTGTTGTTAACAGGGAGCTGCAGAGGTGGTGTCTGTGAGAAAAGACTGCCCTTTGCTGGAATCAGGTCATTCCAGATGGGTTCAAAATGGACCCACCACAGCTGAGTCTATCAGTCAAGCTGGTGTCACCTCTGTGAAAACATATTTAGGAGCAGAAAGTATCACAGGGAGAGAAGACAATAAAAGGGAGTGAAAAACAGCAGATGGAACACAAAGGTCAAAAGAGGAGGATGTTCTCTATAGTGGAGCAGGTATTCCTTGCAGCCTGCAGAGGACTAATGCCAGAGCAGATGGATATTCCTGAAACAACTGCGACCCATGGAAAGCCCTTGCCAGAGCAGAGGAAAAGCGTGAGAAGTGAAAGAGACAAAGTAGTATGTACTGACCATAACACCCTTCTGTCCTGTCCTGTTCATTGCCCTATTGAAGGGACTGAGCATAACCTGCCACAGTCACAAGAGGAAAGGAGTCTGTAGTGAAGGAGTGATGTCCAGCCTGGGAAAGGTGGGTGAAAGATGTTTTCCTATGTTTTAATGTTTGTATCTTTTTCTCCCCCATACCCAAATAAGTAATTAAAAAGATATATTAATTATCAATTAGATTAATTTACAAAAAAATCAGGTAATTGATATCCTATTTTTGATCTCAATCCTTGAGCTTTCTTGGTCCTGCTCTTCTTATTTTCTCCCCAAAACCTTCTGATGGCAGCCAGTGAGCGAGTGGATGGGAGGGAGTTTGTCTGCCAGCTGGGGCCAAACCACCACAAAGGAGAAGGCAGGCTGGTGCAAAGTTGGAGCTATGGCAACTCCAGAGACATCAACGAATGGGAAAATGACAGCTTTATTGCAGTTCTTGATAAGGTATTTCATAGCCATCATAATTTTTGGCACACTGAACTGTGTCAGTAATGGCAAGCTTTCATTATATAGACATCCTTTTTGCTTAAAAGATAAAGGCCTTAGCACCTAGGTCTCTTCTGTAATTAACAGTTGATGACCTAGCAGCCTGTTTTGGCTTAAATAACTTTGGTCCCAGTTGTCAATTTTAACTCAACCTTTTAGATATGCCCTGGGCTCCCAGACTGTGATTTCAGCACCTGCGCAGAGTCATAACAAAAATCACACTTTGGAAGTACAAATTTTTGTAGCAGTAGTTATGACCTGAATAAAATACATATAAAGGCCTTGCCAATGGTCATTTGTTGTATCACATGGCCTTGATATTCTGTGCACATGCACTACTAATAGCACGATCTAGCAAACAACACTACTAGTAGTGGGAAATGACTAACGACTGTGTCAGAAACGTGGGGGAAACTACATCCTTTATGTATTGGTGGACTTAATTGTCAGTTGCTATCAAAATTATTTTGATTCAGTAGAAGAAAGATTTAAACATTTTAAGAAGGACATTTTAAACTAGAAGTAATTTTCATTTATATTTATTTTCAAGTAATTTTCTAAACTATGGGCATACACACAGAGGAAAAATAAACCCAAAACAAAATACAAAACAAACAAACAAAAAAATTCCAACAAGTAAATACAAGCCAAATTGTATTAGTGTCCAGACTTTTTAATTCAAGAAGAAATTTAGAGGAAATGAAAAATGTAACTAGAAAAACAAGTGAGAGCAACCAGCATGAATACTCTTGCAGGAAACAGTAATGTAAGTAAGGGAGGAAATGGAAACCAGCTGTCTGATGTGATTATTCTAGAACATGTACAGAAAAACCCTTATTTGAACATGTTATAACAAAATATATAGAGCGAGATCGGAAAACGTGTTCTTCAACTGATATAAACTCTCAGCAACCCATAACTGTTTGTATCTGTCATAACAGCTGAAATCAGAATCAGCCAGAAAGGCAACACAAGACCCAGATGCCACTGCTAGAAAAGAATTCAAAGCATATCATCTGTGCCTCGTGTCTGCCAAGCTCTACTATTTAGCAGTGACCAGCTCAGTCTTGGAATAGAAAAAGGACTATAGAGATGGCCCAAAGCATTTAATACTGTTTCCTGATACTGAAAAGTTACAGTGTATCTAGAAAATGCCTTCCTTTTTACTTTTAAGTACACTGTGCATGTGCATGCCAGGTAGGATTCAGGTACAGATTTAGTTTTGCATGTTCTGTATGTTCATACTCACTGAAAAATACTCAGTGCTGTTGCTTTCTCTATCCCAAGGACTTTTCTACTGCAAAATATGAACAAAACTGAAGAGAAATGCAGATGCATATTTTGCAATCTGTTTTCATTGAAAAGGAGCAATTTTGGGTGTTGTTTTTGTTTTTTTTTTTTTCCTCTGATTCATCAGTTCCATGGGATTTCCTGTACAGGATCAGCAGCAACATCTGTAGTAAAGATTGCATACATGTTCTCATTCCAATAATAATTTTTCAGTGGCTTTTAATCTTATGTAACTTTTACCTTTTCTTTTAAAATATACTAAGCTTCTGCTCTGTTGGAAAGGACATTACATCACGGGTGTTGGAGAAGAGGTACTTCAGCCATTTTTGAGAGTGAGAATTTTATAGTATGTTAAAATCAGATTTAAAAAAATAATCAGCAGATATTTGAGTTTTGAAAAAAAGTTTGCAGTTAATAATATACCTCTATAAGGTTATGTTATGTTGAAAAATATAGTGGAAAAATTAATATTCATTGACTGAATTTTTATGAGACTATTAAAATAGCATTTGACTGATGAAAAATGAATTGCAATAAACAAAGTTCATAAGTTTTGTTACTGTGTCTATCTCAGCTATATTGTGGAAAATATACTGAAGATATTAATGGGTAGAGGTAAAAGTCATATTTTTAAACCTGTGCATTTTTCAGCTTTCAGTAAATTCATCAAGTTCTCAAAAGATGTTGTAATTTATTCATATCCCACCCAAGATATCATCCATATGAGGGATTCTGCAGCTAGCAAGACATAAATAGCATTCCTTCATTTCTGTAACAACATATACCTACACCCACTAAAAGATCTAGGCTGAGGAAGACAGAAATAGCTGTCAGGAAAAAAAAAACAAAAAAACAACCAACCCCCCCAAAAAACCACTGAACCCAAAGCAGTGACTGTAATTATCTCAAGAACTACATGTACACCCAAAATTACCAGAGAAATACTCTGCCAAGTGATTTAAAGGTTGTATGTCGAATTTTCTTAGACTATAACTTTAATTGTGTTATTTTATGAATCCTGAGTAATCAGGACAGTGTCTTGATCCATTTATTTACAAGATTATGTAGTTTTTCAAAATGTCCAGAACTTTCCAAGGGATTTAGAAACCTTATTTAAGTGTGACATTACCTTTGCTAGAGAGACATTCATTTCACAGTGATAGTAGCCTTTGCCACTTGGCCAGTGTGAAGAAAGCATACAATGTTCAGAAGACCACTTAAGAACATAAATGCCAGTTATAGAAAACATTGCTTGTTAATTAGCATTTTTATCCACACATGGTGCAGGAGCTGTCTGCTTCATATGAAAATATGCAATTAGAAATTTCAGTTCAACGAAGTCAACTGCAGTAAATCAAATACAGGAACATATTTGTCTAACCCAAAGTCAACTAAAAACACTTGTGTGGAAAAAGAAAACTGGAGCCCCTGAGGATGGGGCTCACCTTTTCTGAGGTGGAAGCATGGTCACAGGTGTGATGGAAGTGTGCCTGTCAGACCATAGGGCCCCTTTGTGCCTGGCAGATAAGCAGTCACTCTTCCACTGGCTACTAAACCCAGACACCATTTCTTCTTTTCAGTTCAAGAACTGTAGTCAAATTGTCCTGTTAGAAAAGATACACCACCACCACCCCCCACACACAAGCCAAATGAAATTTCCTGGCTTTTTCAGGATTTTTTTTTTCCTATATTTTGGGCAATAAATATATCAAAAATTATATATATGAAGGTTTTCACATGTGTGGAACCAGAAGTCCAAAAAATAGATTAATGATAATGAAGAATATAGTTTTCAGAGCATTTTGCAAACACCATTTGATTATATTATCTGGTTTTAAAATACTGTTCAGGTTCTTCAAATAAAACTTGAGACATTGCTTGAATTATATCTCTGTCATATTCATTTCCTAAACCACTTTGCTATATGCCTGTACATTCTTAACAGAGGATTTTCTCCCAGAAATTTCATATTGAAACCATTATTTAGTTAATCCTATCATATATTGCTGTATGTGGAATATATTTTTCAGAAGAGAAATAGAGCCAAAGCACTTCAGTAACTTGTTCAAGACCTCAGAAAGATTCTGTGCTTACCTTGGTGTCAGAAACATCATCTTTGCTTTTTATCTAGATTGTGCATAAACAAATAGTATGAGAAGAAAATAAACTCCAGGACCAGCCAGTATTTTAGAAGATGCATATATACTTCTTCCAACAACTAAGGGGATGGGATTTTTTTTTTTTTTTAACAGCTCAATAGCTACAGAGCTGCTTGTTTGTTGCTGTGAAAGGTGTTTCTAATGAAACAGAGCTCAGGAAAGAAAAAAAAAATAGCCAGCAGCATATCCATTTTCATGCTATATATTCAGAACAGTACTCCACAGATATTTCAGTGACTTCTCCTAGTGGTCCATTTGTCATTGGACTCCAGAAGTGCAGTCTGCAGGACTGTGTGATGTCTTGAGAGATTCTCAGACTCTGTAATGGTTATGTTGCATATGTTTTGCAAGATAAACTAATCAACAGTATACATGAAATTTGCTACAACTTTTTATAATCATTTTGGACCCTAATTCTTCACTTTCACCTGGGATTGTAAAAATCAAGTTCAGTATCCAAATGTTTGTAGTGGTGTCACCAAATGATTAATTTTAAAATGTTGTCTTTTAAATTATTTCCATAGGAAATTGCTCCTGTTTTATTTATTTAGCAATTAAGTTTAACTTCTTTCTTTACTGTTCACATATTTTCAACTCTTAAAGCAAAATGTTTTCACAACTGAAGTTAACTTGATTTTTTTTCAGCAAATAGCATATTCATTACAAAAATAGTCTCATCACAAAAATATTGTGAATTAGAAACACTACTGTGTGAAAAGCAGTGGGATTCTATTTCTAGCCTTTCCCAGTAGATGCAGCCCTGGTCTGGAGGTTACGTACAAAGTTCACTGACTCTCTTTGCCCTGAGGGACTTGCATAAGAACCAGTGTTACAGCACGGGAGTGTTTTCGGAAAAAGGTGTCTCCATTGGGCCTGTGCACTCCATACCATGTAGGGTGATTCAGAGGACCCTGAGATGTTGTTTGCTCATGGCTGATCTGTAATCAGAAGAAATATGACCATATCAGCTGTGCCAGACTTTTTTAAATATTTCAGAAAATGCTATGTGTTCATTTCATTTCCTCTCAGGGAACACCTCAATAACAGTGTCCTCCTAAATTCTATTTGCAAAGTAAGTACACAGCTGTTGGGAAAAAAAAAAAAACAACCAACAAATAGCAGTGAGAATAAATGCATACCGAATAGGAATCAGAAAAAAAAATCCTAATTATTTGCAGCAAAAATGTTGCATTCCTGCTTTGTGGAACATGCTGCACACCACCTGAGCTTCAGGCACCTTTCAGCTGGAGTCACTTGTTACTTCTAAAAACCTTAGCCCTTATTTCTGTGTTACAAAGAGATTTAGGTTTCTGGGGATTTTGTTTGTTTGATTGTTTTCATGTAAAAGTAGCTTTAACAATGTAAATTGTTACTATCTGAGTGTGCCCAGACTGGACTGATATCAATAAAACCAAGAGAGGTGTAAGTTTCCAGCATTCATTTTAGTAGCCTGGTAAGTTTGCAGTTTAGGAACCATGACCTTCTGTTTCCTTGCAAATGCAATGCATGGCCCAATAGCACTACAATGTTTTTCTGAAATGATGTTTGAATTCACATTAAGCCATACAGGAACTAAAATAAAATTAAGTTAATAAAAAAGTCCAGAGTTCTTGATGTTTCTTTATTGAATTGTCTCTCCATTCTTTACATTCTCTGTTCCCAGTGCTGATGTATCCTGACCCCATTTATTTATTAAATATGCCTGATTGTCATGACTGAAATAATATCTGCCTGAATTTACCCGTCTCTCCCTGAAGTACTGACATTCATGCTCTACTTCCCCTATATAAGTTCCTTAAACAGGAGATAAAGATTCCATTTTAAGTATCAGTATCTATTACTGTTCTGCCCTTGGCATTGTAAGTCACTAAGTCTTGCTTAAGTTTTGTGAAAAATAATATGGAATTCTGCACACAGTGCTTCTGTGTATATAAAACCACATTGTAGGTGAATGGGCAACCTAGCTTTTACTGCATTAACCCAGTCAGCAACTCCTAAACCCCTGACCAGGGAGGTCTATCCAGTGACTTAGCTTCAAGCAAGGACCTCACTTCCTCCATTGAGAAGGGGAGCCTAGTAACAGTGGTGACATGGTTGAACCTGGAGTCCCTGGGGATGGCAGCTCTTAGAGCAAAATGAAAGGATATAAATTCACCCAAGGCCCAGTTGCCAAGCATTAGTATCAAATAATCCATTCAGACAAGTATGATGACAGAAATAGCTCATTTTCTCATTAGGTTTCTTGGCCTCTTTGATTTCTTGCCTCACTTCATGGTTACCATTTGCAGTCTAATGTGTTTTTAAGATAGCTCTTAGGTAATATATAAGTGGCTAATTTGTCCATTTTTACTTTTGTTGACTTTTGCAATAATTTTTACATAGAAGATTGTGAAGGACTTTGAAAATCTTTGCAAAGCTTTTTGAGATCTGAGCATGACAGCTTTTTGCGTTTTCACACAGAGAGGTGGGACAGCTGTGCCTTTCACTTTGCCTTCTACTTACAGCTCTAACTTTTTAAAGGAAATCCCTAGGTTCACAAATCACCTATTAGCTTTAGAGACAGGATTTTAACCCCATTTTCTACCTTTAGTAGCATGCTCACACTGGCTTGTAAAGCTTGTTTCATGTTTTTCTCAGATCCTCGAGTGGGAGTTGTTTGATTTAGATATGTAACTAACATCCAGTAAGACAGAGGATGGAAAAAAATGGCTGTGTTTTAGGGTGGAAAAGAATTCTACTCTCTGGTATTTAAGGTATTTACTTGTAATAGAGTAGAGAGAGTTTCTAGTGCTTACCAAGTCAATATGCACTCAGTTATGATATTAATGATATAATAATTTATGATTATACTATAATATGACATTATATAAATTATGATATAAATTGCTTAAACAGGAAATACGGAGGGTAAAATTTCATCATGAACTCTGTCATGAAACTGCAAACTGAAAGGGACCCACACCTCCAAAGAACAATATTTTAGTGTTTAAAATATCCTCTTCATCACCTGGAATTAAACTCCGATCTAAACAACATAAAAGATCTTCTCTGACTTGTCTGTTTCTGACTGTGGGTTTTGCCTTGACCAGATGTGTGTTATTTTTTTCTATTGAGTTATTTGGAAAAAACATCAAATTTACAGACCTGCTTGAGAATAATTATGAGAGAGCTGCTAAAATGTTGGGTTAAAATTATATACCTTATGTAAGTTTGTTGTCCATTTTTCTTATACTCCTTCACTGAAGTCAACTATATATCATTTAAATTAGATATGTGAAATAAATGAACACAATGTCAAGTATTTCCATACTAGCAGGAATTATTTATAAGGGTGAGATATTATAAGTCACCATTCATCCTAAATACTTCACTAACTGTATACGAAACAATCACTGAAGGGAATAAACTCTTCTCCACTTCTTTTGTGGGTAGGACATAAAAACAAAACCAAGAGAAATCTAGGTTTGGCATTAGAGACATAAAGGAGTTATATGCTGGAATAGATTGTTGGGGAGGTTGTGCATGTCCACCACAGCAGAGTTTTTAGCTTGATAGACTTTTGTCAGGATGTATTTCTGTGCAGCTGATACTGTATGGGAAAGCAGAACAGACCAGAAGACCTTGTGAGGTCTTTCCCATTTCTATTTTTCTGTGACTCCATGAAAAGCAGCGAACACTGAGGTGAATAGTAACGGATGGATAGATAACCAGTTCAGAGCTTCCCATTTCAGTACAGAAAAGAAAGAAATTTTCTGCAGGACGGCATGAAAAAATTCTACCTTAAAGAGAAAGTGCAAAATACTTTTAATATCAGTACTTTAATACTTAAATATTAATACGACCAACTGGGGACAGGGATTAGGTTATGTATGGAATATATCCTTTGTAGTGAAGTTCGTAGAACTACTGGTTGTAACTACACCAGAAGGCTGAAAAGCATTTCAAAGAACCTGTAATGGCAGAGAAAATAAATGGTT
Organism: Falco naumanni; assembly: GCF_017639655.2. Taxonomy (NCBI): domain Eukaryota; kingdom Metazoa; phylum Chordata; class Aves; order Falconiformes; family Falconidae; genus Falco; species Falco naumanni. The sequence goes on along the minus strand of NC_054055.1, from coordinate 88,760,720 downwards.
CAGCTGGTTCAGACCATTCAAATGAAACTGTAATCACACAATAAACATTATGTTGTTGAAAACAGAGATAATACATTTATAAATAATTCTGTTTATCGTAACCTGCTTTGTTTATCTCCCAAAGAAACATCCTTATTATTCAAGCTATTAAAACTATTTTACACAGAATGCAAAGAAAAAAAAAATCTCCAGCAGAGAAAAGAATAAAACAGTACAGTATACAAATCTTCCTGTTTACCTGAGCTGTCTAAATAAGGTGAAGTATGGTGGCATGCATGGATTTTCTCATCTCCTAACCATTAAGGGAGTTATCACCAAAAAATACTGAAGCTAAGTCTGAAGCAGTGAAAAAGACAGCTGAGACTGACCATGAGATATGTTCCATGTCTAATATTTAGGTATAGGTCTAGGTTTAGTACAAAGAGTTATTAAGACACAGTACGTTCTTGTTCTATGCTGATATAATCCTCCTGAAATTGCTGAATCACTTCCTCATCTGAGTAGGGATGTCTGAAAGTAAAAGTGTGTTAGTCCTAGTTCCTTTCTGTGGAGCAGTGATAAATCAGAGTTGCTGGGATAGGAAAGCCCTAGAACAACAAGCTCCAGGGAGAGGTTCATTACCTCTTATTGGAAGACACTCCAATATGACGGTAGAGAGGATGACTCTTCAAGGACATGTGCAATTGAAATAATAGAGTGATCTGGGATAGTATCATGCTTTTCACAGTTCTGTGTGTTTCACACTGATGTTGCAGAGACATTCACATATAGCAGTTCTTAAAATGAAGAATAAAAATTCTTAAGATCTTGGGGTAGATTAATGGTCTTTTGTGAAATCCATTTTCTTGAACAGGATGGCTGACTGTGTTCAGATCATGACAGGAGTTTGCATCACAAGGGTTCTTGCAGTGGCATCTTCATCTGGTTTAGGTGAGACTCCCCAAGCTGCTCTTCTGCTCTGTTCTTAGAATCCAACTGGCCAATGGTCCTTTCTGGCTACTCCAGCACATACATGATTCATTGCTATTGGTTATTTGAACTAAGCATAAACCACTTCTTAAATACCCCTTAACTATCTAGGAAAGATGTGACCTTTACTGGATCTTTAGGAAGAGTTTTGTATTGGGTTTACATCACAAGGCTTTGATAGCCGGGGGCGCTACAGGGGTGGCTTCTGTGAGAAGCTGCTAGATAGAATCAGCACCAGATGGCTCCAAGTTGGACCTGCTGCTGGCCAAGGCCAAGCCCATCAGTGACAGTGGTAGCACCTCTGCGATAACGGGGAAAAGTTGCTGTGCAACTGGGCAACAGTAGTTGAAGAGAGGAGTGAAAAATTTAAGAGCAGCAACTCTGCAGACACCAAGGTCTGTGAAGAAGGAGGTGCATGAGGTACTCCAGGCTACAGAGCAGAGATTTTCCTGCAGCCTGTGATGAAGCCCATGGTGAGGCAGGCTGTGCCCTTGCAGCCCCCGGATGTTAGTGGTGGAGCAGATACCCACCTGCAGCCCATGGAGGACCCCACGACAGAACAGGTGGATGCCTGAAGGAGGCTGTGACCTCATGGGAAGCCCACATTGGAGCAGGCTCCTGGCAGGACCTGTGGCCCTGTGGAGGGAGGAGCCCAGGCTGGAGTAAGTTTTCTAGCAGGCCTTGTGACCCTGTGGGGGACTCACGCTGGAGCAGTCTGTTCCTGCAGGACTGCACCCCATGGAAGGGACCCACGCTAGAGCAGTTTGTGAAGAACTGCAGCCCACAGGAAGGCCTCACATTGAAGAAGTTCATGGAGGACTGTGTCCCATGGGAGGGAACCCATAATGGAGCAGGGAGAAAAGTGTGAGGGGTCCTCTCCCTGTGGAGGAAGGAGCAGCAGAAACAGTGTGTGATGAACTGACCACAACCCCCATTCCCCATCCCACTGCACAACTTCAGGAGGGAGGTAGAGAAGTCAGGAGTAAAGCTAAGCCCAGGTAGAAGGGTGGGGTGGTGGGAAAGTGTTTTTAAGATGTGATTTAATTTCTAATTATCTTACTCTGATTTGATTGGTAATAAATTAATTTTTCCCCAAGTTGAGTCTTTTTTGCCTGTGACTGCAACTGGTGAGTGATCTCCCTGTGCCCCTATCTCAAGTCATCACCCTTTTGCTATATTTTCTCTCCCCTGTCTAGTTGAAGAGGGGAGTAATAAAGCAGCTTTGGTGGACAACTGGCATCCAGCCAGGGTCAACCCACGACAAGTTTTCATTGGTTAATTACATGGGTCTTATTTATGTAGAATTTGATCAATTTTATGTGAGGAAATTACTAGGAGAGTTATCCAGAAGCAATGGCCAGATTCTTCACCAGGATGCTAACCAGTGCATTTAAGCATACAAATGGGCCTATGAACAGCAGGAAGCTGTTTTGGGAGATTCTCTAGAGTTCTCCAAAATTCCCAGCTGGAGGGCTTCTTGAAACAATCAAATACTTCATTTTTGTGTGTGGCCTGGAGTTCAGTCAATCACCTTGTTTTAGACCTGTCTGCTATTTCAAACTAGTCCATTGTCACATCTGTGCACAGACTGATTGGTCCATTCCTGGACCACCTAGGGAAATAATGGCTTAATGCACTGGCTGTGCATATAGGCACAGACCTAATACCAAGCTACACTGCAGTTCCAACTATAGAACAAACTTGATTTTCATACTTAGATCTCTCTCATAACATAAGTCTCATAGAATTTGCTACACTAAACTCACTGGCTTTGAAAATAGAGCAATGACCCTTTGTCATGGAGTTGATTCTAAAACATAATATTTCATCACTTGTCTTTCAACACATCTCTCAGAGGCATTTGACCGTGTATCACTTATAAATACAGCCAGCAGTAGTTGTGATTTTAGTTACCTTTTAAACTGGTTACTGAAAATGTCACTGACACCTTTTTATATCCTTGGCAGGATTCAATGACATCCTTTTTTATAGTAGTTCTGTTAACAAATAGCTTCCTTTTTATCACCATGATGTGCTCTTTCGGGTGCAGTCATCTGCTTGGACACTTTTGAATGGAATAATCATATGCACCTTTTTCTCAGTAGTGTGTACATTTTTGGAGATGCATTTTATTTCCTCTCACAATTCTTTGCCCTACCAGGGATTATAGGACCTCAAAAAGGATGCCTGTCTGTTTTTCTTGTTCTTGTTTTGTTCTTGTTCAGTGACATGAACAAATAATACTGATTGCCCTAAGGGACTGACACAATATGCAGTATTCAAACTTCAGAGTAAAATCAGTTCAAGAACATCACAATTCAATTAATAATGCTGCTGAAATAGAGTTACATGCTGCATTTAAGGAATTCAGTAGATAATAGATAAAAGTCTTAATCTCTTCCAATACATATATACGTCAACAGTTTATGTAGCTGTCTTCCTTTGTAAGGCAGCCTGAATACTGTTTCTGAATTCTGGTTTGAGTAACTCTCAATAAGTGAAACCTGTACTTTTCTTTTCTTACATATTGGAATGTACCTGCTCTTCCCTTCTCACTCCAAAAAACCCCCAAACAAAACACCTTGATTTCTGATTGGTTAATAGCTTCATTAACAGACTTTAGTTTTGCTATACCACACTCTAGATTTTCTTCTTATATATGAAACAAAAATTTACTCTTCTTGGCTGTTTTGATCTTCTTGACTTTCTTCTTCCTTTATCTGATTTATATTTGCTTTTTCTTATTTATTCAGTTGTTTCTATTTCTTTCTCCTTTTAGCACTACCTCGCCCATCCCTCTCCACTTTTCCGTCATATCTTCTGATTTCTTATGTTTTCAATTATTTCATTTAAACTAACACAGTCATTTATGCAACAGTGCTAATTCTATTTGACTGTAGGAGCCTGACCTATATCTAGGGGATGATGGAAACGTTAAATAAAAAATTTGTATGCTTCAATACTGTCATTATTACTTTTCTGATCTGTTTACTGGAGAAACTTTACTAACTTTGTCCTCCAAATGTGTATTTAACAGTGTAAGAAAACTCAACTGAAAGAGACGTCTTAAAATCCAAAGCCTCTTAGCATAAATTACCAGGCAGCCGTATCACGTAATTCTTGCTATAAGCTTATATTTTGTCTTATATAGCCATTTTCAATTTGTCAGTACTCAGTTTTGCTGGTTGTCTCTTCATTACCTCCTGTTAGGAAAAGAAAAAAAGACAACCCACAGGTAGCACCTGTTCCTTATTTTTATTAATTTTGTTCAGACAGCAAAAAGTCCCAGAGCCTCTGGGATTAGAAGGTTTATTTTTTTGCTATAAAAAATGCTACAGAAAACCAACACTTGCATTTGAGTATGTTTTCACTTTTCAGTGTTTTTGGTTGCCTGTTTAATGGATATATCCATCAGAAATATTCATTTCTGCAAGATGCTGTATCTGTTAAGTTTTGCTTAATGCTAATTTTATGAGTGTATTACATTCCATTTATTCTTGTTGACTTTCACTATACAAATACTGATTTTAATTCTTTTTTTTATTTTTCTTTTTCTTCCTGTCTTACTTTCATTCTGTTGTTGTCTATTAACACAGCAATTTTCAATGATAAGACATTCACCACTATATACTACAGAAGTGTGTAAAACATTAAATTATTGCAGTTATCAAGTTGTTTGTCATATAAGATATTGATACTTCAATTAAAATTAATTCACTGCCTCAGTTACCTTTTTGAACCCATTCTTACTTTTCTTAAAGCTTGTATTAGTGATTGCTTTATCATACTATTTTCCTGTGCTTGCTGCTTATACATTTTACTTTGAAACTTCTTTAAGCCTCTTCATTTCATTCTTTAGTTAGTGGTATGATGTATAACGGTTTATCACTAAAAATAGTCTCATTTGCAGCACACCCAAGGTTGTGGTTTTTTCTTTCTAAAGCCCAAGGGGATTTTTTTTTTAAAATGTTTGGCTCCAAATGTTTCCTAGGCCATAGAAACTTAATAACTAGTTCATTATGATAAAGATATATCCATCTCCTATCTCTCTGAGTCATGCCTCTTTTTGCAGACAGAATTAAAACTAAGTAGACTGGCGGAGTAAGAGAACCAGATTTCTTGGAGGCAATACAAATGAACAGTTGGAGTGCAGAGTTGTATTTCCAAATACATAATTCACTTAACTAAAAGGAAAGGGCATTTTGGAATTTAAGAATTGAAATTACAAAGAGTTCTGTTACTTATTGAGAGGTAACAGTCAATTTTTAGAGATGTGTTTGAAAATATGGTAAGATATTCAGACTACATAAAATAATGCATATTGGAAAATGTACTAATGTAAAAGATAGACAAGAAAATATGTTTCATGAATATGTTGTTTACAAGTTGTTTTATGGGCTCATTTAGGGAGTAACTTGGAAACCTGTCTGAGATTTAAGAAGTAATGTGAAAAGTTCTTCATCTTCAAATCTGTCTAGTTGCTTTCCTTAGTTCAAGGTTACAAAGCTTCAAAATCACATTATTCAAAGAACCTTTTTTGGTTTTTATACTTTAATGCTGTAACAGTTAAAAACCTGAGTTCCCTATTTAGTTACAACATAAACTTACAAAATATCTTGAAGGTTATTGTGAATTGCTGTCTTTGAAACTCCTTTTTTCATTGCTATTCTTAAGAAAGGGTGTGTTTTCTTCAAAAAAAAAAGAAGGGAAGGACAGGGTAAAATCAGAACCTGAGAATGACATGGAAACTTAGCTAACTTCCCCTATAAATCCATTACTTAAATGACTTAAGGAAGCCATGTTGAAAGCTGTAAGAGGCAGAGAAATGGTATAGGCAGCAGTATGCTGTAGAACAGGAACCCAGAAGGCTATAAAGAATAGAAATAGGGAAGGTGCTGGAAAAGTGAATAAGAATGTCAGATCAAGTTTGTATTATTCTTCCTGAAATGCAGTTATATGATGTGAAGCAAATTAATGACAGGTTAACTCTGCAGCATGAAATACAAGGCAGTGAAGCAAACTGAGTGCAATGATATTATTTCTTGAGTTACTGCACTGAAATGTGAAAGCATGCAAGACAGATTTAAAACTGCAAAGACTAATTAGATCTTCAGTAAAACATCTGACGTTGTGCTTATTTTCACAGTGTCAGTGTTTTACATGTAAGGAATAAAGCAGTATCTTTTTTTTTTTTTTTTTTTTTTTGAGCTAGGTATACCAATAGTTTTAAACCATATGGAAAACAGAAGCTCTTGCAGCTAAGGTTTCATTGATTCTATGTTTAACCCATCTTAACTGTTTTCTAATTTTACTACCAGTAAGAACATTAAAATTGCAAAATCAAGCACTCAAATTTGTGACAGCATGTGAAATTTATTTGCTAACCCTTGTGATCATACATTATGATACAATCTTTAATTTTTATGATGTGATCTTTAGTTTTTCCACAGGACACCTGCTTCAGTCAAGGCACATTAAGTGAATGCTTATACCTTAGACAATTATTCAATATTTCTCTTTTTTATCATAATTCAATATGTAGCTCTAGAATTGGTTTAAGACATGCTGTCTGAACTTTTCACTGAAAACATGATTATTGACATCTTTCTTGATTTTTTATGTAGTGTTTTGCTTGTGTTTTTTTTTTTTTTTTTTTAACCAGAATAGCTGGTAATTACCGAAAGTTAGTCAACTGGTCTTCACAACACTCTTTTTATAGACTTTCCAGGGTGCATGTACCTCATTTTGTGCCTTACCTTCTTGTCATCCCCAGTCATCTTTGCACTGGCCTTACTTTTTTCCCCAGCCATTTTGATCAGATTCTCCCCATACTTACTCCCTTCTGCTCTGGCTTTCTCCTCTCTTACCCAAGGGACACCCTCTTGCTACCTCTCATCCAGTCATTGCTTCACGAGTGTCAGGCTGATTTCTTCTTTTCCAAGCTTCATAGGTCTCCTTTCTTTACTGCTTTCTTCCCCAACCACAGACAAGCTGATCAATGACAGCACAGTAGCTGTCCTGGTTGTCTTTACAAATGTTATCTTCTGTCATGGCATCTGAAAGCCAGATTCATATTTGGAAGCAAAGTCCTTGGCCAAATTCTGCAATGTAAAGCAGACACCATTTTCAGAGAATTTCATTGGCAAACTTTAACAGACCTCTACAGGTTTTTTTTTGAAACATGCATAAAGCAATTTTAGGAAGTGAGAAAATCAGGAAAAGTTGAGGACATAATCTGCTGGATGCTGGTAGGTGTTCCCAAACTAGCATTAGTACAAACACATACTCTGCCTAGTCCCAGTCTTAGGACATATTTGTAGCTAGGCACCTTAAGCAGCCCTATGCTTTTCAGGATTGCAGTGGTTCCAGGCATGTCTCTGATTGCCAAATTTAAAGCCATTGCCACAAACCAGGAAAGCTAGAATTTTTCAGCTAAGCAGCAATACTTTGTAAACAATTTATCAATCCTTCAATCTCTTTCTTAGAAAAAATGCACTGGTTTTGATGATGCATTTCAAATAAATAAATATAGAGCATTTCAGGTAATGCAGTTAAATTTTGGTGAGTTTATGGCAAACACAAAATAAAATTCAATTCTGAAAGTGTTATGGAACTTTAAACATAGGTGTTATTTCCAAGTCTGCATCTCATACAAGTCAGAATATGATTTCCTGTGTAGAATTATATTAGTTATGTAAGCCTTTTATAATATATTCTTGTCAACTATGAATTCTAAGCATTTTATGCAGTGGTTTTCTATAGTAAGAACTGTGACAGAAACTGAATGTAATTGAGATACAAGCATTAGAGGGAAAGCAGAGAGAAAAAAGAGAGAAAGGAAAATAAGTATTTAGAAACACAACAAAAATTTACAGGTTTGTTAGAGTATCATTTCTTCCTCTGTTCTTTTGCAGTTCCCTAAACACCTAAGTTGACCACTGATGGGGACATGTACAGACCAAGATCAACCTTGAGTCTGACCCAGTGCCATATCTTTTGGTCTAAGGCAGAAAGGGGAACAGCATATCATTATTCAGATTCCCCAAGGAGTGTTTTCTTCAATAAGGGACTGGAAGCAAAATTAAGCTTTGCAAACAGCCAAGACTGAATTAAATAGCCTTTGCACTGAAACAACAGACATTGCACATGCAGATTTTGAGTGATATTTTTACAAACCAGTGCATTTCAGTTGTACACTACTGCAAAATGGGGCGAGGGGGGCGGAGGGAAGGTGCAAGGGAGGGGAACATATACTGCTTCCAGTAGTGTAGTTTTCTGCCAGTTTTAATTAGTGATGATTTAAGAGCTTCTACCTTATTCAAAGCTTGGAAAAACAGTAAGCACTCAGTACTGGACGATAGGTTACCTTACGAAATTTAGAAGTTATGAACTAGATTGTTTTCATCCTAGCTTGTCTTCTGGATGGTATTTTTATATTTTCCCTGTCCTTTTTTTTTTGTCACAATGATTTCAAAATATATTTCTTAGACTGTCAGTATTTACACAGTGAAGGTGACCTAGGAATACAATGAAACCAAATTATAGGGTGTACACTTAAGGGAATGTATAAAACAACCTTACTGTAATAGAAAGATGATCACAGAACAAGAACACAAGAAGAGAAGAAAGGAAGCAGAAGGTCCATGTTTAGCCACAATATTCAGCCCAGAAATTTAGTCATCTTGGAAGTTTCAGTCCTTCTTTGTAATTCCTAGAGCAATATGAGAATGATCTATAGAAGTTTTAAATCTTAGAGATATCTTGTGAACATAGAAATAGCCAAAGATTCATAAATAATAGGTTGAAATGAACAGAATTAAACCTTTAGAAATGCTTTACTAGCTGATAAAAGAACCAAATGCAAGCACTATAAATGGCTGATTAGCTTTATGAGACAGGACAATAGCTGAAAAAGCTCACTCAGAAAATGAGTCTCACTCAGAATAGTAACATTCTGCCTATGGCAGTCTCCATGAAAGACTTTCTTTTATTTTATGTTTTTGACCAGTGTGAACAGAAGAAACTTTCCACAAACAGTTGCCTGAAACTGCCTCTGAGGAAAATTTCTGTTTTGATCAATCATCATTTCAGAACTACTTGTATAATCAATCAGTGCTAGTCATAAACTGCTAGTCAAGCAGGCTAACTCCTTGACACACACACACAAAAACCTATCATCCACTTACAGGATCCCATTTCCTTTTCATTAGGAATTTTGTTCTATTCTTTAGAATAATAAAATTATGGAATTGTGTGTGTTTGTGTTAGATATTTTTCTGGATTTTGTTTTTTTTAAAACAAAAGCTTCATAACCTTTCCCCTGCTCCTGGTAATATTATATGTTAAAGACCAATTGCCTGGAAATTATACATAAGCAGGGCTTTTCTCTTTGGTTAGAATCCTCCTCCTTATCCCTTTCCAGTCTTAAATACAGTTGGACAAAGGTTTTTGACAAAAGTAAACTACTTCCTGGCTCAACTTGCTTATATGGAACCAGATTGCCACCTGATCCCTTGCAATGGCAATATCAAAGCTTTAGAATGCAATTCAATCCACATACCAATTGATGAAAATCAAAGAGATGTTGGAGAGACAGCACTCAGACCTTCAGTGTATGGCCAACTCCTTTTAAAAGCTTGGGTCTCTAATGCAGGGTGCACTTTTTCCTACTTACCATTCCCACAGTTGCCACCTCAGTCTTCTTTTTCATGCAAAAATATCCACAAAGTCATGTAATTTGTCACTAATATTCCTGTAAGTCCTCTTAAGTCAACAGAATTTACAAAGAAAATTGGGCTTTAAATGGACAAAAACACCTTTAAATAATACAATTAAATGGATATCTTCTCTTTCAATTGAATGTATAGAGTTTAATCAATGCTCCATTTAATGAAGCCTGTAATTTGAAAACCTGACAGAGAAGTAGTTTTACAATACACTAGGGACGTTCAATTTAAGGAGTGTGTCCTGTGTTTGCCAGTCCTTCAAGAGAATTTTAATGCCCTTTAAGTCAACAGAGTCTGAATAGAGAAATTGGCCTCAAATGGTGAAGAGCAACACATCAGTACTGTGTTTTAGATCATCAGAGACTCTTTACTGTCTTTTAAGGTTGGGAACTGAGGAGGTAGATGACAGTAAAAATTTCACAAAATGGTAGAGAACAAGAAGCTGTGTTTTCTTCTCATTTAACAAGACTTTGTGAAGCATACTTTTCTGCAGTAAAAATGCTAATTCCTGTATCCATGCTTATGATGTTTAAATAGTAAAAATATAAGTTCCTGAAATTTTAAATTTAAATGATAGATCCTTTATTTGAATTTTGTAACTGTATTAAACAATATATTAAGGATTAAGAGTCTTAAAAATTTATTAGAAGACCACTTCAGATAACATTTAAATAATAATCTGAAACAAATCTTGTCTTTACCAGTTGAACATATAGTTAATCAATGCTCTACTTAATGAAACCTTTTCATTTGAAAACCTGATGGAGAAATTGATTTACTGTGCACTAATACGGGGCAATTTAAGAAGTCTCCACTGTGTTTGCTAACCCTTTAACATAATTACAATAAAAACTTCCATGCGTTGCCCCATTCCAATCTTTTGCTAATTAACTCTGAATAGACCAACTGACAGAGAGATCAGAGAAGAATATTAAATTGCAAAGTAAGCAACTTTTATAATTTCATAATACCTTACAGAACATGAATATCATTTCAACAAGGTCAGATCTGTCAAAGTCACCTTGCACAGGCTGAGCAGAAGGAATAAAATATGAACTTCCAACCTTTAAAATATAAAGTGTAGTTCTAAAATAACACCCTTTAAGTAAGTTTTAATTTTCAGGTACTTTCTGATATAGGTGGAATGATATTGTTTTAAGGCAGCCTTTAAAATTACAGAGAGATGTGCATAGCTACTTCACAAAGTCTATAAACTTCCCTCCCTTTGCCAATTACTTCTTCATAAAATCAGACTTGGATTCTTCCCACAGTCTTATGCTAGAAGGAACTCATGTTAGCCAGGGACAATACTTTCTCAGTATTTTTGTTGGCTCAAAGTATAAACTGACCCAGAAGGCTCTTAAATCATAAATCCACAATTTTGGGGAAATTTTTATTTGCTGTAGTAGTAAATCTCAACAGCCAATTTAATTATAATACATTACTAGAAATATTGGCATTGTTCTTTTCTTATTTGTTATGAAGTTTATTGTGGTGTTCATTAAGCTGAATTAGTGAAATAAAACCAGGTGGCAAAGTAGTAGGCAACATTTCAGTATTGCAAAATTGGCATTAAACATTTCCCTACTTCATTCCTGCAATTTAGATATTTCTTGTCTTATTGTCCTTTCTGATGACAGCTATAAGATTTGTTGTCAAGGATCTTTAAGTAATTCCCAGTGAATTATTCTTTTTCTTTTCCCTTTTCCTTTGGAATACTTGAACTGCTATAACATTCTCATAAAAGATAGTATAAAAAGAACAACTTTTTCACCATTGGAACTAATCATAATAAGTAAGCTTAGTTTATGAATATAAAATGCAGTCTTTAAAAAAAAAAAAAAATGTTTTTGTATTTCTTTTCCCCAGTAATACGTCTTTTAAATGCTAGAGTCAAATAGACTCTCCTCCAGTCCTTCATGCTCTGGTTTTATCACTATTAAGACAGAGTTTCTGCAAGTTAAATTAGACCCTAAATTGCACACTTATTTGGAAGACAACCACAAATGGACATTGCTTTCAATAAGAAATAACTTTTGCTTTATTTCAGTTTTAGCATATAAACAAATAGGGTATAAATTCCCATTTTTTAAGTAGAGTACATTTTAGCATTTAGGATTAGAATTTAACACATTATATTACATTAACATTATTTGGCCAACCTTGCAAATTGTTAGATAAACTTATTGCACAAACTCAGTAAACTCTCCCCAGTAATTTGCTCATCAAGAATTACCAGTTTTAGCAGAAAGTTTGAAAGCATCTATATAAACATTTTACTCAAATTCTGTGCTTTAACTTCTGCTCATTTCATAACTAGTATTAAAATGTCAGTTGCTTTGCAACTAATAGTCTAATCTCACAGTATACAGTTTTTAAACTCTAAGTTGCTTTCATTCCTTTCAATTTCTTTTTATTCCTGAGGTTCTTTTCAGTTGCTTCCAAACTGAAAAATATTTCTCCCTTCTGGACTGTTCACACTCCCAGTTATGACACTTTCAGAAGACTTAGAAGTATCAATCCCCCACCTCACTAACAGCTACCACCACTATACAAAACTGATTATAATGGAAATATGAGAAACGCTGTATATCTAAACAGAAAGCTGTGAAAAATTGTGCGTCCAGTCTATTGTATCATTATGGTACAGAGTAGTTCTGTCTGTGAAACAGTCCATGATAGAGATATCCTATCTTTGGACAACAGGAAGAGAGGTTGGCCACAATACCCATGTTGAAAACATGATGTATGAAAGGTGTTTTACCAGTGCAGCATGTCTCTCTATTCAGTGTAAGAACCTTGTCTTGAATTTTATTTTCTTTAATGTATCAGTATCAATATAATGTATCTGCAGAACAAAACAGAATTGTTTTTCCCTGATTATGGTCATAATGGTAGCACCGCCTAGTTGCTGGTGACATAAACGGTGTGTCAAGCACACTACAAGCACAGAAAGGAAAGGCAGTCTTTTCCACAAAAGTTTACACTCACAGGATAAAACAGGAGACAACCTGTTGAACATTGTTACAAAATATCTAGAATTGAAAAATCCTTTTTTCTCACCTGTTAAATAGTGAAAGAAAAGGTTAATAACTGAGCATCTGTCCTTATTACCATTATCTTTATCATTATTATCATTGTTACCACTACTACCAGTACTACTATTTAAGCCTGTAACAGCTCACTAAAATATTAAAATTTACAGGCAAGCAAGCAAACCAATGTTGCACATTCATAGTAATACGTTAGCCATAGGTTGTGTCCACCTGACCTACAGAAGGAAGTGGATTTCTTATCTTTGGTATGTCTGTTCTACTGTTGATAGGAGAAGCCAGGAATCTGGGTTCATCAGAAGTAGCAGTATGGCATGTATTGATCAGTGTATCATGTATTGACCAAGGTTTAAATAATTTGAAGACTTAAGTTCACGTTCATGCTTCTAGTAGGACAGTTTTAGTAGGCTTATGAAGGTGGTTGCATATTTGTACTTGTAACAGGTACCTTGGCATTCATGGAGGTATCTCAAACCGAAACAACATACGGTTGCACACATTGCAATTGTTTCTGTGGGCAGTTACCTTTTAAGTTCATTCTGCTCCCTCTGGGTCAGGCAAATAGTTTAATCTTTCATCTGTTAACTTTTGTAACAGATACAAACAGACTTAAAAGTACACTGTTAGGTAATCTGATGGTGTCTGTACTGATAGACGATGGCAATTTTTTCTTTCTCCTTGCTCTGTTCTTGCACACTTAGGGTCATGAACTAAGCCTCACCGAAATGATTCCCAGCAGTGGTAAGACTTGTCCTTAGGTCATTATCTAACAAAAGCATTAATTTAACCTACACACTATTCCTGCTTTCAGCTAGTTTAAATTAGCATGATTACCTGACTGCATTACGTGATTTGTTCATTCTTTTTTTTCTGATCATCACTACAGTAATCTACAGGGAACATTAATTCTTGCTTAAACAAAAAACAACTTTTGCTTTCACCCATCTTTTGAACTCGGCATCTTCTTGAAGCTACAGAGAGTTTGTGCAGTTCTGTTTATTATATTCAGCTGACGATGATAGAAATAGAATTATTCCTCAATTTGTTGTAAAAAAAACCCTGTAGGTAGCCTATCTACCTACCTTCTGCGGAAAACCTAAGGAACACTGCCTAAAGAAGTAGACAACTTGATGCTGCCAGTGTTGTTTCTGGAGTGATCCTTTGCAAGCTTCCAAACTCCTGAAGGAACAGTTTGCAGAAAGAGATCAAGATCTCAAAGAGGAGAGTGTTGCAGCCAGAGGAAGACTTATGGATTAATTACTTCTCTTACAGGAAAACTTGAACTTCTCTCAGCGATGTTTTAAAGGATACACAGGAGCATAGGGAGCAGTAATGTTTAAAACAGTAACTTTGAAAATGGTTTAGAAAGTGCTGTCAGCTTCCTCCAGATCATACCAAAGGGCAAAAAGTGAAATAAAAGCATATCTTTCAGAAGCTACATCTGACACAGCCAGGGCAGCTCCCCATCAGGAACACGGAATGATTAAAAGCTAGACAAACCCAACAGGATTTTATCAGATCTTAAGCTGGAGTACATACATTGCTCTTCAGTCTCCCAGCATCACGACTGAAAGCTCATGGCAGACAGGCAGGAAGGAACTAGGAGGGCAGGAGAAGTACATGTGATTTCAGGGCAGGCAACAGTTTAATGACTTCACAGGTTTGTGTATGACATGTGCTGAGACAGGAACAGCAGGTGGTCCCCACAGTGTGGGGCAGTCTTTGAGAAAGAGATGTTACAGAGTAAAACATGAATGGAGAAGTGTGTATGGTGAACAAAAGCCTGAGTGAACACACTAATTTCTGCACAAGGGATTTTGATTAGAACAATAAGCACAGTTGCCACCTTTGCAACCATCTGAACAATACTTTCAGAAATTAATGACTGTATTAGATATAAAAATAATTGCCTGCATTAGGGATGGCAGCATTAACATGAGAAACAAAATACTTGATTTGGGGAGGTAAGTGGGGGGAAAAACCCCAGCAGTTGGAAACACAGAGGACAAAAATATCAGAAAAATATCTGAAACAGCAAAATATTAGGACTTCCAACAGCTATATGCAAATAACCAAAAGCTTAATTTACTTTATTCATAAATCTTGGAAAAAGATCAACATGTTTAGGATGTCTTAGTAATTACCTTGGGACCAGCTCTGACTTCCTTATTTGAAGTAAACAATGCTTTACTCTTTGAAGACCCCTGGTAAGGCCAGGTCCTTCCCGTTTCTGTTTTAACATACGCTTATTTTATTCTAGCTGTAATAATGTGTCTGTACCTCAGGAATTTTTCATGCAATATTCCCTTCAACATGGCTTTTAAATGAATTCTGTTTCACATACACACAAGTAATCTTGCATAGGTGGAGAAGTGAAGGAAAACTTGCTATTAAATAACAAAAAGTAAAAAAAAAAATAATGAAGACAACATAGCTACATGGCACAAAAATGCATGGGACAAGGGTTGATCACAGCCTTTATTAATGATGTGTAAGATGATATTCAGTAACTCTGCATATATAGATATATCAGCTACTCTCTGCAGCATCCAGCAATATAACTAGCACTGAGGAGAAGCTGCAATCTGAAGGGAAACACAATTGTTTGTTTCTATCCCTGTTCTGCACCAGTGTTGTGATAGCATGAAGAACAGAAGCCTTCCAAGAAACCAGAAATGTCAGAAACCTTAGAATAATTTAGAATCTTAAAATTACTTAAATCAACTGAAGCAAATCATACTTGTAGGCTAAATAAAGCACGCTAGAACATAAGGTGTATAATAGAAAACCGCAACATTACTTCCTTAAAATGCAAAGGTTTGGCTGGTAGCACTGTTGTGGTAAGTACCTCTTCTCTGCTGACGCTGCAGCTGGTTTTCTGTGGAGTCCGGGGCACAAATGGATCAGGGAGGTTGGGGGAGCAATCAGGCCGTGAATGAGAGCTGCAGAGCCTTTTTTTCTTCCCCTTCAAGGCATCTATTTTTATTTCTCATTTACTTGTGCAGTGCCTCAGAGAAAGTGCAGACAGCTTTAGTGTATCAAAAGATGATCTGTCTGTGTTTTAATAATTACACTGTCTCTTGTAAAATAACTTTACAGATAACTGACGCAAGTGGTACCAAATTCTGCCTTCAGATGTGTCTGCTACAACTCTACAGAGCTCCTCCCCACAGAGCCTGCACAGGTAGTGTGAATAGCTCCATACTGCAGCGATGTCCCTCAGTTACTGCAACAAGGAGCATTAATAACTTCAGAGGTCAAATCAGTAATACTTTCTCAGTCTGCATTAAATATGAAATCCCAGATAAGACATTTGTCCTGCCTTCAAAGAGGATTTTGCAGACTGAAGGCCAAATCTCATCTACTCTTCCAGAAGGATCATGTTCCCTGACAACATCAGAGGTCACAAGACATGATGTATGGTGACTGAGGGCAAGGGGTCTTTGCAGTCAAACAAAGGGTGGATGCTCCTGTGTGCTGGCAGTGTCTCCACAAGTCTAAACTTACGTTGAGAACTGATTGTCATTAAGACGTTGTTCCATTGCTTTCTATGTGTAAGTGTGTCTACACTATCTTTTTGCTACCTAGGTAAGGAAAATCAAAGAATTTAGTCACTGAATTATGTCAGCAAAGATTGGCCCCCAGAGCACTAATCTGTAAATGCTGAACAAATCAGTTTTGCAATTTATAAAAAATCTTTGCTTTTCTTTGAAAGTATTATCTTTGATGTTGCAGTATTTCAGGAATATAGTTACAGGGAAGGTCTTTCATATTGCATATTTTGTTAATTTGCAATCTAAGTATTTATGGAAAAGAGGGATTTATGCCTCGTGCTTGTAAATGTTAAAACCTAATGCATTTACATTCTTCAAATTAAAAAAATAGTATTACAGGCAACATTTCTGCAGGGTTAGATCATTTCACTGACATATGCAATGCAAGAAGCATTTTACATTACTCACAGGACTGAAGAGCACTGCAAGGACGGTATAGATTTAAGCAACATCAGAACATCAATCAGTATAGTTTTTTTTAAATCTGTTCATAAGGAAAAAAGAACTGAAATATGTTGGTTTAGTACTAAGAGCAGATGTTATGAGGCACATTAAAAACACTTCAAGAAAAAAGAAGACAAAAAAAAAAAAAAAAAAAAAGCGAACAGAAAAACTTAACCAAACCCACAAAACAGTTATCTGCTTAAGTATTTCTTCACCCATCACAGAATGAAAAGATATTTTTACAACTCAAACATGGAAAGATGAGAACATTATTCTTATATACTTAATCAGGATAAAACCTAGTTTCTTATGAGAATATGAAGCCATTTTCTTCCCCATTATACTTTTGATTGGGGCAGTATCAATTATATTACTACAATCAGAAAGAAAGTGGCTGCATATGGAACTACTATTAAGTATAGAGCATGTTGTGTTTTCCAACCTGAAATACTCCCCTGTCACTTTTACCTCCCAGAGGAATGACACTTTTCATTGTCTTCTCCTTAGCGTCACCATAAAATTGTGATGGATTTGTAATAACTAATAGTAGACTTTTGAACTGACATCTGTCATACTTAGTGCACAGATGTTCCTCTGAGTGTTCTGTAAGGACTGGATTTGACCAACTTCCTAAAGCTTTTTCTTTTTTTTTTTTTTTCCTTAAAATGTTCTTAAGTTTACTTAGCTTCCTATGTTTGAATTTGTATCTTATATAGGCAGGGAAAGTATACCTACAAATAGTAAATAAGAAAACAGATTGAATTAGATAGGGAGAGTGGGGTTAGCATTACTGACAACTCAGAGCCTCAAAAATATCTGTTCTGTTAAGAAGATAAAAGCACAGGAGTCTTGCTGTTCATTGGGTATTTATAGTGTGTTATTCACAGAGTATCAGTCTTACCAGGACCCCTTAGCTTGTGTTTCTCAAACCCCAGCCACCCAGCCACTTTCCTGGCAGGCACTAGATAGACCTTGAGTGTTTTTGTTTCCAAACTATATGACAACTAGTGAACACAACCAGCATGGTTTTAAGCAACCATGCATAATACTGGCAAATATATCCAAAGATATTAATTCTGTATCAGTGGCAGATAGTAGTTCTTGAACTGATCCTGCCATATTTTATGATCCTTTAATTTTAATTATCTTACCTTTATTTTTTGTAGGAGGAGGTGGCATGCAAAGAGTTCTACTCTGGACAAAATTGCTGTGAACTTACACGGACAAGTTCCTATTATAAAAACTTAAGATTTTATATTTGAGAAAATTCAACAGAAAAGTGGCTGTCAGCCAGCTGCTTGCTTTTTCTGTTCTCAGCTTTTCTTCTGCTACAGCTTAAGTGATTTGTCAGACAAAGAGAATTTTTTCAATTTTAAAGATTGGATTATAATTTTAATTATTTTCCGTAAAATTAATTATATATATACATTTTTCCTTATGTCAGAAAAGGCTATTAAAATTTTTGTGCATAAGAAAAATTTAGAAAAGCCAAAAACAACATTAAAAGAGAGAAAAATCCAGCCTTCACGTTAGGCACGCAGAGAAACCATTGTGAGCGTTCCATGCCAGAGAAAAATAGAAACACATAAAAATAAAACACCCATTTTCTCTAATAGTGCTGCAGGCTTACAGCTTGCCTTAAACAAGACTTAAGCAGTTTTTATTTGTCTATATCTGACATTGTTGATCAAAACCAATGCTAAATATAAATGGCATCTGAATTCATCCAGCATGGTCCAGAAAACATTGGGCTACAGACTATATTTTGCACCCCTAACTCTAGTGCCCTAGCCAAAGCATCTAAATCAGGTGGTTAGTAGCTCTAGGCTCCATTACAGCCTAGAGGGACAGGGATGGACTTTTCTGGGACAAATTATACCATAAGCAGATGATAGTTTTCTGCAGTAGGCTGTATATATCAGTCCATTTCAGAGAAGTTTCAGATTTACCACCTGTTAGGTCTTACTAGGAATGTGGATGTGGATACCACTGTTGACTGTGGCTTCTTATTCTCTCCAGCATAACTGCTTAGTAATGCCACTGTGAGGGTCTGCCCTACAATGGAGGTAGGTACTTGCATGAATACAGGATTAAATGCTAAGGGATTTCTGCTGGCTAGCTTTAGTGATGTTTTCCTTTCACCTTTCTGAGGCATCTAATACTTCCCACAATCCAGAGGGCCCATGAGTTTATCTTTAATATTCCCTGGAGGCCAGGCACTAGGAGTGGGATATTCTAGCACCCCATGTTTTAGGTCTTTGTTTGAAATCAGCATCAATGCCTGTATGTCAGGGTGCAATGTAAAGAAAGTCTTAACTACCAAGATTAGTTTCCTTTATTTCTGATGAGATTAACATATTCTAGTGAGGCGATAGAAGAAAAGTGTGATTATTTATGGGAATAATTTGGTATTCGGTATGGTAGCATGCAAGTCAGTCAGTCAGTCTTGCTTTGTTGGAAGTGAATGCTCTTGAAGGGTTTTCGTTTGGGTTGGTTTTGGTTTGGTTTTTTTTTCCTTTAAATTTAATTTTACTTATATGTATTTTATCATTTCAAATAAACAGGCATTTAATTAGTAATAACCACACACTTTTGTTAGACACATAGTTTCCTGAGGGGAGGAGAAGAGAGATAAAGGGCCTTTTATTTCTGTGTTTGAGATATACAACCTCCCATCATGTTACGTTACATGGACACATCTCTGTAGAGCAAATGGTAGAAACTGAGCTTCTTTAACATGTAATATCATGGCATACCTTTCTAAGCATTATAGCCCCACCCCCCGAAATTAAGTATCAATACATATATATTCAACTCTGATAACTTTACAGTGTTTCAGGTTTCTTCTTGCAGAAGAAACATCCATCACATAAATGTAGCAGACAACTAGGGTTAGTGGCTTATCAGGTAAAACTTTCTCTTCTGAAGGATCTGCTTACAATGAAAATAATGGAAATATGAGTAGAAATTTGCAACAGCGTGGGTATACTGGATGGTTGGAACTGATTATGTGTGGTTTCTTGTTGTAGGGTTGGTTTTGGCTTTTTTAAATTAATTACTGTATTTAAAAGTTAATTAAAATCCTTTACATACCTAGAAATTCTGACTTCCTCCAGAAGACCTGAAATAACATTTTTTCTAATGTATCTGAACTAATGCACATCAAGATATTTTCTGGTTCACCTGTATTCAGGAGTATGCAATATTCTGTCTGTCTTCCATTTATAGCCATGATTATTAACTCCTCCACTTTTTTTCCTTTTCCCAGAAGTTGTAAAAGAAAAAGGATAGAGGAGTTTTCTTTCTCCCTTCCCTTCCCTTCCCTTCCCTTCCCTTCCCTTCCCTTCCCTTCCCTTCCCTTCCCTTCCCTTCCCTTCCCTTCCCTTCCCTTCCCTTCCCTTCCCTTCCCTTCCCTTCCCTTCCCTTCCCTTCCCTTCCCTTCCCTTCCCTTCCCTTCCCTTCCCTTCCCTTCCCTTCCCTTCCCTTCCCTTCCCTTCCCTTCCCTTCCCTTCCCTTCCCTTCCCTTCCCTTCCCTTCCCTTCCCTTCCCTTCCCTTCCCTTCCCTTCCCTTCCCTTCCCTTCCCTTCCCTTCCCTTCCCTTCCCTTCCCTTCCCTTCCCTCAATGAATTAACTAGTCCATTTTTGGAGGCTCTGAGACAGTCAGGTAGATTTCTTGTATGAAAATACAACGTTGCCTCAACCTCTTGACACACAGCTGCAGCAGTTTGCAAAACCTTGTGTGAGAAGAGCTGGCCTCATTACCCAGAACTTAAGCAGTTTAAAAGAAAGTCAGGAAGGTTTCAAAGCCCAGGTGATAGCATAATGTTGAATCTGAGCAAACCTTCAGGCATTATCCTGGTGTATAACTGCAAGCCAGCAGCTCAGCATGAACACTGACTAAATAGCTGCACACGTTGCTCCTCTACAACCCGCTGGGGAAGGTGGATGTTACTTCTGTCTTAGGCATCCATAACGAATAGCAAAAATTAATTTTCTCCCAGAGCATTTTAATATTAAAGCTTTGCTACAGCCGCAAAAAAAACCACACTTGTGGGTTACTGTGTCAAGTTGTTTCCTGTCTCATTCCATCCCTGGTTCAAGTTCTTGTAGAGCCCAGGACCACTCCTGGCCACAGCTAGAAACACTGGAATTTTCATGTCCTCATGAGCAGCTAGAAGTCAAAGAGAGGTGAGAGCAATAACTAGGGAGACTGTGATATTTCACCCTTAGCTGATCATCAGTGGAAGACACCTAACAAACCCTCACCTGAGAACAGAGACAAATAAGGTCAGGAAGCTGTTTTAAATACCAAAAAGTAATGCTGCAGGCAGGATCCTTGAAGACAGAAAAGAGAGGCACAGGAAAAATAAGTGTCCCTCTTCTGCTCTTTAGCCAACACTCCTTAAGCAGTCCACTGTGAATCAGCCTTGCTTCAGTGACTGAGTGGCTCTTGTTTCCTTCTTGAACACCTTAGTTCTCGGCTGATATTACTTCCCGGTGATACTGCAAAGGGTGGCTGTTTCGTATAGCCTTTACACCAACTAGCCAATGAAAACCAAGAAGCCTCTCACAAACCAAAAACATCATCCTTCAAACACTGATAACTGGTTGTTATTTAGTTAATTTTAGAATAAAAAGCAATATTTATTTGCTTATTTGCCAATAAGCAAAGCTTTTAATTTATTATTTGCTGACTTTTTTAAAAGGAATCTTTGCTTCACAATCTTTATGTATGCATGTAGTGAACAGGTGTGCATGTAAGGTAATATTGTTTTCACTCACTGAACACATTGCAGAGGTTTTGTAAAAATTTACCTTTTCTTCTGCAAATAAACAGGCATTAAGGCATCATTAGGATAACCGGTATTGAGGAGTCAGATTTCTGTCAAAAAAGATGATATACTTAATTTTCTGCTTGCTTACAGCTACCAAGGATTTTGACACAGTTTGAGAAGTAAATTAAAATTAGTAACTTAAACCAATAAATCTCAAAGCAAGATATAATATGCCAGAATTATAAGGTATCAAATTTCAACAGCTGACCATGTTCTAAGTAATTTATTAACTATAATATCTATGTCATTACTTATAATCACCTGATCGTGCTGTAGACATTTAAGTCTAGAACCTTCCTGTCAATGATTACATATTTCTCACCAGTTTTGCCCCTTTTTAATAAATATTGTTTATGAATCAACAATACAACTTATAGTACTACTATGAAAACCTCTCACTTTTTAAGTTATATAATTACCCTTCAGTAAACATTAAAGGACAATACTATAACTTATAATTAAGAGAAAAGAAAAATAAAAAGAGATTAACCCTAGGTCAGATACTGTAATTCTCAACTTATTTTGGTGAGTTTATTTGGATGCATAAATAAAATTTAATTTGCTGTGAATTGTATATAAAAATGTATTTGTGTTTTATTCAGAAAGGCAGGAATTCTTAAAAAGAAGAGGGAGAAAATAGCAACTTACCAAATACTTTATTAAATAGATGATTTTTTAATATGTTGCCTAATAATAAGTTGACAAACAAAAATATTGTGACATACTAACCTGTAATTCAGTGTTATTGGGGGAAAAAAATTAACAGGCGTTATTGATTTTAGAAACCTCATTGAAATCAACCTTTTGGTGTGTTGTGAGAACATTACACCGCTTTCTTTCTTCCGTAATAGAATTCATCTATATGCAATTTATCAGGAACTGATTGGCTTAAATTATTCCTTTGAACATCTAAGAAAGACAAACCATGGACATAAAAAACTCCTGATATTTTGCATATTCATAATACCTCAGTGAATCACCAGGAATGCCAATACTGCTACCTGAATGCTAATGTAGAGCCAACAGGCAAGCTGAAGGGCAAAGCAACATAAAAATAAGCCAGATTTTCCCACCTGAATTCATCACTTAATTGTGAACACCTCATATTTTCCTTTTTCCACTGTTATCACTTCCTCTTTTATCTGTTTCATGTGGGTAAAAAAGTATTCTAATGGCTTAATCTATAACAGACATATACAATAACATGTACCTAAGCTTATAGGGTTTTTTACATCAGCAATGGTCAGTACAATAGATGTGATTTTTTTAAGAGAAAACCAAAGATATTTGATGGATATAGGCTGATGCTTATGTCTTAAGGGTTAGTAGACATGCAAAATAACATAATGCAACATCCCTTTTTACTCAGTGTAGCAGAGAATGCTTGCTCAGCGCAGGGAATCTTAATCATCTCTTACCAGAGTAGCAGGTGTCTCTGTTTCCAAAATGTTACCTTTGAAGGACATATATCTACAACACTTCTCAGAATGAATTTTTACTCTTCCATAAAATTAATTGGCCTTTTAGTTTTGCTGAACTTATATTATCATTTAATATGATTAAGACGAAAGATGTGTTTAAAGTGTTATAGGAAAAAAAAGTCAAAACACAGCTCTGAAAGTTTGACATTCACTTTTATTTACATCTGACTGCAACTGTCATTTCAGTGATGTTAGGGAGATGCACATGTAAATTTGGGGTCACACTGTTTGCTATTCATTCCCTCGGGTAACTCTACAAATTTCTAAGAAAGATGTGGAAGACCTCTCTGGAAACATACTGAGTATCTCAGAAGAACATAGGTGATGAGTGATGCCAGTGTTATGCTGGGCACTAATTGTGCCATTACAACACAGAAAGCAGCTGTCTCACCCCTATGTAAACATGAGGACCTTAAATAGAAAACACATTTAATTGAAAAAGGTTGTGTTGATGAGCAGTCACTAAGCACTGTGTAGTTTGATGGAGATGAGCTTCAGTGCAGTATAAGGTCTCATTTGCCAGCTGTGGAGCACAAGCCTGTTCAAAACACACCAAAAAGTCCCATGGGGTTGACAGTCAAGCCTTTGCAAGTCCAGATCCTTACATCCTCCTTTCCCCAGTGACATTATAAAAATTAATAACCAGCACTTGCATCACATGAAATTGTGGAATGCTTTACCCAGCCTAGCTACTAAGGTGATTAACGTGATTCTTTGAGGTCCTGAGAATCTCCTTGAAAATTTCATCAGCTCTGTTTTCAAGCAGAACCAAACTACTTAGTTCTGGTGTTTTGTGTCCTGTGGCTCAGTCATCTCAAGCTGTTCCTGCTGCCCATCGTAGAGATACTCAGAAATGGACTGGTCTGTACCTTGAATTATGCTTCTTTCTGGGACTTAGAGGATATTTTGTTCACCCTTTCTAAGTATGTGCCCACCAGGAGTGAAATGATCAGAGCAGTTTGTATGACCACAATTTTATGTCTGCAAGAAGATAAGACATGTCCCACCATGCTGGACCAGCAGGTGATTGAGTCCTGGATTCTCAAAGCCTCTGGCAGTGGCAGAAGAAGAAGAGGGACAGGAAGAGCACACGTTCCTGGCTGTGTCTGTAGTCCATTTCTCATTGCATTTCTCAGTACCTAAAGTAGTCCCTGCCTAGTCCCTTTAGCATCTCTTTATTGCCCTGTCTTCCAATGAAATCATCCAATCCCCTTGCAACTGGTGACGATGTTTGCCTTTGCAGCAGTCTACAGCACCAAATAGCAGAGGTTCACTACTTCCTATTAAATGTTTTCTTTTACATATCTGAACCTGATTCCTTCTGTTCAAGTATTGTGAGATCTGATGAACAAGTAGTCCAGCATGAGCTTGTAAACCTCCATCATGTTGGTCCTTGGTTTTCTGCTGCACAAGCCAAACACTTCTACCCCTACTGGCTCACTTTGTAAGACATCTGCTCCATCCGTGTGGCATTTTAGTTACCTTTTTCTGTACTTTATTTGGTTTAGATTTAGTTGCTACTTTACTGCAATCAATACTGTTATCACAGTATCATGTTTGGGAAACTAAGACAGGTCTTGGGAATCTCCAGTTATACTTTGAGTTTTGTTTAGCTTTATGTATTTGCAAATTCCAAAGTAGATTTACTGTTTCTACTGCTCAAAGAATTCTTTTTTCAGCTTCCTGTTGGACAAAATGTCAGCTTGGGACAAAGTAAACTTTCTGTGGCTGTGTGCATTATAACTATGCCAGCTATGAAAATGAACTCACTCTCTAGCCTTTTTTGTATACTGGGAAGACACAAGCCATTCTGTGTGGGATACTCTGCAGCTAACTTTAGACATGTAGAGTTTAGCCATCTAGATCTGAATTAGTCACTTCGGATTCCCTTTATAGTCATCAGAGAGAAAAGGCCCTTATAGAGCATGATTAATCTGACCTATTTAGATATATCTACTTAAAAATAAGATGAATCATGTCCTATAACATTTTTCCTCTTCCTTGACTACCAAGGGAACTAAAACGTTTACTTCTGCAAGTAGATTTCATTGCACAGATTCGTTTCTCTGTTATTTTGACACCTTTTCCCAGCAAAAAGTTAGACTGGGTATCACAGGATGACTCACTTGTCATAGCAAACTTTTCAACTGAATTCCCACTAAACTGTAAGCCACTGCTAAAGTTGCTGTGGCAGGTGTGATATGCCTAGTGAAAATAGACCTGATAGGCATCAATAACTATGTAGCTGTTAGTAGTCAAAGTCCAGCTAGAATTTATTTTTTCAAACTGGTATTAATAACTACCTTTTACTCCAGAAGAACCCCAATGTTTTATTCTGTCAATAAGAGTTGTTTCACAATTACTTGTCTCCACAGTCACTGGCCTCAGCATCTCTGACAGAGAAGCTGATCTTCAGAAGTATGTATAAGATACCACTTGTCTCTGCCTTAGCTTTTTCACTCCCTCGTGGGAGGTCATGGCATACCTTTGAAAACCATAGTAACAAAATTCTTATTATGCTTCCACACTGTTCATTCATTCACCTATTTACTTCACATAGGTGCACAATGAAGGTAATTCACTACAGCAAACTTACATTTGTATATATTGTTCAGCATAAGTATCTTTGTCTCTAGCATTACATTGGTTTGTATAGCTTTGGCCAATTTAAAACAATGCCATAAGTTGTGTGGACAACACAGAGGGATATAAACAATTTGCGAGGTTCTTGGAGTTCATTGATGATAACTTCTTCATCCAAGTGATAGAGAAGCTGGCAAGATGTGCTCTGCTGGTTCTCGTACTCATCAAGGGCAAGGGTTCATTGGGAAGGTGAACATCAAAGGCAGATTTGGCTGCAGTGAGCATGAGATGGTGAAGTTCAGGATCCTGAGGTCAGGAAGGATAGGAAAAAGCAAGATTATCACTCTGAACTTCAGGAAAGCAAACTTTAGTCTTTTCAAAGATCTGCTCAGAAAAGTCCTGTGGGATAAGGGCCTAGAGGGAAGAGGATCCCAAGAAAGCTGGTAAATATTCCAGGATCACATCCTTCAAGGTTGGGATAGTTCTTTCCCAATTAACATGAAATCAGGTAAAAATGCCAGGCAAATTCAAAAATGAAAAGAAAGCATACAGAGCGTGGAAGCAAGGATGGGTAACCTGCAAGAAATAGAGACATTGTTCAGGCATCGGGGGTAAAGTTAGGAAAGCTAAAGCCCAAATGGAATTAATCTGCCAAAGATGTCAAAGGCAACAAGAAGGGCTTCTGTACATATATAACCAACAAAAGGAACACTAGGGAAAGTGTGATTGGTTACACAAAACGTGGCTGTGTTACTGACTTTCTTCTTCATCACAGTGTTCAGAACAGAATAGAATAGAAGAGCATAGAATAGTTGAGCTGAAAGGAATCTACAGTTATCATCTGGTCCAACTGCCTGACCAATTCAATCATATTACAGGCACTGTCCAAATGTCTTAAACTCTGACGGGCATGGGGCATCGACTACCTCTCTAGGGAGCCTGTTCCAGGGTTTGACCATCAACAAATGCTTCCTAATGTCAAGCCTAAACTTCCCCTGGTGCAGCTTTGAATTGTTCCCACATGTCCTATCACTGGATACCAGGCAGAAGAGGTCAGCATGTGTCCCTCCCCACTTCCCCCCCTCAGGAAGCTGTAGAGAGCAATGAAGTTGCCCCTCAGACTCCTGTTCTCCAAACTAGACAAACCTGGAGACCTCATCTGCTCCTTATAGGACATGCCTTCCAGCCCTTTCACCAGCTTTGTTGCCCTCCTTTGGACACACTGAAGGACCTTAACATTCTTCTTAAATAGTAGGCCCAGAACTGCACACAGTGCTCAGGGTGATGCCCCGCCAAAGTTGAATACAGCAGGATAACCACCTCTTTTGACTGGCTGGTTATGCTGTGTTTGATGCAGCCCAGGATGCAGTTTGCCCTCTTGGTTGCCAGGGCATGCTCCCAACTCATATTGATGCTACTGTCAACTAGCACCCCCAGATACCTTTCTGCAGGGCCAGAAACTCCTCTCCCAGTTTATACTTCTGTCCACCGTTCAGGAATCCCAGACCCTAGAGACCAGGAGGAAGGACCAGAGCAAGCAGGATTTATTTCAGGATCAGGTTAGAAAATATTTAAGCAAACTGGACATACATAAGTCCATGGCCCTGACGTAATCCACTGACAAGAGTTGAGGGAGCTGGCAGATGTCATTACAAGACCACTCTTGATTATCTTTGATTGATAATTTGATTGCCAATGTTACTTTTAGATTCAAGGGGGACAAGAAGGAGAACCAGGAGAACTGCAAGCCAGTCAGCTTCACCTTGATCCCTGGGAAGGTGATGGAGTAGCTTTATCAGCTATGTCACTAATACTGACAGACAACCATCTCCAGGCACATTAAGTACAAGAAAATCATCAGAAGTAGTCAGCATGGATTCACAAAAGAGAAGTCATGCCTGACAAATTTGATAAATTTCTGTGGTGAGTTGATTGGCCTGGTAAATAAATGAAGAGCAGTGGATATTGTCCACATGGACTTCATAATGCTTTTGATACTGTCTCTCTTAAGATCTTCATAGACAAGGTATTGATTTATGGGCTGGATGAAGAGACAGTGAGGTGAGTTGGAAACTGGCTGAAGGCTTGTGCTCAGAGGGTGGTGATGAGTAGCATGAAGTCTACTTAGAGGCCAGTAACCAACCATAGCTCAGAGGTCAATACTGAATCCGGTCCTGTTCAACATCTTCCTTAGTGAACTGGATGATGGGTGAGTATTCCTTCAGTGGGTTTGCTGCTGACACTAAACTGGGAGGAATGGATGATATGTTAAAGGATTGGGCTGCCATTCAGAGGGGCCTCAATAGGCTGAGGAGATGAACCTCATGAAGGAACCTCATGAATTTTAACAAGGGGAAATGCAAAGTCCTGCACCTGGGAAAGAACAGCCCCGGGCACCAGTATATGCTAAGGGCTACCCAGCTGGAAAGCAGCTTGGCAGAAAAGGACTTGGTGGACATCGAGTTGAATGAATATGAGCCAGTAATGTGCCCTTGA
The DNA here is from genome assembly GCF_017639655.2 of Falco naumanni. Classification (NCBI taxonomy): domain Eukaryota; kingdom Metazoa; phylum Chordata; class Aves; order Falconiformes; family Falconidae; genus Falco; species Falco naumanni. The sequence continues at coordinate 88,732,579 of NC_054055.1, read as the reverse complement.
GGAAAAGGTTAATAGTACTCTGGGCTGCATTAGACAAAGGATTATCAGCATGTTGAGGAAGGTGATCTTTCCCCTCCATTCAGCACTGGTGAGGCCACACCTGGAGTACTGTGTCCAGTTTTGGGCTCCTCAGAACAAGAGAGACATGAACATAATAGAGGGAGTTCAACGAAGAGCCGCAAAGATGGATAAGGGACTGGAGCATCTCTCCAATGAGAAAAGTGAGACAGCTGGGACTGTTCAGCCTGGAGGAAGGCTCAGTGGGGGACCTCATCAATGTTTACAAATCTTTGAAGGCAGGGTGTAAAGAGGATGGAGCCAGGCTCTTTCCAGTGGTTTCCGGTGTCAGGACCAGAGGCAATGGGCACAAAATGAAATCCAAGTGGTTCCTTCTGAACATCAGGAAATGCTTTTTTACTGTGAGAGTGACTGAGCACCAGAACAAGTTGCTCAGGGAGGTTGTGGAGTATCCATCACTGGAGATATTCAAAAGCCGTTTGGACATGGTCCTGAACAACTGTCTCTAGGTGGCGCCACTTGCCAGAGATCCCTTCCAACCTCGACCATTCTGTAGTTCTGTAACGCTGTGAAGTAGAACCAGAAATAAAAGTGTGGAGGTTTGTGGATTATTTTTTTTTTCCTTCAGGCTGAGAATCAGTTAACATCCATCTGTGATGAGTTTCAATAAGTTTTATGAAAAATCTTCAGTGATGATGGTGCAACCTGTTACTACTGGTGTTTACAAAGTGATGCAGTGCAGTATAATTCCAAGCACCAGATTTTCTCTTCATTCTTGTTATTTGATGTTAACATGTGTAGTACATTGTGCTGATTTTGTGTACTGCAGGACAGGTCCTGAAAAACCTTTCTATTCAAGGCATCTTCTATTAATATATTTTATACTCTTCACTCTGTCAAGACAATCTAAGTGCTGTCCATCCTTAGCGTGCCTCAACATGCTGTCCCTTTGCTGATCTAATTCTATCATTTGTTAATGTTAACTTTCAATTTATTGATAATTTACAGGATTTAATTTAATTATTATATCACTTAGAATAAAACTCTTACATCCAAACCTTGAAGGATTTAGATCAATCATAAACCTTCTGGTTCTTTTGCTTTCTGTCTTATGCATTTTTTAAACATATTCTTCATATTTTTACACTGGGTGCCGCACTTCACATTTCTGTAAAGGGAGTTTCATATTTAGTCTCCTCTGCCTGAGTTAACTGAAAGCTGTTTAAAAAACATCGAGGGCTTCAGAGACAGCTGTTGTCAGGATTAAAGCTTACTTCTGACTCCGTTCTCCTTTACTTTCATGCATTACTTGCAGTTACTTGGTGAAGAACTGTTTAAATCTTCTGTACTTGTCTTCACATTTCCAGAATTATAGAGCTGGTGACATGTCCATTCTTTTTCAGAATATCTTAGAAGTTGGCTTTATTCCTGGTTATTATTGTTAAGGATTTCAGTTGCAGTTACAATTGTCATTCCCATAACTTCTGCTCAAAGGCTTCCACCCTTAGGGTAACCTTTGATACTGCACTGTGACCCACAGACTCCCTGGTAGCCTATTGTTCGTTTATATTTGTGTTACCTATAACAAGCAGTTATACTCTCTCTTTTCATTCTCTGTTATTTCTCTATTCTTCAGGAACAAAGGCTGCAGAATCTGGCCCTAAATCGCTTCTGAGGTTTTCTTTCCCTTTTTCTCACATTAAAACCAGTAATCTGAAAACTCTCTATTTATTAAGCAGTATCATAATATACTTCTCCCCTTATTCTCTCGTTTAAGCTTTTCTCCTTTAATTTCTCCCTATTATATCTTTAAAACTTGATCTTGCATTATTTAAAGACTTAATTTCTTCTTATTTTGTAATGAACTAAAAACTCTTCCACTATTTTTTTAGCTTTCTCATAAAAAGGACATCTTTTAAATTTGTGTATAGCACCTAGCACAGATTTCCAGCTCCATGTCATAATTCCTTAAATTAAAAAAAAAACCCCACCCCACAATCATTTTATATTGTAAAACAATTAATATTGCATATTTCCATGTTACCTTAGTATTGCATTATCAGTTATTAACAGCAATAATGAAGTGCTATTACAGCTGTTATAGTAGTTTCTGTATTATATTGTTCCTTAGCAATTATTTTTATAATCAGCTTGGAAATGAGCATGAAAGACCAGCTTACTACAGTACAGACGGATTTATGGCCTATGGAACTACACAGGGTTTCCTACCTTCATTGAAGCTGCATCAGTTATTAAGTAGAATTAATGAATACTAATTGGTTCACATTCACAATAGAATCACTGTACAAATTAAGTGTAAACAAAGATAAAAACTGCCCCTCATCAAAGTTATTAAATATATCTCATGTGTTAGCATACTCATATACAACAATTTGAGCTTTAGAAATGGTGAAATATTGTTCCTCAATAAGTGATATTGTATTTCACTAACTGTCATTACCAGACATATTCAAATCACTGCTAGCATTTCTCCTTCATCTTCTATCACGGTTCAATGAAATATGACACTCATCTCTCTGTGCCTTCTTCAGAAACTTTTGCATGACAATATTTAGACTTTCACATTCTAGCATGGATGAATTTAAGATAATGCAATGAAACGCAGTGGGGTCAGGCAGAAATTACAGTTTCATTGAAGTATTTCTTAATGCATAATAAGATATGATTTGAATTAGACTGAAGTGTCATCTCTTACAGCCAAAAGTGTCCTACTTCAATTCTTTTACCAGGCTTTGAAGGACTAATCATTGTTTTACTCAGCTTCCCCATCTTTGCCAATCAGCCAAGGCACTTGGTTATAAATAAATAGAATTAATTCTATTTGGGGAATACCTGTCTCCAGCAATTGGAAGATGTCAGAAAAGTATGAGCTGAAGAGCAGCTCTACTCACTTCACCAGGTTGTCTAGCATTTCAGCAGCTTTCAGTGTTTGAAATCTGCTAACAGACAGAAGAATCTCAGCAAAGACACCAGATCTACCAACAGTCATGCTATCTGTGCTGCTTTCTTCCTGTAATCTGATTGGAAATATGTCTTACTAAAACTAGATTTGGTTGGGGTGTTCTAATTTGTAGAAATACCACTTCACCAGTAACCTCACTTAAAAAGACAATGCTATAATGCACTAGTAATTTGTCTAGGAGTTTGGTTACCTTTGCAGGCTCCTTGGTGAGAAGAATAGCCCTTCTTCTGCAAGGTTGTGACCATAAGACTTGTAATTAATTAGATTTGCAATGAAAAATTCCTCTGAAACACAGTACAGGATTAGCATACATTTGGGTAAAAGCCACTTTGGTGCTAGTCCCAGAAAATTCAGAGTATTTTAACAATATTTCTTTAACAGTCACAAAAATATTCCTACATATGTGCAGTTAAAATAGCTAAGAAAAGCATACTTAAATTTTTGGGTGTCTTGCACCTCTGTTTCAAGGATGCACCCTGAGGGCAATGCTGTCTGTGTTGCCTCAGCCATCTGAACAAGAATCCCAGTAAAAGATATTCCTTGCCTTGATCCCAGTAATTTGCCTTAGGTTACATAACTTTGTCAATCAAAAGGTATTGTCCATAGTCATTGGAAATTAGCTTATTCCTTCATCAGGTGAGTTGGATTCTACTCTCAAAGGAGCCATACAATACCCTGTGAGATCCTCCCTGTATGTCAGTGAGAGCTGTGGAAGTTTGATGGGCTACCTTGACGTCTCATAATTCTGCTGGTTCCAAATATGCTTGTGGTATTACTACAAAGAAATGCAATTTAATAACAGTATCTGTTTAATTCTGTGTGTCACTTCTCTGTGCTGATGGTGCTTTCTGATGTTCATGTTGCCAAGATTTTCAGGTTTGGTGGAAGGGCTAGATGAAAAGAGCCCTTTTTGGTTTCCAGTCATTAACAGTGTGAAAGTACTGCCATGATTCCCTTAACAAGTAGCTGATGTGTGTGTGGCTTTATCTTCAGAATGAATTTTTCTTTCTTTCTTTCTTTTTCTTTCTTTCTTTCTTTCTTTCTTTCTTTCTTTCTTTCTTTCTTTCTTTCTTTCTTTCTTTCTTTCTTTCTTTCTTTCTTTCTTTCTTTCTTTCTTTCTTTCTTTCTTTCTTTCTTTCTTTCTTTCTTTCTTTCTTTCTTTCTTTCTTTCTTTCTTTCTTTCTTTCTTTCTTTCTTTCTATTCTAACCATGATAAAACACTTAATCTCAGAGAAAGAAAGCATGGAATATGAGGCAAGAAAAACACCTACCACCAAGAAAGCATGAGTTGCCGCTTGCTTGCACAAACACTAAACTCTAGCACAGGTACTGGATGTGGGCACTTTCTCTGATTCTGGGCTTCTGGAAACACATTAAGGAAGTAAAGGCTTTCACTAGAAGCCTTAGATGGGACCCCCACATCCCATATCCTAGTCCTGAAATGAGTGTCCATTTCTCCAAGCATTTTCTAACTTCTTTCCTTACTCACATATTGAAACTATGGGCCTTTCCTCTTCCTTTGTCTTGCCTTCCCTCTTGTTTTCTGTAACAGTGGAGCTACAAGAGTTACAGATGACTTTCAAGACCATCACTCTATTAACAGACAGAAAACAAAGTTTATCAATATGTCCCTGGAGATAAAAAAACTCTTGGGATTTCATGAGGCTTTTCAGAGCTCTTCTGATTCTCCTGCAGCCATGCAGGTAGTGCCATGTGCACTTTCCTATGTAATTACATATGAGAGGGGGCTTACTTTGCAAATTTCTGCTTCCTAAGGTTCCCTCTACCAGCCCAGTTGCAGGTGAATTTCCATAATGACTGCAGGCTCCTTAAAAAGTCTGGGAGAAAGGTCTGTTAGGATTTTTAGCTCCTAGCTCATTGTGACAGGATAATTCTGTTTGAATTAGACATCCTCCAGGCTAATAAATTGTGATTGCTCTGTGTTGTTAGCCATCTGCTCCCATCTCTTGGGATCTCAGTCCAAGATGGAGGTTAAAAGACAACAAACCAAGACCCCTAACAGATATAATGCAATATAGTTTGTGCTCAAAATAGTAAGCAGAGAAGAAGCTGGTGCATAGTATTTGAGTAAGACATATATGGACATGAACTGGCTTTTCACGTGGTCTGCTGACATATTATAAGTGACATAGTAGCTGTAATTAAAGTCTTCCAGCATTTTTCATTATAATACACTATTTTCAGGTTTTTATGTATTTACCAAAGTTTAACCAGTGCAAAAAAGACAAGGAATGGACCTTAAAAATCAGTAGAAAGAGACATATGGTAACATGAACCATAAAAGCCAAAGTCTTTAGGACTCATGTATTTGGCCAACAGTCTTGAAGATCTATATCCCACTGCTGTCACCCAATAAATTGGTCTGAGGGGCAAAATAAATACATTTCTTTCTAACACTTAATTAGAATCATCCACATGCACTGTTGCTAGTCAGTCTTTTAATTGAAATAATAGACTAGATGTGATGAAGCTACTGATCTGAAATTTATTGATTACTTATGTAGGTAATACCATTAGTTGGTGTGGGGGCTTTTTGGTTGTTTTTTTTGTTTGTTTGTTTTCCTTGATAAAGTCACACATTCCAAAATTTCTGAGCACTCAGAATAAGATACATTGGATGAGCTATTATAGTCAAAGTTAAGTAGAACTGTTTCCAGCATGGCATACTGTTGAAAAGAGTAAAAGAGGTGATTAATATATATTTTTTTTAAACTCAGTGTATGTTTTAAATGATGGCAGTAAATAAGACCTTAGGCTATTACATTGATAAAAGTAAATAATTAAAAACTGTTTATTTGCCAAATGTGATATAGCTCTTTGGAAAATATAGGATGTTTCATGGTATACACAGAAAATAATGTACTAGCTCTACAGAGGCAACCCACCAACCTGGTCTTCCTTAAATTCTGGGTAATTGATTTGTAACCTCAACATTCATATGATACAGAATTGTGGATGTAATGTACTAGAAGTTTGCCATAAACATCTGTTTTGATATGATATTTTGACAACATATTTTTGTAGTGCTATGTTCAAGATACAGCAATTTGTTTCCTTTATATCATCTGGTAAGAAGCTATATGCTCTTATAGGAGCTTGAATTGGAGGGACATTCAGCCTGAGTTGGATGAACTTGCTCCTTATAGCTTGAATTCTTCACCTCCATGTAATGCCTGAAGGAACACACATCATGTGCCTTCTTGATGTTCCTAGTTTGATCGTTATCCATAAAATGAATGCTTCTGACATTTTGTTAAGAGAACCCCAGTAAATTACTCCAGTCTTTCATATGGAACTGCAGCACTCAGTTCTACACTTTGGAGGACTCAATACTTCCAAAACGAGAAAGTCTTATCTCTAAATATAGCATTAATAAATTGATGTTATTAACAGCATATTAACACGTAAACTGTGTTATTCTGTTTGGCTTCTATCAGCTTTGATAAATATGCATGAATTCAGAATTTGATCCATATTTCCTTCATATCTGGAGATTCTGAGTTTCTCTGTTAGCTGAACTGGTCAAAAATATTTTATCAAGAAAATAAATGAGCTAACAATACAATGATAAAATGGATGTCTTCATGACAAAGAAACTCACTTTCAAAAAATCATGTTTTCTTTGAAGATAAGCACTACAAAATAGCAAAATAATGATAATTTTATGTCATTAGTTTAATAGCAAAATATTTTCTATTACTGTCCTTCTACTGCCTCAAAATATGGTCGAAAAAAGGTGAAAAATATAGTGAGGTGAATAAAAAACCTAACACATAATATTTAAGCAAAAAGCCTTTTTTAGTGGTTTTCCTTACCAACTCTATTTTCTTAAATTTGCTTTCCTTTCCAATGACCTTTTATTATGGATATTTGTTTATGTTCATCAATCAGACCAGGAATGAATTTATCTTACTGTTTTATATTTGCTAATAAATGAGATAGTTGTATGGTATTTGACAGATTTTTTTCATGACTGTCAAAGAATCCCCAGAAGACACCATTTTAGCATAGTCTCTTATTTAAAGGAAGAAAAATACATTTGAAAGAAATTAAAAGATTGTTATATAGATTTTCTAGCTTAACTATCTGATGTATGCCTTCACTATTTTTTCTCTGATTATCTTGAACAAAATTAGAAAGATCAAATAAAGGAAGGGCTATGTTTTCATTTGAAACAGCACTTTTTTTTAGTCTGTGTGTAACAGCAAATTGCATGGGTTTGATATGAAGTAATGCACTGTTAGCACAAACACAAAAAAATAAAAGCAGCAATGATCTGTCATTTTATCATCTTCATGTTCAAGAACACAGAGTCTGAAATGGTGGTTTATCGATGCTTGTTCTTATATCAGCAAGAAAACCTACACCACAGAGCAATGTAGTAGGAGTCGGTATTTAAGGAATATCTGGAATTTGGGAAGACTGTCTTTATGATATTTATTTGATGACCTAGATCAAGGACTGGTTCATATGGAATAAGTAAAAAAATACCCAAATCCTTATTGAAAAAGACATAACTTTGTTTCACAGGTTTCACATCACTAGATAAATCAGTATTTAAAATAATATACTACTTTATTTTTTGGAGGCAACAGTAGCAATTTTAAGAAGAATTTGAATATGAGTTTTAACAAGTAAAGACAAGTAAAGAACTGGAGCTAAGGGCTGAATAATACTGAATAAGAGCAAGCCAAAAAAATGTTATTTTGATGAATTGATCAAATAGAAAGAGACAATTTACTTCACATTCAGATCAAAATCTGTAATTGGACAATTTGCTAGGCTGTCACATGTGACAGCAGTCTGCAAGGAGAGCGAGCAGGCTTACAAATGCTACTTTTCTCCCACATTGTGTTTTCCCCCCCAAAAAAATCACCAAAACAAAACAGAAAAAAAGAGTATTGCATAACATTTTTTCATATGATATGGAAGGCTTGAGGAAGTTTATAAATTATTCCTGTATGATTTTTCTCAAGAGAAAACTATTCCTTTGCCCAAAAAGTCAACTGAAGAGGATTACCCTCTGTGCAGAGCGAAGAGGTGACTCAATGCCATTAGTATGTCATTGATCATATTGTATATGAGGTACATGTTTGTACCTCAAAAACTTTGATATCTGACACTAAACTTTTACATTATGAATCAGTGGAAAGTTAAATCTTTAGATAAGAAACTAAAAAAATTAAAATTAATGTGTAGGTGGTTACAAATTTGTATTGTACAGTGGAAAACACGTTCTTGGCTTCTCTTTGTGCTTTTAATCACTTCTGCTGAAAGACTCAAAAGGAAAGAAAGCAAGAAAATAGTGAATTAAATAGTTGCTAGAGATGCTATTTGGATGCTTTATATTTGATTTACACTAGTGAAGTGATCTAATACAAAATGTAGGCAAATTAATATCTCTGCTTAAAACTATACAGATTTAACTACATTACATCCCAGCAGATTTTGCTCAGCTTCTATGTTGTATAGCCAGAGAATGGGAAAGGAGATATATCTTTCTCTAGGATTCACATTGAACTTTGATCTATGAAATAAATTGAAACTGTTAACACTCCTGAAATGGTTTTTACTCACCTCAAACATCCAGATGACCTCTAGCACACTTGAAGTGTGGCATTATTGTCCTGGTTTTGGCTGGGATAGAGTTAATGTTCTTTTCAGTAGATGGTACCATGTTATGTTTTGAATTTAGTATGAGAACAATGTTGATAACTCACTGAAGTTTTCAGCTGTTGCTGGGTGATGTTTATACTGAGTCAGGATCTTCTCAGTTTCTCAGGCCCTGCCAAGTGGGAGAATTGGAAAGGCACAGGAAATTGGGAGGGGGGACAGCCAGGACAGCTGACCTGGGCTAGCCAAAGGGCTATTCCATCCCATAGAACATCATGCTGAGTGTATAAACTGGGAGGATAGGGTTGGCCAGGGCCAGCCAATGGCTGCTCCAGGACTGGCTGGGCATCAGTCAGTGGGTGGTGAGCAACTGTATTGTGCATCACTTGTTTAGGGTTTTTTTCCCCTTTTGAATTTTGTTCCTCTCTCTCCTTTTTACAATTTTCATTGTTATTATAACTATGTTATATTTTAATTCAATTATTAAATTGTTCTAACCTCATCCCATGAGTTTTACCTTTTTCCCAATTCTACTCCCCGTCCCACTAGAGGTGTGGGGAATGAGGAAGCGACTGAGTGTTACTTAGTTGCCATCTGGGTTTAAACCATAACAATGATAGGTCAAAGGAATGACATTTCTTCTGTGGTCAAAATTTGGTATGACCATGAGACTAAGGAGTGTTAAAAATTGGTAGGTATTAAAAAAGAAAGAAAGTGGAAGAGGAGGAAACTCTGAATTTGTTACCCACTCTGTAAATGATGAATTTCATGTCCCATCCAGATATTAATCTGAAATAATTAAAAATAATAATAATAAAAAAGCCATTTAAAAATTTTAATATCCTTGTAAAGGATCTTTAGCACACTGGGCATTTTAGTAGGCTCCTATCCCAGCCACACCGTGATTTTGGACAAAGTGTTATGCTGCAGACATAAATATGCACATCCACCATGAAAAGGTAATGTGAATTTTTGTACATCTGCAGGAAAACCATCCCACAGAGGTTGAAAATGGGTGTTTTAGGTGTAGGTGTTTTCAGGTGTAGGAGTGGGACTGAGCTACACTTCAAGTCTGGACTTTGAATTAAAAAATAAAGACTAAATTTCATTTGAAACAAGGAAAACATGTGGGCATGAGTGGCCCAACATGCATGAGACTTCTTTATATTCTACTGCTGAAGAGTATGAGCTGGTCCCAGAACAGATGATTACACTCACCACATCCTGTGAAGAGATCAGTGCCCTCATGTCAATATAAAAAGCAGTTTATGCAATCATCAGAACTATGCTGGAGTCAGACCCCGGGGTCACAAATGACTGTTTCCACTCAGTGTTTCAGATAAAATAATGAGATGGGGTCATGAGTATATTCCCTTCTTGCACTGACCTGTGGAACTGAAATGGCAGTCGATGGACTTTTAGAAAGAAGAAATTGCATCATCTTTTTTCTCTGCATTCCCAGGAAGTGCCAGAAAAAAAGACACCAAGGATAATTTGTTGTCATTTACTTTCTCATTAAAATATTCACATATATTTGTTGTAGACATCAGCAGAAATGCTCGGGACAGAATGACTGATAGATAGCTGCTCTAAAACCTCTGACTGAGTCAGCAAGAATACTTCACTGACACTTGGAGATGTGGAATTTTTACACATGATATTTTTGTGGATGCCATGCAAAAAATAATTCCATGTTAAAGAATTTGGGAATATCTTTTTCTATGTTTTACTCCTGTTATTCAAGAGACAGCAGAAATACTGTCTGCACTGTAAGGAAAGAGCATAGTATTTTTTGACATGGTGCTTTTCTAACACTAATATTTTTTATCACATATATTGTTGATTCTATGTATTTCTTAAATGGATCTTTACTTTAAGAAACACATTATATATATCTCCCTAGTCTCCTCTTCACAAGACTAAACAACCTCAGTTCCTTCAGCTACTCCTCGTAAGACTTGTCCTCCAGACCCTTCACCAGCTTCATTGTCCTTCTCTGAATGTGTTCCAGCACTTCAATGTCCCTCTTGAAGTGAGGGACCCAAAATTGAATACAGTATTCAAGGTGTGGCCTCACCAGTGCCGAGTACAGGGGACCAATGGATTCCCTAGTCCTGCTGGCCACACTGTTTCAGATGCAAACCAGGATTTTCTTGGGTGCCTTGGCCACCTGGGCACACTGATGGCTCATGTTCAGCTGCATGTCAACCAGCACCCCCAGGTCCTTTTCTACCAGGCAGCTTTCCATCCACCCTTCCTCAAGCCTGTAGCTTTGAGTGGGATTATTGTGACCCAATTGCAGAACACGGATGGCACTTCATGTTGAATGTCATCCAGTTGGCCTCAGTCTATTGATCCATCCTGCCAAGATCCCTCTGAAGAGCTCTCTTACCCTCAAGCAGACCAAACCCCCATCCCCAACTTGGTGTCATCTGCAAACTTACTGAGGCTGTACTCAATTCCCTCATCCAGATTGTCGATAAAGATAATAAACAGGACTGGCCCCAGTACTGATCCCTGGGGAACACCTCTTGTGACCTGCTGCCAACTGGATGTAACTCCATGTACTACCACTCTTTGGGTTCAGGCATCCAGATAGCTATTTACCATGCATAGAGTACACCCGTCCAAGCCATGATCGGCCAGTTTCTCCAAAAGAATGCTGTGGGAGATGGTGACAAAGGCTTTGCTAAGGTCCAGGTAAACAACATCCACAATGTTTCCCTCATCCACTGGGTAGGTCATCTTGTCATAGAAAGAGATGAGGTTCATCAAGCAGAACCTGCCTTTCATAAAGTCATGTTGGCTGTACCTAATCCCCTGGTTCTCCTGCCCATGCCATGTCATGGTACTCAGGACGATCTGTTTCATAACCTTCCCCAGCACTGAGGTCAGCTGACAGACCTGTAGTTCCATGGACATTCCTTCCTGCCCTTCTTGTAAATGGGCAGCACATTGGCTAACCTCCAGTCTTCTGGGATCTCTTCAGTTTTCTGGGACAATTGATAAATGATGGAGAAGGGGTTTGCAAGCTCCCTGAGTACCCTCAGGTGGATCCTGTCCGGCCCCATAGACTTCTGCATAGAAGTGTGCTGCACAACTATTAGGTGATAGTAAATGTTTCAGTGCCATCACACCTTGCCCAAAATCAGCAGGCATAAATCCAAATGAAGAATTTGAAAAGCTTGGAAAAAAGTCTTGAAAAGCATGATGCCATTGAATCATAAGATCATAGAATGCTTTGGGGTGGAAGAGACCTTTAAAGGTCATCTAGTCTTATCCCCTTGCCCTGGGCAGGGACACCTTCCAATAGATCAGGTTGCTCAAAGCTTTGTCCAACCTGACTTTGAACACTTCCAGGGATAGGACATCCACAGCTTCTCTGGGAAAACTGTTTCAGTCTTACTACTCTCATTGTAAGCAATTTCTTCCTTCCAATCTAAATCTACTCTCTTTTAGTTTAATACCATTATCCCTTATTCCATCACTACAGCCCTTGGTATAACTCTCTACCTCTCTTACAAGCCTCCTTTATATACTGAAAGGCTATATTAAGTTTTTCCTGGAGCTTTCTCTTCTCCAATCTGAACAACTGCAGCTCTCTCAGCCTTTTGTCATAGGAGAGGTGTTCCATCCCTCTGATAATTTTTGTGGTCCTCCTCTGGACCCACTTTAACAGGCTTATGTCTTTCTTGTACTGAGGGTCCAGAGCTGAAGACAGCACTCCAGGAGGGGTCTCACCAGAGTGGAGTGTAGGAGCAAAATCACCTCCCTTGGCCTGCTGGCCATGCTTCTTTTTATGCAACCCATGATATGGTTGGTTTTCTGGGCTACAGTGGTGCACTGCCAGCTCATGTCCCATTTTTCATCCACCAATATCCCTAAGTCCTTCTCCACACAGCTGTTCTCAATCAATTCAGTGCCTCACTCTGTATTGATATTGCCCTCAGCCATGTACAGGATCTTACACTTGCCTTTGCTGATATATATACTGTATCTGTATACATTATAAATTGTTTTTCAGTTTAGTTCCTCTTTGACATGATCACACTGCCTGCTATCAATGCTGAAAAAAGTAAAACTGTGAGTACAACAAAGATATTTCAGACCTGGATGTAAACATGAGTGGGGTTGTGTCTCTTTTTACATGAACTTCATTTATACTACCTACATCAGTCACCTTTTGGAAGGCTGCTACTTTTTAGGTCAGGAAAAGGTATCTAGCATATTCCAACAAAACAAAATACGTTGAATATTGCTGCACCGTGTAATATACAAAGTCTCATATTTTTCAAGTCACATTCACAGAACTCCTATGATTGATTGAGGTCAAACCAATACTTTTTTTTTTTTTTTTCCTGAAGTTAATGTTTACAGACAATGAGCTCAACTTCTGTATTTCTTGCTTACAGTTCTTTTTTCAGCTCTAAAAGAAATCCTGAATTACATGTGGTTGGATTTTGCTTTCTTCCTATTTAGGTTTTTAAACAGCTGTAGTGCCAAAACAATTAGAAACAGAAAGCTGAAGTCTGGCCTGCATAGAAAGGTACCTTTGCTCTTGTGGAAATTGATTTTGCTGACAAAAGTTAAGGTATTCTGCCAATTGCATTTCTGAACAGCAAAGAGTTCTTTGTGTACATTTTTTTCAGACTTTTGGTTTGAAATTTTATATTAAAGAAATTCATGACAATTTTGACACAGAACTATCTAAGCTAAAACATCCTCGCGCCCATGTCTTTTTCAACCTGTGGTGTCATTGATAGTTTTCTTATGATTCTATTAGATAGTAATTTTTGGTCCATTACAGCAGCAATACAAAATGATGGTAGCAGTTCTTCTCACCTTTGATGTAGAGATTTCTAGTCATGTAAGGAAGGTAGAATTTTAGGTTTGAGATCCACCACACAAAGTTTCAGAAAGGTGTTGGATTTCAAAGAGACTCAAAAAGATGTGGAGCCATTCATATTTAACTATCACTGACATAGGAGTTCAGTGGTATTTTGTAGAAATGTACAAAACAAAAATATTATTTTACTTCAATTATAATTAAAAAAAGTTTATTGTATCTTCTAACCAATTCAACTCCTGATCTGCCCCAAGTGTAACAACACAAATACTTCTGTGAATAAGGAACAAAATGCCTTCTGGCCTTACATTCTTTCATATGTACATAATTCTCTTAATAAATAGTAAGCTAATGAGTGCAAAAAAAGAATATCATTCTCTCTGGGTCTAAAGTGGTATTTGTATTTTCATTGGTAAATTTATCTTGAACACGAATATAGCAATGTTTGTAGGAAACATTTTAATGAGGAAAAGTACAATATGGACAGTACAAATACAAAATTCTACACTTTATCCTCCCACCCTGACCATCACTAGGAGATGGGAACTGGAATTTTGAAATAGGCTGAGCATTATAAAGATTACTGTGTCATATATGTTACTTAAAGAAGTAAAAAAAGGAGACAAATAGCTGAACATTACATTTCAATGAGCTTCACTAAGTAAGTTTAATAAGCCCAGACTTCACCTTTTTGTTGAGTATCTCCTTATTCAAAGATCATTTTTGATTTTGTGAATAATTATCTATTTCAATTTGCTAGAAGAAAGTCAGCTCAAGATCCTAGAGCACTAATCATGGTGAGTTTTGATCAGCAGTGATTTGGACTAGATTTAAACAGATAAACTAGAGGTGAAAGTAGTATTACTGCCATTCAGGTGTCTCATCCACATAATTCAAGATGAACATGAAGAAAAGCTGGATAATTCCAATATGTGTAAGCTTTACTTATACTTCTGGTTTCCATATATTTATATTTCACTACTCTTAGTGAATCTGCACATATTTTCTAACACAAGATTCCTAACAATCTGATTTGAAGGTTATTTAAACAAGATATTCTATTTTACTCAACACACAAACAGACAAAGCAGTCTCAAAAAGAGGTTGATTCATTTTTACTGAGTTATCAAGTAAAAGCAAAATTCAGTAACAATGTCTGCATATGACTAATACCTTTCTAAGAGATATTATTGCAGGCTGTTATTCTAAAATACTTTGAATAACACCACTGATGCTAGTACTCAACATTGAGAGAGCAATAGCTGATAATGAAGTAGTGTAATTCCTTTCATCTGGTTAACACTTAAAGATACATCTTCCCACTTGTGTTTACTAGTAACTCCCTTTTTTCTCACTGACAAGGAAAGAAGCCATTAAGAAGTCATATAGCAAGTTAAGACCATACAGGAAACCAGTGGCGGAAGTGGGAGCAAGATCGTGAACTGACTCTATTTTGGATGCTCAGGCCTTAGCAATTAATTGTGTCCTATGTGACATTCTCTTTTTTTATGAAAAGCCTTGAATGCCTGTGTTCAAGTTATGCAAAGTTTAATAGTACATAAACTTCTCAGAGCCATGTACTGCCAGTTTAATAGTACATAAACTTCTCCGAGCCACATACTGCACCCATAGAGAGGAATTCTTCACATCGTATACAGACAGCACACCGAGAGAACATATGAAATGATTAATTGACTTGCTATCCTAAAAAACAAATATCTGAAGCCTTCTTCAAGCTTGAAACAAAACAAAACAAGGAGGGGGAAGAAAGGAATGTAGTTTGCTTTTCATGATAGAATTATTTAACATATCGTGAAATCAAAATGTTCTGGAAAGACCAGTTAAACAAATGTAAAACTTAATCAATTAGATGTCACAGATAAATTGGCATAAATATATAAGTATGTGCTAGCTAACACTATTCCAGTGGGGAAAAAAACTTTATTAGAATTTGTGGAAATTATTAAGAAAGTTTAAAAAGTTTAAAAGTTAAAAGATGAAGACCAGTGCAACAAAAATGACAAAAAAATCTGAAACCACTGTGCAAGACAGAAATAGTATTTACTTTAGATGAAATTATCATAAAACATTACTTTTATCAAAGAAAATGCAACTTATTTGGGTTCAGATTTTATCCAAAAGGCAGTTTGATAATGTTGGTAGAAATTAAAAGCTCGTGTAAGAGAGTACAACCCATACATTTATAAAACTAATAAATATGAGCTGGGAAAGCAACCTCTATGATTTTTATGACAAAAAGCTATGTTTTATAAAAGTACTGGATAATAAGTTGAACATGTATTCTTAAATATTTTCCTTATATATAAATTTTAATAATCCCTTCAAGGTTAGTAATGGAAGATGTAATTTCTTAACTAAACCTGGCATAAAATTGTGATTTTTCTCAAGTTTAAGAATGTGTCCTTCCCCTAGATTTTCTGCAAGGTGTGTATGCTTTCTCAATATAGAACACACAAGTAGCAGGAAATGAGTAATAAGGAGGAAATAGTAACATTTTAGCATCCACACTAAATTAGTTGTTTCATTACACCCCCAAACATTTAATAATCAGTGTGATATTACCCTCAAGGAACACCTAACATTAAAACACATTTAGATATCCTTGGAATCTGACATAATTTGAATGTTTCACAACCCCATTCACAAAAATCCTAAATCACTTTCTATATTCCACTCCAAATTAATCATAAAAAAGAGAATCTTCTTAATAGTAATTTACTTTAAGTATCACAGATATTAAAAAATAAATAGACCAAGATTCATTTAATACAAACAGTTCTAAAAAGCAGTGGACATATTCTCAACAGAAAAAAAAATCCCTCCCATATTCAAGGCATCATGTCCTGTTATCTTCAAACTTGGAAATAATGTTTCCTGAGGAAAGAAACTGTGTGCGGTCATTAGAAAATAAGAATCAGAATGCGAGTGAAAAAGATAGAATACTATTTGTTGAATTTCTACCACAGCCTTCTACAGAATTAGGGCTTTAGGGGCTACAAATCTGTATAGCAACTTCTTTTAGACAAGTAAGGCTGTTATTGAAAGCTTAAATTAGAAACAAAAAAATTTTAAAAAACCACCAAACAACAAAAAAATTATCCATCAACTCTACCCTCACCAGCCCCACACACCCACCACCCCCACCCCTATCCCAAACCAAAACCAAAACCCAAACAGAACACAAAAGAACAAAACACTTGCCTAGTTTTTTCATGTTCCGTAAGTCTGATATGCATTTCTTCCTTCTGTGTGTTAAGGTATTTATTTGTCTAGGAATCAACTTGCAAACACTGGAAGAGCTCCAGGGAGATCTTCCTGTGGCTGATATTTCCAATTTCTTGGAATCCAGTGGATTTTAATTGGAAAGTTCCCACTTGCAGGCATCTCCCAGTACAAGCTGTTTGGTCTAGCAGCCCCGGTAGGTTTCTGTTAGAACAGTGCAAATTCACATTACAAATTAGTTCTTTAATATGTGCAAAGGGAAAGCACACTGGTGATGCCCTGTGATTTTGTTGCAGTCCATATGGAAGGCTGGACCATCTCTCACAAGATTTAAGCAATACCTTCGTAAAATCAAGAATACAAAATGCCTTTGGGTAGTGCAGACTTGGTCTACATGCAACTGTGGAGGGCTGTCACAGCAAATAGTTATGATAAGGCTAGGAGACCTAACTTTCTGTGATTTGCAATAAATTATTGCTGCTGTGCACTGAATCTTGAACTCCTTCCATAAAAATGGATTTTCACCATTCTGACATACAAACTTCACAGTCTGGAAGGCTCTCTGAATTATTTTAGTAATGCAAAAGTACCTGAGAGGAACAGATGCACCATGGGCAGCTGCTTAATAGCAGCACAGAATTTGTGACTGTTTCAGAACTAATTTCAGGAAATTTGTAGATACATCCCTGCACTGATAGCTTGTGTCCCATCATTGCTCTTTCACCTTTATCATTCTTCTTTCAGATCTGTGTTTCCCAATCAGATATATTGGATCCAGTCATATACTGCACTTTCCTTTTGAAGATTTATTTGGTTTCTGTGGGATGGATGATTAAAAAAACATAATATGTGGGTTTAGTCTCCTATAATGCAATACTTGGCTATCCTAACATAAATTTAATTGTGATGTTTCCATATTTACTGTCCATATAATGGACAGTAGCAGTGACTGACACATACCTTTTCCCACAAGATCCTTTTTGGTATTTTGAGCCTTTAAAGTTATGCCAGTATTTTCTTCTATTTGTGTTGTGTGTGCCCCCCTCCTTTCATTTTATTAAAGCATTCACAGTTTTAATGAGCTTTCTGCAGACTTCACTACCTCTCCCCCCAGGAAATATTTCCTGTTCTTATGCCCTAATGATTTTAGTGTTTCTATGGAATAATCCTGTAGACACTCATTCATGGCCAGTAAAGTCAGGAATGTGTTTTTAACTGCTCCATCCACCCTCATATCAGCGCATAATATTATTAACACCTGTTTTTCCACTTACGCATATATTTCCTTCATCTCAGTTCCACTGCATCAGGATCAGTCTAATAAAGGTAGAGTAGTACTTACAAATTCTAAGAAGCTTTTCTCATATGAGTTTCCTTGTGATAAGCTAAATAATAAATGAGCATGACCTTTACATATTTGACTCGGTTGCATATCCTGAAGGATTCCTATCCTCCTTATTGTGTTTTGATTCCTCATGTGCCTCCAGTCTGAGCTCCAGCAAACAAAGCAAAGTCATATCAGCTATAACAGCAGCACCAGATATTGCCTTTCTTGCATATGCCAAGCCAATGAAGGTGAGTTTGGTGCCTTAAACTATGGGTTTGAACGAGGCCTTTTACACTAGAGTTTGAAGCTGTAATGAACCCTTGCTGGAATTATTTCTTCTTTTCCCTTGGAAGAAATATTGAGCAAAATGAGAAGGGAGACTGGAAATTACTGTGTTTTAATTCATCACTCTAGGAATTCATCAAAAATAGACTACAAACCATTTTTTTCAGTTCTGATCTTTGCTACAAGATCAGCTCACAGCCCCTTACTCCCCATGAAGTACGTGTGGTGAATTAATATATATAGTCCAACCATGCATACAGTTCTATATCTAGCTTGCTGAAAACGGTAAAACATTTTTAACACACATCTATGTATACGTATTTTTTTTTTTGCTTATATAATTTCTGTCTACCATATGTGTCTTCTTGGCAGTCTTGTTATTTAATTTTAGAGCATTTAGTTTTATAGTTACTGACAACAGATGATGCATATAGCTCTACTTGACTATTTGTTTTCCAAACACACACACATATATATAGTAGAAGAACAAGAAATATTATAATAATTTGCATTGCTTGTATGTTATTTCTGACAGATAAAACTTTGGGTGACTGTAGTTCAGATACAGTATATACAGTACTATCACATTAGTAGAAGTCAGCATTTTGTAAGGACTGGTATAATCTTTCAGTAAAGTGCTAAAACAGATTGAAAATCGGCTTTTTTGTGTGACATGCTACACCTTAGAAGGCAAACCTCAAATTAAATAAAATATTGGGCAATGTCTTTAACTTCCATCAGTAATGGGTCACACACCAAAAATGCGTCTGCCCATATCTATATTTCACTGAAGTCAAAATCCTTTTATCTACAACAGCCTGACACTTAATAAAACCCTACAAAACTAACCAATAGTCCTTGAAATGAAATATGTTGAAAATAACTTGATGAAGCTAATGAATAGTAATGATATTTGAAGAAAACATAAGAAAAACACAAGTGAAAATTTTGTTTGAAGACTTGTTTTCTCTTTTGTATGATTAGTAATAAATGATTTAATAAACAATTAACTTCTCTGTGGTATCATATTTTCCTCCAGGTTCTCCAGCTTAGTTTTATGCCATCATCTCACAAAAAGTATTTCTTAGACCGTCTGCCTCTCTCAGTTTAAGAACACTACCTTGAACATTGAGCTTGATTACAAAAATACAGTGCAGATGACAAGTCCATAATCTTTTCAGATTTTCATTGAGTAATATTTTATAGAAAAATAGTTTCTGAAGTAAATCAGAATGCAACATTCAGAGAAATTCTCAGCTGATTCTTTCCAGGGAAGTATTCAAAATTTGACCAATCACTACACTGAAAAATTTATAATTTTCACTGGAAATTTTTGTTCTTGCATATACATTATATTTTGAGGAAAAAAACCCCTTCATTTAAAAGTTTAATTAATATACCTTTAAAATTAATCGATTAATTTTAATTAATCATTAAATGGATTCTTATTATTAAAAATAACTTTAGTGCACGTACTTCTGGAATGGGTACAAGGTAGAAACAAAATGCTCTTACTAGTCAGTAAATGGTTTAAGAGATTTTTAATGGCATAGAGACCTTTTAGATTCTTTGATTCAGATCTTTGTCCAGTATAAATCAAGGCAGGTCTACTGAGGGCAGTGGATACATATGGATTTATAGCTACTGAAAATCCATGCTTTTTGAGACCAGAAAAGTCCATACATTAAAGATCTGAACAGTACAAGGCATAGAGCATCACTGAGTACTTATCATAGTAACCTCAACAATTTAATTATGGGCCCTTTTTTAAGGTGTCATCTGATCTTATTCTATTCTGGTTTCTGTTAAGACTGTGAGTGCTGAAAATACCGTATCTCTTAGTAAGGGCTTTTTAACTGGAATGGTTCTACACTACTTTGCTGTTCAGTCCTGACCCGGATCAATACTGTATTCTGATAACTATCTGTTTGTCAATGTTAAAGTTGCTGATGAGTTTTCAGTCCTATTCTTGCTGTGGATTCATAGAAATCATAGAAACTAAAACATTTTTGACACTCCAGGAGGTTGTTTCAGTTTAAAGATAGTACTTCTACTGAAAATTAGAGAGTGGGGGACAAAAAACCCATTCTCATTCATGCTATACAGCAAAAGCCTGTGTAGTGCAGTTAAACCAGGAAATATTTCTGTCAGAGCTAGGTGTCTGTTGCTTAAAACAGTTAATGTATCTATATTATATTGATCCTTTTTGTAAATATGCACATCAGAACACATTCTGCTACCCTAGTGTGGCAAAAGGTCTCTCGTAGCAAGTTTTACAAGCCCTTGAATAAAGAAGAAAACTCTTCATTCTAATGTGTGTTGGCAGAGAGGTTATTTTCTGAGAACAATCTAGAATTCTTCCCATGCCAGAAATGTTCCGGAAAAAAAAAAAAAGGTGAAATTTAAATTTAACTATAGAATATTTCTCATGGAAATAAAAGTTGAATTCACAGATGCATGGCTACTACAAACCTGTTTTTCAATATGATTACAATGTAAAAATAAAACTAAAATAATACCAGGAAATTTTATGCATAATTTCAGCATTCATCAAATATTCAACAGCCATAATCTATTTATGATGTATACATACAGTGAAAGTCACCTTAGAATTTTCTGGGAAATAATAGCAAATTATTCAATAATAGCAAATGGTTTAATGTATTAGCGAAAGAGATAGCAGATCACAGGAAAGGTTTGCATATGCATATACAAATAGATGAAATATTAGATTTTTTTTTTATTATGAAGAATTTTCAATGATATTTTTCCATCTAAGAATAAGAAAATATGTGATTTGTGAGATGCCATAGGTCAGTCAATTGAAATTACATATGATCTGGTTCTTGAACAATAAAAGTAGCTGCAGCAGTCTGTATTCATATAAATCACATCCAGTAAACACCAACAAATTTTTATTATGTTTTTTCTTTTCCTTTAATCGATAAATGACTGGACATCTATTTAAAATTATAGGGCACAGAATAATTTTTTACATCTTTAGAAATGCCAGCAAATGTTAACATAATTATATCTTTTGAAGAAACCTACTATGGAAAATAAAAGCCTGAAGAACTGTTAGCATTTGGTGCCTCCATTTTCTTTCTTATGTCTTTTTTTAAAATCCATCCTTTGTCAGCTATAATTGTAATTGTAAATTCCACCGTCATGACTTTGCAACACCTTCCTCCTGTTGTCTTGCCCAGAAATCCAGATTAGGTATGGATCACTAGGATTTCAGCAACACATCATAGAATCTTAGAATGGTTCATTTGGAAGGGACCTTAAAGAACATCTAGTTCCAACCCCTGCTGCCACGGGCAGGGACACCTTCCACTTCACCAGGTTGCTCAAAGCCCCATCCAGCCTGCCCTTGAACGCTTCCAGGGATGGGGCATCCACAACTTCTCTGGGACACCTGTTCCAGTGTCTTGCCATCCCCACAGTAAAGGATTTCTTTATATTAGATTTATATCTAATATAAATCTACCATCTTTTAGTTTATAACCATTACCCTTTGCCCTATTGCTACAGGCTCTACTAAAAAGTCTGTCTCCACCTTTCTTATAAACTTCCTTCAGGTACTGGATGGCTGCTATAAGGTATCCCCAGAGCCTTCTTTTCTCCAGGCTGAACAACCCCCACTCTCTCAGCCTGTCTGAGCCCCAGTTCTCTGATCATCTTCAGGGCCTTCGTCTGGAGTCGTTCCAGCAGGTCCATGTCCTTCCTATGTTGGGAGCCCCAGAGCTGAACACAGTACTCCAGATGGAGTCTCACAAGGACAGAGTAGAGGGGGAGAATCACCTCACTTGAACTGCTGGTCACGCTTCTATTGATGCAGCTCAGGATTTGGTTGGCTTTCTGGGCTGCAAGCACACATTGTTAGATCATGTTGAGGTTTTTGTCCACCAGCACCCCCAGGTCCTTCTCCTCAGGCTGCTCTCAATCTTTTCTTTGCCAGCCTGTACTGACACCAGGGATTGCCCCAGCCCATGTGCAGGACCTTGCACTTGGCCTTGTTGAACTTCACTTCATGAGATTCACATGATAGGCCCACCTCTCAAGCCTGCCAAGGTCCCTTTAGATAGCATCCCTTCCCTCCAGTGTGTCAACCATACCACTCAGCTTAGTGTCATCAGCAAACATGCTGAGGGTGCACTCGATCCCACTGTCCTTGTTGCTGTCAAAGATGTTGAACAGCACTGGTCCCAGTATGGATCCCTGAGAAATACCACTTATCACTGGTCTCCACTTGGACATCAGGCCGTTGACCACACCTTTTTAAGTGCAACCATCCAGCCAATTCCTATCCACTGAGTGGTCCACCCATAAAATCCAGGTCTCTCCAGTTTAGAGACAAGGATGTCATGCAGGACAGTGTCGAATGCTTTGCACAAGTGCAGTTAGGTGATGTCAGTTGCTTTTCTTTATCTGTCAGCATTGTAACCCCATCACTGAAGGCCATCAGATATGTCAAATACAACTTGCCCTTAGTGAAGCCATGCTGGCTATCACCAATTACCTCCTTATTTTCCATGTGCCTTGCCATAGTTTCCAGGAGGATCTGCTCCATGGATCCTGGTGGAGCAGGAGGTGAGACTGGCCAATCTGTAGTTTCCCAGGTCTCCTTTATTTCCCTTTTTAAAAAGCGGGTTATGTTTCCCCTTTTCTAGCCAGCTGGAACTTCACTGTACTGCACAACTTCTCAAATATGATGGATAGTGGCTTAGCCACTTCATCTGTGAGTTCCCTCAGGACCTGTGAATGCATCTCATCAGGTCTTACTGACCTGTATACCTCCAGGTTCCTTAGATGGTCTTGAACCTGATCTTCTCCTGTAGCAGGCAGTTTTTCATTCTCCTAGTCCTTGCCTTTGACTTCTGCAACTTGGGTTGTGTGGATGCTGGTGAACATTGAGGCAAAAAAGTCACTGAGTACCTCAGCCTTCTCCATATTCCACGTAACCAGGTCTCCTGTTTCCTTCCAGAGAGGGCCCACATTTTCCCTAGTCTTCCTTTTGTCACCGATGTACCTACAGAAACTTTTCTTGTTGCCTTTGATGTCCTTGGCCAGATTTAAATCTTTGAGGGCTATAGCTTTCCTAATGTGATTCCTGACTGCTCATACAGTTTCTCTGTATTCTTCCCAGGCTACCTGTTGTTGCTTCCGCCCCCTTTAGGCTTCCTCTTTGTGTTTTAATTTGTCTAGGAGCTTCTTGTACATCCATGCAAGCCTACTGGCATTTTTGCTGAACTTTGTCTTTGTTGAGACACATAGCTCCTGAGCTTGGAGGAGGTGATCCTCCTATTAACCAGCTTTCTTAGGTGCCTTTTCCCTCCAGGGCTCTATCCCATGGCACTCTACCAAGCAGATCCCTGAAGAAGCTGAAGTCTGCTCTCCTGAAGTCCAGGGTAGTGAACTTGCTGTACACCCTCCTCACTGCCCCAAGGATCTTGAACTCCACCATATCATAATCATTGTAACCAAGGCTGCCCCGTAGCTCAACATGTGCCACCAGCCCCTCCTTGCTGGTGAGAACAAGGTCCAGCATGAACCTTGAAAGCTTGAGCGTTTTCTCAGAAAAAATGCTCACACTTAATGACTACTTTTTCTTCCACCCATCTTACACGCTATGTTCAATTGCAACTGCACAGCAGAGATTGCACAGCACATAACAGATAAATTGGAAAGGTATTGACCAGCCAGAAGAGGCATGTAAAGTGATGCTTTTTGTAAAAGTGATCTGCATACAAATGCAAAATAAAATAACAGAAAAATTAGTAAATTATCTAAAAAAAAAGCAGAAATATTATTGAGAATTGATTTATCTTTAGGAAGCTTCCTTCCATCACAGCTCAGTAGTTTATTATGTTATGTTGATGACCCCTGGACAGATGCCTCCATTGTATTTAACTGATGTTTTCCCAATAAACAACCTGAGGTCAGACAAATCTGCTCTTGAACTTGTGTTTAATTATTAATTTTGTAGCCAAAACCACAGCACAAACAACAGATATGAAATTGAAGCAAGTATATTAAGAAAAACAGCATTATCTCAAAAGTAGTTGTCCAAACTATTCAGCAAGCATCTATGAATCATTAACATGTTTTTGAAATCAAGTCTAGTTTATGGACAGTTTGGTAACCAAACCAGAATAAACCAGAGCAAAGCAGATTGCAGTTCAAGAACATTTGGGGTGTAATACTTCGGGGCTCTGCTCTGTTCCAGAGCACTTTCAACTCTGTTACCATCACTCTTTCTTGCCAAAGATCAATCTGATCTCTAACACCAACAGCTGCTCAAAACTTTTTGAGGTCATTATTTACCAGTTTAATCAGTAACAGCAGTGTACTTCTGAACCCTGTGCAGTCCCTCGTCCCATGATCCTTTCTTTACCCCACCACAATCCTCTCTAAATTATGCCTTCATCTGCTTCGCACAACAGGACTCAACAGGTACAGAGGTCCTCACATTGGCCTGCACACCATAGACAAATGCTGTCTCAAGGTTTAAAGTCTTCCTATCAGACTCTTACGTACTGTCACTCTTTAACCTTCAGACTCTTTTCATGCTTACTCTTCAAATTTTCAGTGCAGTATGACATAAAAAAAAAGCTTTAAGCTGGAATGCTGCCTTAAGCTGTTTAATTGTGATATTTAATGGGTCATTGTGTTTTTAAATCTGCTATATACAAAGACTAAAAAATACAGAAACAATCTCTTTAAAAGAAGCTTACTTTTTTCAGATGTGGCTACTGTTGATAGATCTAGCTAGAGATTGGGTGAAGGAAGTGGCTGAGGAGAACTGACAAAAATACTTCTTTTGGCATAAAGGATGCCTCTACAATAGAAAGCACAAGTGGCTCAATCTGGGATCCTTTCCCAGGTGAAGAAGAGAGGTTGCTGTTGCCCTAAAAAAACAGAGGATCTTCATATAATCCTATAAAGAAGCCACATTACTAATACTTTGCTAAGTTGCTACTATTCAGCTTGAATAAAATATTCCCTGAAGCAAAGATGTCCGTTTATGCTATTACACCTTGAGGTTTGGAGGTTTTTTTCTTCTGTTTCAAAGGAAGCCTTGTGAGTCACTTGCATGAAACCACATCTTTCCAGTTTATTAAGGCTTCATATAAAGAAATTCTATTTCAGAACAACTAACACAAAATCATTTTTCCAAGCTGAGTTACAGCATAAATGATACATTTATTTGCCTTCAAGTAATGAGTTCTTCTTCAAGGCTTTACACATTCATCCTAAAGAAACAATATTTTTTTCATTTGCATATATCTCATTTAAAAAAAAATAATTTAACCAGAACATTAAAATTACCTTTTTCAGCTTAAAATTATGAAATATATTTATTTAAATATATTTCTGTGCATAAAAATTGTTTTAATATCCTCCTCCATTCTCTTTGAGGTGCTTGCATAATGACAGTACAGCAAGTAATAGGAAAGAAAAAAGTTTGAGGTTTGTTTTTTTAGGTTTTATTTTCAAAACCAAAAAACACTAACACTTTTTAATCATAATAAGGTGAATGTTTCATATTCTCCATAAGTCACAATTTATTGTTAAAAAATTGTATGATAAACAATATGTTAGGAAGTTACAATACAGAAAAAAAATCAAACAGTGAAATCTATAGAAAGGGTATAGAATTAACATGGTGCTCTCAGAATGTCAGAATGTACCTTCTAGTATCTGTTCCATTTGTACCAGATTTAATTAAGGATTAATTAAAACATAATTTTATGAATCTCTTGACAAAAAAATTGTAGGTAATCTTTTTTTTTTTTTTTTTTTTTTTTGGGGGGGGGGGCGGGAGGGATTAGTTGGTTTGTTAGTTGGGGTGGTTTTGCTGTCTTACAAGTTTGTTTCTTTATTGCACTTTCTTCTTCCAGACTTCCTCATTTCCACAACATAGTCAGACTGTCACTTCTGATCAGGTTTGTTTTCAATATGTACAACTCTTCTTGTTCTTCTGCACTCAGGCTTGTCCACCTGAATGTTCACCAGCTTTATCTTGTGTCTTTTTGGTCTAGTTCTGTCTGGCATGTTCAGCTCTAAAGTGTTACCTTCCAGATCTATCCAGTTGTTCATTATAGGTCAAAACTACAGACTGGTGGATGGAAAGTTGTACTGGTGCTTTAATATTAGCAGCCACAACTCCATTAAGAAGACCTCAACAGTTAATAATTGGCATAAACGAGGAAGTACAAGTGTCCGAAGTGGGTATGTTGATTTTAGCAGCAACCGATTCAGAAAAATAAACAAAAAATATAATAGAAATATTTTATCCACTTTATCTTTAGAAAAAAACATTAATCCTATGTAAAGGGAGATTCAGCCTCCAAATGGGATTTCTGTGACACCTGCAAGAAATTAGCCAATAATGATTTGGTGCAGAAACTGAAAGAAAATGTCCAGTAGCAATATATATAAACAAACTGTAAAAAGAAATAGATCACTGATTTTATCTTCCTTTCTTGTGGCAGTCTGAAAAGAGGTTGAGATCAGGAACTGCTTTTTCTGTTTCATGTGGACAGAGCTCCATAACACAGTGGACACAGTGGACATGGCAGGAGTACAAGTGTTAATAAACAAAGAAAGATCTGAGCCAGAGAAAACTGCAGGGAGTGGGTGCCTGACAGAAGGAAAGCTGTGATGATAGCCATCACTCCAGTATTTCTGCTTTTCCTCCTGTTCATTAGAGGAACTTAAAAAAGACCGTGAGGCAACTTTGGTCAGTCTGGCATTGGACCAGCTTCATCTCAGACAACAATTATACTAACAACTTTGCTGCTGAACCTTTATACCACTGGAGTTCAGTGGTGCTTACCATGAAACTGAGATAACTTATATCACAACAGAATACTTGCAGTGCAGGGATGATGGTATAAATTGCTCATAATATGCTGTCTGTAAAAGATATGGTACACTGGCCTATATGTTGTTTGTCAGTAACCCTCTATTGCACAACAATTCACAAAGTTTGTCTCTGGAGATAAAAACTTTCTTTACTGTTCATGTCAACCAAGTCAAGCCAATAACCATGCAGACCATGCTTGATGAGGTCAAGCATCTTGTTATAGCCCTCTGCAGATCCTTTAGATGGGAGAATTTGCATATGAGATAATGAAGGATTCAAAAGAATGGAAAGAAACAAATATTACTCAAATCTCCCACTGTTATCTGAAGATTTATTGGGATGTCATTTCATTTACTGTCAATTAGAATTTGTCTTTGTATGCCTGAGTATACAACTCAATGAGTTAATATAGTCAAACTGACAGGTTTTTCCATGTTAGTACTTCCGAATTTCTGCCTTTTCATATAACACTATAAGAAATTTTGAGGTAAGAATAGGGTAATAATGCAAAGGAAATATTGGGGTTTTTTTCAGATTTGGGGGTGGTTTTTGATTTGGTTTTTTTTTTTTTCATTAATGCAACTTTTTATTCCTGTATAAATACTACTGGTTTCCTTATTGTCACTACTGTGTTCCCTTTTAATAGTAGTAAGATTATTTGATACTTATTTTCTACACCTTCCCATTATATTCATTTGGCATCATCTATATACTTGTATCTGCTTACCTTAATTACAGAAAAATCTTACTTTGTGATCAATACCTTACTGAAGAACTTTACCAAGATATGCATGGATTGGCTTAACTAAAAAGAAAATAATACAGGGTTGGGCTTTTTTGATTGGGTTTTTGGGTGCTTTTGGGGATGGTTGTTTTTTTTTCATTTGTTTAATTTATTTTTCCTCAGTGCTAGACAGGTTTAAAGCAAAAATTCAAGACGAGCCAATAGCCCATTTTTTTATGTTGCAAAAACATACTTTAGGAGTCCTTTAATCTATCAATAATTGGACACTATTTTTTATAATTCCCTTCTAGAAAAAACAAGCTTTGTATTATAAGAATTTGGAGCAAAGCCTTTCATTGTGGCATTCATTTTGTAAGAAAAGTCATAATGCACAATTGAACTGCATATTCATGAATATTACTTATGACACAGAACATTATTTTGCATAACATGGTAAAACCTGCTGTAATACTTGAAAGGAACTGTAATTGTAGAGCTACACTACAATGACACATGTTGAGAAAGTATAAAGTACAATACACATAATATTTTTTTAAAAAATTAGAGTCTCCCTGAATCACCTCCCTAACTACTTTGCTGAATCATTGCCAAAATACTATATACAACTTCACAATGCTTCAAATCCTTTCTTCCAGAACACTCATTTCTCAAACTTTTTGATGAGATTTTGAGAATTCTTAAGAATCTCCCAATAGTTTCTTTTTCTTGGTAAACAGTAGCTTTGAAAAGAATGTCATGTTAGGCAGAAATAGCAAGAATCTTAAAAAAACCAAACAACCAAACAACACCCCCCTCCCATTTCTTAAAGCTCTCTGTGTTATAATATTTTCTGTATTAGCATATTTTTTGACTAATCAGCCCTTTTAGCAATGAGATAACTGCTGTAAGATCAAAATGATATTTAAATAAACCTTAAATCTCTTTTCCCCTTCTAAGACACCTATGTGTCATGGACTAATTAATCTGCTTAGTTAAAGAAATATTTCACAACTATTTGTAAGTTAAATTTGTTTTCTGCCATTAATGTTTACAGTAAATGGGAATATAGGTAGAAAAAATAATCCTATTTTTGCATTAATATTTTCCTCACTACATGTGGATTTATGGATATGTAGAATCCCGTTTCAAGCTTTTAGTGTATCTATAGTTTAGTAAATCTTATGAAAAATGTTAGCAATTTATCAAATTATTGGAGATAAGATTCATTCTGTTTCTGGGGAAAAAATACTTTTTTTGCAGTCCTCAGTTGTTATTCCCATTTGAAATAACTGTCTGCATTTTTACCTCCCAGTCACACAGAGCACTGAAGAGGAGCTGTACATCTTACTTGTAGTATAGGAAAAACATGGAAAGAAACCTCAGGAGAACAGCTGAAGTAATTTTCATGGGGAAGCAGGAAGAACAATAAGATGCAGTCTCATAAATTCTTGTGAAAACCCTGTATCTCCATCTTACTTCTGTTTGAATTGGCAGTGGATTAATTGCTTTTGGTCCATCATCTTTTAACAATGAGAAGGGAAAAACCCAAAACTTTGATGACACTTACATTAGGAACAGAAGTATAACTAAAAATAAAAGACAAAATTTACATTCGGGTAAAAGCCACTGGGAAAACATGAGTTCATACCCATGCCAAATTGTAACACTGTTTAATTTTCTGCTAAGAAGAAGAGAAAAAATGGTTTCTATATGCTCTGTTAGTAACCACAAAATAAATTCAGTGGGGAACTTCTCTACTGATGCTGCAAATATACTACAAAATCATTCACAGAAAGAAAGAAAGGTAATAAAAATGCATTTCACTAGGTCAACAACTTCAGCATAAAACAGGTAAACACATTCAGTTTCTGTCTATCAGAGAACAGTTTCTAATTAATCTTCAAAAGATTGGCAGGTAACACCTTCACATCCTTAAAACTGTTAAACATTTGGCAGCATGTTATTAGCCCTGTACATACCAAAAATATGCTTTGTTACTTCCTTCCTGCCTCCATGCTTGGACATTTCAAACAGCCAAAGCATATGTAATAATGGCAGAAATGGTAAGAGTTTAATATGCAATGTTATTGTTAGCATTCAAGCTTCTATGTATTCCTTTTACCATTTTGCAGCATAAATGTTGCAAGAGATGGGTATTTTGAAACAGCAATGTAAAAATGATAAAGTTAACATGAAGTCATGTTTTACATTTCTCATTGATGACATTTTACTACATAAAAACCTAAAACTTCTTACTGAAAATGTGAAAGTACCTTTATTTTTTTATTATTTCTATGTTTGCTTTCATGGATTTAACTAGTGTATATTTCCCAAAAACTTAGAAATATGTTTTTTAGTTAAATTTTAATGACTGATAAGTAATGTTGCTTTTCTGTGGTAAAGACCATGGGGAGTCATTGCTGTAGTCTACCATATATAAAAGTCATTGAAGTATCTTTATAGGGCAATGGATTATGGGACAGCTTAATAAGAGGACAGTAGATAGGCACAGTGTTTTTCTGTAGTTCTGAGATCATATCTATAAAGGCTCTGTTGAGACAGGAAAATCTTCTATTTGGCTGCTTATTTTCCCACATTGCAAGGTATACTTGAGATTGTTTAATGTTTTTCAGACATTGAAAGAAAATGCTCAAGAAACTGTCTGAAAGTATTTGTTATCCATTGCATCAATCTGAGATATTGTTTGATTATGCACAAATAATTATTTGGCAGGGTAACAGCTAGTAAATTGACCTTCTTAGTATGGATGTTGGCAGCAAAGCACTACTGCACCCTTTATATGTACGTTTTACTTTTATTTCTATGGCATCTAATGATGGGAAACTTGTAACAGAGAAAAAAAAATAATTATTAGTTGTAAAATCAATACTGTAGAAAATGGATTTTAAAGCACAATCTAAATGCAATGTTAGATGCAGTTAACATTTGAATGTTGAATTTTCATTGCTAAGTGTGAGAAAAGTGTTTTAGTTCATACTGTCCTCCATATTATTAGACTAGCAGTTTATGGAGAAACTGTACAGAGTGCTGTTGAGACTCTCCCATATTATTTCAACCATTGCTCTTTAAGTGTAATCAGTCAATTGGTGATTCTTTCATTGCTGAAGAACTTCCTGATGGTTATGTCCTGTTATTCTTTTCCATATATCTTTGTCTAAAGGGCTATGTGTGGCTATTTTAATACAGAACAGGACATCTTCATTCTTCAATACCTGATAATCCAGTGGTCAAATTCATGTTGGTGTTGAACTGCTTTGCAGACCTCCTTTTAGTCTTCATAGTCTCCACACAGATTCAGTTAGTTCCCCACTGCAAGTCATCTGCTAGATATTTCACAAAGCTGCTAAGAAATTCCTGCAGGGAGCACAGCCTTCTCAGTTTGCTTTAAGATGTTTTACAACAGAAGTATTGGAAGCCCTTGAGGACTGTAGATAAATCATTAACAGTTGGTAAACCATCAAGTCTAATATTGACTCACATCAATATCAACCAATGAGTCACTATTAGAGGGAATTATCTGTACATTTATGTAAGGACCAAGTATTATAAGATTTTAAATAATCTATCAAAAAATATAGTATGTTTTATAACTGTAAACCAAGATCAAGGGTACAATAATTCTGAGAAATCACAGACTTTAGGTTTAGGAAAATGTCATTTTCAGATAGCATTATCACCTCTTGATTTGAATTCCCCATTGGCTTGCTGAAGCTTGAAATTTTTTTGTCTTTAGTCAATCAGGTGACATCTGTCTAGCATCTTAAACAATTTGTGAGATGTGACTGAGAGTGAGTTAGGAATAGGGATGCATGGTAATGCTGGACTTGGATACATTTATGTTGATTTATTTTTTTAAGTACTTGCTAATAAAAAAGAAAATTATTCTGTCATTAACATCACACACAAATGTTAATTTGTGCCTCTAACAGGTTACATAAATACATCAGCAATACAAATACCCAAACTTAAGATATTTTTCTAAAATAAGATAAATGCACAAGATAGAAATATATTAGATACTTGGATATACAGATAGCTTAGATTAAAAAGAAGTTGCCTAGAGTAGAACCATGATCATACAATGTCAAATTCAGTAATATCTCTTCTTGTGACAGGAAGCATCTTTTAGATTTACCTACTGCATTTTAAAAACAGGGAAGGTGAAAAATGATCAAAGACACATAAGAGTTTGATGGTGTGATGGGTCAACCTTGGCTGGATGCCAGGTGCCTGCCAAGCTGCTCTATTACTCCTCTTCTTAGCAGGACAGGATGGGGAGAAAATGAAATTGAAAAAAAAAAAAAACCCTCGTGGGTCAAAATAAAGGCAGTTTAATAAAGCAAAAGCAAAGATCACACACAGAAGCAAAAGAAAAGAAAGATTTATTGTCTTCCCATCTGCAGGGGATATCCATTCTCTTCCTGGGAAGTAGGGCTTCAGTACATGTAGCGGTTGGTCTAGAAGATAAATACCATAATAATGGTCTAGAAGATAAATACCATAATAATGAATATCATCATCCTCCTCCTTGTTTCTCTTAGCTTTTATTGCTGAGCAGATATTATATGGTATAGAATATCCCTTTGGTCAGTTTGGGTCAGCTGTCCTAGCTATGTCTCCTCCCAAAATCTTGCCCAACTCCTGGTGGATGAGGTAGCCAGCTCCTGGTGGATGAGGTGGGGGGAATGCTGGAGAGACAGCCTAACACTAGCCAAAATACCAGTGTGTTACCAACACCTTTCTAGCTACCAATACAAAGTACAGGGCTATGAGGGCTGGTAAGGAGAAATATACCTCCATCTCAGCCAGACCCAATACAGATGGATGATTTGCTATCTTAATTTTAGTAACTATATGTATATATATAATGAAGGTATTTTATGTTAAAGGAATGAAGACTTGGAGGAATGAGTATTTTGAAGTGTGATAGCCTCCAAGTTAACAGCTCTGAAACATCCTAGCATAACAATGCCTCATAACAGTGTTTTCAGAATTAAGTAGATAATTTCTGGAGAAGTAATTGAGATAAATTATCTCTGGATGCTTCTTCCTAGGCAGGTGTTACTTCTTCACCCTATAGAGAAAGAAAGAAAACAAACAAAAATTAAATTAAATCCAAATACGATAATGATTACTTAGTAGCTGTTGTTTACTCACTCTGCAGATGCTTCTATACCCAATGTCATGGGAGGACAACAATTAATGTTCCTACGATAGATTGGAAATTAAATTAAAAAATCGAAGAGGACAGGGGTGGTGGGGGGGTGGGAGGGGGCAGGGGGAAGAAAAGCTGAAATGTCCAAATGGAAACAGTAATGCAGAACACAAGTACAAGAGGACTAAATCCTTTGGAACTGTCTATTGTTGTTGGAGTCATGAAATACAAGAGCATGACTATTTAGTTACTTTCTGATCTGTGATTCAACATTTTCCCACACCAAATATCTTTTCCTACCATTATTTTATTTTCAAATTGGAGGTCAGAATATGCTTAACCTTCATGTTGGAAAAGCAATGAAAGCATCTGAATAAAGTTTTCATCTCTAAGTTAAAAAATACTCATAAATACTATTTTTATTTTATCTTTACAAAATAAACTAATACATAACGTATAATGTATGTTTAACTTTTACTAGACACAAATGATTCAGAAATAGAGTACAATTTCTTGTCTGTTCTTTGTTATTTTTGCTTTTTTTCATTATCACTCCCTTTATAATGCTGAGAATAATTTGTGATTGATTATAACAAGCTATTGTTTGAGTTGTTTTCCTTTCATTAACAATTTCTGTTATGAATGAATAATAAGAAGTAATGAGCAAAGATTTGTAAAGATGAGCAAATCTTTGAAACACTATCAGTATGCTCAAATACAAAAGGAATATTTCCAAAAGTGTAACTGAAAATATTCAATTTATAGTTCTGTATTTGCATTGAAATTAACAGGTTTTCTTAAAAAAATTATTTTCTTAAAAAGAAATGTGAGGGATGAGCACAAAAAATGGTATTTGAGAGGATGGACTTAATCCTTTAGGTATACTGCATACTCAGCTGCTACTGAAATCTATGTGGATATGAAGGGTGTTCAGGATTTGAAGGATCAGATGTAAAGTAAGCATGTTTAGTTTTGAGGGAAGTGTTTATGCTCAGGTTTTTATTCTACCGTTTACCTTAGTCCACTGAGATAAGCAAGAGTATGTAGATAAAAGTGGCACGAAGTTAATTTCATTTAAAGTACACAAAGAAGAGAATGATAAAGTGTGACTATCTCTTTATCAAGAGCACTTACTTTTCATCTGTGATAGAAATAACAACAGAACTCTAAAGAATTAAAACAGTAATAGCAAAAGATATTTCACTGACTCACTCTTGAATGTAAATGCATAAGGAAAATTAGTTTGGTTATGTAATTAGAGGGCAGGGAAAATGTCACAAAGTTCTGATTTATTTTCTAAAATGTAAATATTAATTCCAGTTTTATGAGAGTCAAATGAATCGTCATTAAATTAAAAAAAAAGAATCTGAATCATTTGTTTGTTGTGCCTAAAGAAATTTATTCTAGAACAACAATTCAGCTTTAAAATGTTCTGACCTTTATTTTTCCTGTTTTATTGGGGAAAAATCAGATTTTTGGTAGATTTGTAGATTAATATTCCTTACTGGATTTACAAGAAATGTGAATTTTTCATTTGTGCACTGAACTGCATACGCATAGTTAGAAATGTAAAGTTCTATTTATATGAGTATACACTCCAGTTATTCAGAAAGCCTCATGCATATACAGGACTTAATTCCAGTCTTTCCATGAGGAACATTGAATGATCTTCAAATAAGGAATAATCAAAAAAGAAACCAACCAAACCAAACAAAAACACAGTTGCTTTTTGAAGTATCTCACCATTACCATCCCTGAGATTTTAAGACATTGCTCAGGTTGTAGAATTTGTAGGTAATGCTTTGTGGAAAAATCAGAGTCAGAATAGGAAAAGATAATTTATATGTGTGCACTGGTTTTGGTGGTGATAAAAATGTTCTTTGTATCTGCCTGTATGGTGCTAAGTTTTGGATTTTTGACCAAAACAGTGTTGATAACACAGGGATGTTTTAGCTATTGCTGAGCAGGGCTTGCACAGCACCAAGGCCTTTTCTGCTTCTCACACCACCCCAGCAACCAAGCAGAGTGGCAGTGCACAAGAAGTTTGGAAGGGGCACAGCTGGGACTGCTGATCCCAGCTGACCGAAGAGATATGCCATATCATATGACATCTCAACCAGCAATAAAAGCTGGGGGGGGGAGAAGGAAGAAGGTGTGATGTTCAGAGTGATGGTGTTTGTCTTGCAAAGTCTTCATTACGCATGATAGAGCCCAGATCCATCCTGCTGATGGGAAGTGGTGAATGAATTCCTTGTTTTGCTTTGCTTGCGTGTGCAGTTTTTGCTTTATTTATTAAACTGCCTTTACCTTGACATGAGACTTTTCTCACTTTTACAATTCTGGTTCTCTCCCCCATCCCACTGGGGGAGAGTGAGTGAGCAGCTCTGTGGGGCTGATCTGCCCACTGGGTTTAAACCACAATGAAGTGACAGGTGAAAATAATAATTTCCCAGGGAAGTCCAGAAGAAAATTAGGCACATGGCAAAATTTTAGGTAAAACTTGAATATTATTTGTTGATATATTTTTTTTACTTCGCTCTGATAGAAGTTGCAGATATATTTTAGTCTCATCTGGGTTTTAATCCACTGTTCACGTTCTAGAGGAGAAGATAAGTCTATCAAGCTGTTCCTACATGCATGTTTTCCTCTGACTCTTTCCAGATATTCTCTGACATTGCTCCTCTTGATCAATATTCTAGCATATTCCTTGTCAGGGTCATCACTGCTGTTTAATTTTGTGCTATCACCCTTTGCACCTTTGGCTGCTTATTCTGAGCATGGCTCTGCTGGTGTGGGACTCTGAGGGGGCACTCATATCCAGTGTCCAGAAGTTGCTGAGGTGCAAGTGACCATATCCATGAGTCAGACTTACTTGGGAAGTGACATCACACTGTTTTTTAAAACAGATGTTAAGTCACATCTATGGAGATGAGAGATGGAATTACTAATATGTGACTGTCTCCCTATACGGCATTTCCATTGTGAGAAGCTGGTCTGTTTATATCGATATTCTGGTTGTACCAGAACATAATGAAACCAAGAGCACTGAGATACACTCTCACTGTAAACCTTTATAATTACTTAAGCCAGAGCTTGCCTTGGTAGCACAGTATTAAATTTGTATGCATACCAAATGCACAGCTGACTGAGGCAGAAGGAAAGAGACAAGAACAAATAGATGCATTAATGGAAGAAAACAGAAAAAGCCACAAAGAAAGCAAAAGCTAAGGGTGTTCACTACAGGTATTAAGTTTGTTGCTATTTTGATATCTGACAGGAAGAAGGAAGTTTAGAAGAGCCAGAGAACTTCTGGCTGAAGTGAGCAGAGGGTGGCTGGGGAAGACACTACTGTGGAGTTTTGTGAGATGATTGGCGTCTGCAGGAGCAGGCATCTGACCTTGTCTCATTTTGGTTACTGAAGGCAGATGGGAAAATCAACGGCTCACGGGTGCACACGTTTGTCTGGGGTTCTTGCCCTCCTCACACTGTGTGATCTGCAAAGGATCTTCACCTCACGTGAGATGACCTTCTTGTACAGACTCACTCAGAGTGCCCGTTTGGTTGTATGTGACCTACTGTGTGTGAGATACAGACGGAGACACAGGGATCAGGGACATGACTACCAGTCTTTTTGCTGCTATTATCTTAGTGTCATAAGCAGATTCTAAGGCCAAAGCTGCAATATGAAGCTCAGAATAAATAAATAAATAAGAATAAATAAATAAATTAATTAATCAGTTATGTGTATGCTATATGTGTTTGTCTGTAACCTATGAAGATCCTGTGAAATCCACAAAGATAATGGCACCAACGTATTTCTCACACATGCACCATATTCTTACAGAACTCAAGGAGAACTGTATTAGCGAGTTCAATTTATTTCTCAGAAACCTTAATTTCTTTCTGTTCAGTTTAAAATATCCCCTCAGAGGCTGGTCACAGTAAGGTTTATAGTCCTATAATATTCCATGGAGAGATAGTAATTGGAGGAGTCTTATTCCACTATGTTCCCCTGGGAAGAAGCAGACAGATTTTACTGCAACATCAGCACCAGTTCAGGCTACTCTGCATCTTCCAGTATACTACAGGTCAGCTGAGTATGTTGCTATTTATTATTATTTCCTCCATGTGATTTGTCAGCTAAGCCAAATGGTACTGTTGGTAATTTCCAACTGTAACACCTAAAGTCCAACCATGAAAAAATCATTGCTTCTCAGGAAGGAAGTAGCAAAGAATTCTGGCAGAGGGGACAACCACCCTCAGAAATCTGGGGGAATTTTCCTGTTTTAGTTTGAGAAAAATGGAAGAGTGTACCAAGAGTACATGTGTAACAAGCTCATGTCAGAAGTCACCAATGGTCCTTGCTCAAGGAGACTTTCAAAGCACTGCTAGCCAGATCTACTTGATTTTGACTACACTCAAAAATTTAGGCTAACATAAAAACAGAATCAAGCATTTAGTTATATGTATATACATAGTGAGAAGCTAATGGCACATCAGAGGAAATTAAATGAAAATTTTATCAGAACATTTGGATCTTGATGCCGCACTAATTAAGGTAAAATTCTTATGCCAAACAAGTTAATTTGTCTAAGAAAGAAAGATGACATGCAAATAATATCAATATATTAGTAGTAAAAAGAAGTTAAGAGGCAAGCAAAGATTTTCAGTAAATTAGGGTAAATATATCTTCAGTTAATCACTAATAATTCAAATATGAAACTTTTCCTTTTTATAATGCAAAGGGGAAAAGCTGAAGTGAAATTCTAAAAACCTGCATATTTTAAATGCTTGGTAAATATAGCCTAGACTAAACTATTGCAAGAATAGCACCACTGCACAAGATCCACAATCACATGATTTGCTTTTGCTCAAATGTTCTACTTCTTTTAAGAAACAAAGAGGGGTTTGGAATAAATTTGACTTCTTTATTATTATTGTTCCTTAGATACAGTGTATTAGTCATTGCATGTTGATAATTTATTTTAATTTAGTCAAATATGCCTTACCAGTATTTTTATACTTTTTACCTTGGGCTCTGTATGTTCTCCACAGTTAAAGGTTAATCTCCGTTCCCTCATCTTTATTTATATTAACAATTTGTCTTGAATTTCTCAGGCCATACAGCTGTGATAGCTAGAATTTAATCAGATTCATTCAGAAAGAAATTAGTCACCATGGTCATGGTATAATGTAGATTAAAATGATGTATGATTCAATAGTATTGTGATAGGATGATGCCAGCCAGCAGCCAAACTTCTACACAGCCACTTGCTTGCTCCCTTCTCCTCGGTGGGATGGAGAGAGAAAATAGAGAGAGCAAAAGTGAGAAAACTCATGGTTTGAGATAAAGACAGAGTAACATGTGAAGGAAAGCGGGGGGGGGGGGGGGGGGGGGCAGGGAGGAGGGGAGGATGAGGACATAGTCAGTCTCCAGGCAATCACAGAATCACAGAATGGTTGCTGTTTGAAGGGACCTCTGGGGATCATCTAGTCTAAACCCCTGCTAAAGCAGGTTCTCTTAGAACATGTTGCACAGGATCACATCCAAGCAGGTTTTGATTATCTCCAGGGAAGGAGACTCCACAACCTCTCTGGACAGCCTGTTGCATTGCTCTGTCATCTTGAAAGTAAGAAAGTTATCTTCATGTTCAGATGGAATTTCCTGTGTTGCAGTTTGTGCCCGTTGTCCCTTGAGCTGTCTCTGGACACTACTGAAAAGAGCCTGGTCCCATCCTCTTGACATTCGCCCTTAAGATATTTGTAGACATTGATAAGATCCCCTCTCAGTCTCCTCTAGGCTAACAGGCCCAGCGCTCTCAGCTTTTCCTCATAAAGGAGATGCTTCAGGCCCCTCATCATCTTTGTAGCCCTCTGCCGGACCCTCTCTATTAGTCCTCTCTCTCCCTTGAACTGGGGAGCTTAGAACTGGACACAGTACTCCAGATCTGGCCTCACCAGGGCAGAACAGAGGGCGAAGGTAACTTCCTTGACCTGCTGGCCACACTGCTCCTAATATACCCCAGGATCCCATTGGCCTTCTTGGCCACCAGGGCACAGTGCTGGCTCGTGGGCAACTTGCTGTCCAGCAGAACTCCCACGTCCTTCTCTGTAGAGCTGCCTGTAAGAGACAAACTGGAAAAACAACTATCTAACACCAAGGAAAGCAAGGAAAGCTTAGAAGGGTGCAAACAACAGCAGAAGATGAAACTTGTTAAGGGTATAGAGGATGGAGATCCCCTGAGCCTGTCTGAGGAAGGTCTCAAACACTCCCAAGATCAAAGGAAAGGTTACTTTGTATGAGCTAAAGACTGATAAGTAGGAATAGCCTGCCAAAGGTTGAATCCTGGTTTCAGCTAGGATAGAGTTAATTCTTGGTTGCTCGTGCAGTGCTGTGTTTGGAATTTGGTGCAGGAACAGTGTGGTCGGGATACTTATTGGTTTCTCGGGCCTTGCCGGCATGAAGGATGAAGGGGCACAGGAAATTGGGAGGGAACAGCCAGGCCAGCTGAGCTGAACTAGCCAAAGGGACATTCCATACCATGGGACATCATGCTCAGCATATAAACTGGGTGAGGTTGGCTGGTGCTGCTGCTTGTTGTGCAGAGACTGGCTGGGCATTGGTCAGCAGGTGGTGAGCAGCTGTATTGTGTGTCATTAGTTTTTTCCCTTCCCTTTAAATTTCATTCCTCTCTCCTTCTCCCTCCTTTTCCTTATAACTGTTGTTAATAATAATAATAATTATTGTTGTTGTTATTATTATTGTTGTTGTTTAGTTTTTATTTTATCTCAATTTTAAACTGTTCTTATCTCAGACCTCAAGTTTTGCATTCCTTTCTGATTCTGCTCCCCACTCCTCTGGCACTTAATTACCAACTGGGGGTAAACCACCACAGTCCTTTTGTATACAACCCTTATTCCATGCCATTTATATTATGCTACATTTCCCAAAATGTAATCACCTCTCCTGTCCTTTAACAGATATACAGGTATCGTTCCCTTAGTCTATGAGCCATCTCTTTAAAGTCCGTTGAGTTTATTTAGTCCATGACTGTGGTGCATCTTTTATAATAGTCTTTCTGGGCAGGAATGTGGTACAAGATGTTGGATTGTTGCATTTTGAAGCCAGTTCTGATTCTATTATGGCTGTGCTGATCTGGTTTCAACAAAGTAATTTTTCATTGGTGTGGCAGTTGAAAATGAGTCAGGTTCAGAACCTCAAATCCAAAGTGGTAAAGATGGGAGCCACAACATACCCAGTGTACTAGTAGGCATATAGAGGTGACAATATATCCTATTATGTAACAATTAACATCACACAACTCAATTCATTGTATATTTTTACCCAAAATCAACGTCCCTTGATGCACACATCAAACTTCCACATCCCCCTGCATTACCCACCACATGCTCACAGGTCCCTGAGCAAAAGCAATCCCACAAATGGGCTTGCCTTTGCCGGAGGCAGGAGTGACTCAGACTGTCTTCCCTAGCATATCTTCAAAGTGTGCTACAGAAACTTCATTCCTTTCTACAGTACTTGAAAGCTTTGATTGGGCAGGGCCAGCTCCGCTGGCAGATCCTCTGGAATTGACTAACCAGGTAGCCTTTGTTAGATCTCTACCCCTATGTTTGAGAGTTCCGCCACCCATTGCCCTCGGTGTATTATTTAACAGTCCATTTTATCATTTAGTTCTCCTAGAGGCTGGTGCATGATAAGGAATGTGGTATATCCACTCGATGCCATGCTTGTTAGCCCAACTGAAATTGCTTAAGAGATTGTTCCAGAAATTAGTTCCATTGTCTGGTTCAGTCCTTTCTGGGGTGCCACGTCACCACAAGACTTGTCTTTCAAGGCCCAGGACACTGTTTTCAGCTGTGGCCTGGGGCACAGGATATGTGTCCAACCATCCAGTGGTTGCTTGCACCGTTGTAAGCACATGGTGCTTGCCTTGGTGAGTCTGTTCGGGTGTGATACAGTCAATCTGCTAGACCTCCCATACTTACATTTTAGCCATCATCCTCCATACCAAAGAGGCTTTAACCATTTGGCTTGCTTGATTGCAGCAGGTTTCACGTCATGGATTACCTGCACAGTAGTGTCCATAGTGAAGTCCACAACTTGATCATGAGCCCATATATATGTTGCATCTCTTCCTTGATGTCCTGAAATGTCATGGGCCCATTGAGCCATAATAATCCACCTTTATGTTACCAATCCAAAGCTACCTAAGCCACTTCAGTCTTGGCTGCTTGATCTACCTGCTGGTTGTTTTGATGTTCTTGAGCTGCCCAGCTCTTGGGTATGTGAGCATCTATGTGATGTACCTTCACAAGCAGGTTTTCCACCTGGGCAGCGATATCTTACCACAATCCAGCAGCCCAGATGGGTTTGACTCTGCACTGCCAACTGCTTGCTTCCATTGCTTCAACCAGCCCCATAGGGTATTTGCCACCATCCATGAATCAGTGTAGAGGTAAAGTATTGGCCATTTTTCTTGTTCAGCCATGTCTAAAGCCAGCTGGATAGCTTTCACCTCTGCAAACTGACTTAATTCATCTCCTTCAGCAGTTTCTACAACTTGTCATAGCGGACTCCATACAGCTGCCCTCCACCTCCAGTGCTTTCCTACATACATAGGGAGGACCCATCAGTAAACAAGGCATATTTCTTTGCATTTTGCCACAATTTATTATGCAATGGGGCTTCTTCAGCGCATGCCACCTTCTCCTCTAGTGACATTCTTACTAACTTTGCCTTCTGGCAAGTCCATGATCACTTTCAAGATTCCTGGATGACTGGGATTTCCTATTTGAGCTCATTGTGTGATAGTGTGACCCACTTACTCCATGTAGCATCAGCTGTGTGATATGTAGAGGAAACCCTCCCTTTGAACATCCAGCCCAGAACTGACAACTGGCATGCCAAGATGAACACCACTTTGGTATCATTCAGTTCCAAAGCAGCTTGAACTCCTTCATAAGCCGCCAGGATCTCTTTTTCAGTTGGAGTACAGTGAGCCTCAGATCCTCTATATCCATGACTCCAAAAGCCCAAGGGTTGGCCTTGAGTCTCCCCTGGTGCTTTCTGCCAGAGGCTCCAGGTAGGACCATTCTCCCCAGCTGCGGTGTACAGCACATTCATTACATCTTGTCCTGTCTGAACTGGCCCAAGGAGCACTGCTTGAACTATCTCCTATTTAATTTGTTCAAAGGCTTGTTGCTGCTCAGGGCCCCATTTGAATTCATTCTTCTTTCAGGTCACATGACAAAAAGAGCTTACAATCATACTGTAATTTGGAATGTGCATTCTTCACAAACCCACAACACCTAAGAAAGCCTGAGTTTCTTTCTTATTAGTTGGTGGTGACATAGCTATTATTTTGTTGATCACATCCATTGGGATTTCATGACATCCACTGAGCCATTTTATTCCCAAAACCGGATCTCCTGTGTGGGTCCCTTGACTTTACTTTGTTTTATGGCAAAACTGGCTTTCAGAAGGATTTGGATAATTTTCTCCACTTTCCCAAAAAATTCTGCTATATTGCCCCATACGATAATGTCATTAATATATTGCAGATGTTCTGGAGCTTCACCCTGCTCCAGTGTGGCTTGGATCTGTCCGTGGCAGATGGTAGGGTTGTGTTTCCACCCCTGGGGCAGTTGATTCCAAGTGTATTGGATGCCCCTCCAAGTGGACGCAAACTGTGGCCTGCACTCTGCATCCAAAGTGATTGAGAAAAACACACTTGCGTTATCAGTGGTGGCATACGACTTAGCTGCTTTTGATTCCAGTTCATATTGAAGTTCTAGCATGTCTGGTACAGCAGCACTCAATGGTGGTGTGACCTCACTGAGACCATGATAGTCCACTGTTCATCTCCATTCTCCATTAGATTTTAGCTTTGGCCATATGGGGCTGTTTAAGAGTGAATGGGTCTTGCTGATCACTCCTTGGCTCTCTAGTCAGTGAACCAACTTATGGACGGGAATTAGGGGGTCTTCGTTGGTGCAGTATTTCTGCCAGTGCACTGTTGCAGTAGCAATCAGCACCTATTGTTCTTTGACCTTCATCAACCCCACAACGGAAGGGTCCCCTAAGAGACCGGGTGAGTTAGATAGATGTTTAATTTCTTCCATATCCAAGGCAGATATACCAAAAGCCCACTGATACCCTTTGGGTCCTAGAAAAGCCCTCTCCTGAGACAGTCCATGCCAAGGATGCATGGAGTCTCTGGGCCAGTCACAATGGGATGGTTTTGCCACTCATTCCCAGCCAAGCTTATTTCAGCCTCCAATGCATCTAGCTGTTGGGATCCCCCTGTCACTCCAGAGTACACTATTAGCATCAAAGCAACCAGGTGATAATGTGATCACGTGATTGGCAGGCATAATCTTTCCATATATCCCACAGTTCTTTCAGTGATAGGGATGGAGAGGTTACCTCTTGTTTGCCTTCTTCATCCTGATCCTGTGATGGCTCTTCTTCTCCTCCTCCTTTCTCAAATGAGCTTCTTTGCTTTTACATTTCTTCTTTTGTATAGGGGTCACTGACACTGACACAGGTTGCTCTTCTGCATCACTCAGTGCAGAGGCCAAGGTAGCTATAGTGCACACCATACAGGCTGGAGTAGCTGCAGCACCTGTCATGGAGGCAGGAGCAGCTGCAATGACTGCCACGGGGGCTGGGGTAGCTGCAATGCTTGCTGTGGGGGCTGATAGACCAGCTGTTGTTTCTGCCACAGAGGCTAGATTAGTTACAATTAATCATGTAAATCTCCACAAGGTACAGGAGGTGAAATCCACATTCAGTAGTCCTAGCAATAGGGTCAGGACCTGTGCTATGGCTCTTCCAATGGATCAAAGATAGTCAGAATTTCCAAAAATCCTATATGCTTTAGTAATTAGCCCTGGGGAGAGGGGGAGGTGTGGATCTCACTCATAGGCTGACTCTCCAGAATAACATAAAAAAAAGGTAAAGTTGTTGGCATTCCCTGCAAAGGACCATGTAGCACACATGGACAACAACACTATGTACACAGACCAGATTAGTTTTACGACCAGCAAGTCCATCATATAATAAACCAGTACTATATAGTACAACACTATGATAACTTTAGGCCAGGTCCCAAAGGAACCAAACAGCACAATGGGGAAAACATACTGCAAGGAATTAAATAATGCAACCTGAGACCATGGAGAGCAACTTCAAGAGCAGAGAAATCAGCATCATGGCCAGTTTTTAATGTGGTCATTATTAATCCAATCCAATGAACACCAGCAACAATTTCATTCTAACACAGTCCGTTTGGACCTGTCATTATTTCAACATTTGAGCCACACATTGGGCACCAAAAAAGAACTGTCGTGGTTTAACCCCAGCTAGTAAGTAAGTGTCATACAGCTGCTCACTCACTCCCCGTTCTCCCAGAGGGATGGGGAGGAGGAATTCAAAAGAATGCAAAACTCAAGGGCTGAGATAAGAATGGTTTAATAACTGAGATAAAATAAAAACCAAACAACAACAACAAAAATAATAATATAACAACAACAGTTATCATGAAAAGGGGAGAGAAGGGGAAAGGAATGAAATGTAAAGAGAAGGGAGAAAAGAAAACTAATGACACACAATACAGCTGCTCACCACCTGCTGACCAATGCCCAGCCAGTCTCTGCACAACAAGCAGCAGCACCAGCCAACCTCACCCAGTTTATATGCTGAGCATGATGTCCCATGGTATGGAATGTCCCTTTGGCTAGTTCAGCCCAGC
Source organism: Falco naumanni (assembly GCF_017639655.2). NCBI lineage: Eukaryota > Metazoa > Chordata > Aves > Falconiformes > Falconidae > Falco > Falco naumanni. The sequence continues at coordinate 88,687,697 of NC_054055.1, read as the reverse complement.
TGGCCTGGCTGTTCCCTCCCAATTTCCTGTGCCCCTTCATCCTTCATGCCGGCAAGGCCTGAGAAACCAAAAAGTATCCTGACCACACTGTTCCTGCACCAAATTCCAAACACAGCACTGCACGAGTCATCAAGAAGAAAATTAACTCTACCCTAGCTGAAACCAGGACAGTGAATAATGGCCCAAGAAGCAGCAGAGTCAGCAGAAATTTGCAGTCACTGGGAGACAGGTAAATGCGACAGAGGGATATCACAACCACTGACTCAATTCAAGACCAAAAAGTGTTGCCCCCCGACGCCTGTAAGGAAGCAAGCAAGGCTGACTTAATAAGAGGTGGTCTAAACTGATGGATAAGGAAGAGAAAAAAAAAGGCAGGCAAGTGCTGTTTTGCAGGAAGTAAAGAGTAAGAATAAAAGAAGGGAATTCTGGATGAGCACTCCTACAAGACGTTACATGCATGGCAAATGATAAGCATTTCTGCTACACAATTATTTACCAATGAGCCTTGCTGTGGAATAAAAGTCTTTGTTTACCTATGGACCTCTGGTATTGTGTATACTTTATTCCAACCAACAGAATGAATGAATCTGAGTCATTCCTCCCTCCTTCTTGGTGGGATGTGGCACTGCCTTACAGCCGGTCACCCCCTAGCCTGTACTGGTGCATGGGGTTGTTCCTCCCTAGGTACAGGACCTTACACTTGCCTTGATGGTACTTCATGAGGTTCCTCTCTGCCCAACCCAATAACCTGTCCAGGTCTCACTGAATGGCAGCACAGCCTTCTGATGTATCACACTTCTCCCAGTTTGGTATCATCATCAGGCTTGCTGAGGGTACACTCTGTCCCTTCATCCAGGTCATTATGAATAAGTTGAACAAGACTGGACCCAGTACTGGCTCCTGGGGAACTCCACTACCTACGGACCTCCAGCTGGACTCTGTGCCATTGATCACAACTCTCTGAGCTCTGCCATTCAGTCAGTTCTCAATCCACCTCGCTGTCCAGTCATCTAGTCCACACTTCCTGAGCATATCTGTGAGGATGTTATGGAAGACAGTGTTGAAAGCCTTGCTGAGATCAAAGTAGACAACATTCACTGTTGTCCCCTCATCCACCCAGCCAGTTATTCCATCACAGAAGGCTATCAGGTTGTTCAGGCATGATTTGCCCTTGGTTAATCCATGTTGACCCCACCTGATAGTTTTCCCTTGCTTCCACATGCTCAGACATGACTTCCACCTTTGCAGGGAAGGAGTTGGGGCTGACTGGCCTCTAGTTTCCTGGGTCCTCCTTCTCACCCTTTTTTGAAGACTAGAGTGATATGGGATTTTTCCCAGTCCTCAGGCATCTTTCCTGTCCTCCATGACCTTTCAAAGATGATGGAGAGTAGCTCAGCAATAGCACCTGCCAGCTCCCTCAGCACTCAGGGATGCATCCCATTGGGGCCCATGGATTTATTTCAGTGATCTCTAACATGTTGCTCCTCGACCAAAGGAAAATCCTCCTTTGTCCAGACTTTCTGTCTTGCCTCCAGAGTCTGGGACTCCTGAGGGCTGTCCTTGGCAGTAGACACTGAGGCAAAGAAAGCATTCAGTAACCGTCTTCTCTGTGTCCTTCATCACTAAGGCATCCACCTCATTCAGCAATAGGCCCATATTTTCCCAATGGCCACCTTGAAAGCCAAATTGACCCTCTCTTCTTCTTCCTCCAACTCAGTTTGTGTAGGTGACCATGGCATCATATGGTATGAAATATCCCTTTGGTCAGTTTGGGATAGCTATCTCAACTATTTCCCCTTCCAACCTCTTACCCACTCTTACCTGCCTTGGTGGGCAGGGGGCAGAGAGGAAAAGAAAGAGAAAGCCTTGACACTGTGTAAGCACTGTTCAGCAAGCATCAAAACATTGGTGCGTTACCAACACTGGTTTAGCCCCAAATCCAAAACATAACATCATAGATGCTGTTATGAAGAAACTTAACTCCACCCCAGCCAGACCCACATCAAGTGTTTCAGAAGCAACAGACTTAATTCAAAATAAAGAATCTTTTCCATGAGGTTATTTAGCTTCATGCTCATTCGGCTTTGAGTTTTATGTATTGGATCATATCTGTTTTATGGATATATCAAGTCTCTTTCTAAATAGGGTTTATGCGAAACCATCAAAATGTATGCTTTGAAGACTGCTTTCAAATAAAAGTAGTGTGACACTAAAAAAGATATTATGCAAGATTTTGGTTTCACTGCCAGTTGTTAGAAGGTACCAAGTACAATAAATTAACGTGGAGTTTGCCTCTCAGTTATCTGATGGCTGTACATGCAGAATGTTTAATAGGTGCAATGATACCAAATAATTGCATAAAAATAGCTGTGGGGGTTTAGACAAAATGTTATATCAGAAACAATACTGAAAGGAATAGAATAGAAATAGTGTTCTGTTCTTCCCGTACATCCATGAGGACCAAAGATAAGCCATTAAAAGAATGTGGAAATAATTTTAAAGCAGTATTATCTTTTTAGTTGTGTGAGCATACTCTTACCAACCTACCCTTCTCAGCCAGCATAAAGCAAAAGGTTAATAATGTTCTGTAGATTAATGTGTAGAGTAATCATGGTAATCTTTATAAGGTTGTGTTTGCTAGCCACTGTCAGGATAGTTCCTACATTTTTCCTGCAGAAAGCAAGCTATTATCATTAGTAATTTTCCATTGTAATAGACACCATAATATGTAAATCACATAGATGACACAGTATCTACTCTAAGACTCTTTTTAAAAATTAGCTTCTCTGCAATCAAATGCAATATGGTACCTGAGGGAGTCTCCTTCTTCATGTATCACATAAATGCAAAACTCACAAAAACATGACCTAATTGCAAACCCTGTTATAGGTTCAAGATAGTCCATTACTTAAGTATATTTCATTTTATTTTCTTTAGTGGGAAGTGCTGCAGGTGCATTGTATGCATGTAAAGTGGATGTTATTTATAAACTCAACTTTGAAACAAATTGTATTCTGAAAGAAAAAAAAAAAAAAAAAGAAACTAGAAAAAACGGGAAAGGAAGAACAGATAACTGGAATGCAACAGTTGTAATCACTTTAGTCTAGATTCTGCTGGTGGATAGTACCATGCTTATTTTAAGCAAGGAAAGAGAACGTGTTTCTGTGATTCAGCTAGCAGCCTGTACCAGTGTGGATGGCTGCTACCTCAAAAGACATCAAGGCAGATGAGAAGCTTGTTACTATCTTACTGAGATACTGGTTTATCTACTCTTCAAAGCTGTAACAAGATAAATTGTTACCCTCAGTGGTGATGTATGCTGCTAATTTTGCTTCTAGATACAAGTGTTTCATTTATTACTTTCCATGCAAAATAGACTTTCACCTTTCCCCAGATTTCCAAAAGCAGATTTTTAATCTCCTCTGATTTATTGTTTAAAGAAAAATGTATCTTCCACAAACAATCTCCAAACAAACTCTTGTCGTACACATATTGCTCTTTTTTTTTTTTTTTTTTTTTTTTTTTTTTTTTTTTTTTTTTTTAGATCAGATAACATCTGCTTCTAACATCCTGCAAAAGCACCTGTGAAGGGTGTTGCCTGTTACTTATAAAACAAATCTCTGCCATTCAGTGAAGGAGGAAGAGGCAGTAGTGCTTTTTAGTGCTATTTTAGTAGTATTCCTCAATTTTTAAATTTGGAAAGCAGCAGGATACTGCAGTGACTACACTATTAGCAAATGGTGCCTAAAAGTAGACAGGCAAAGATGATTAGGCAATTCAGGGTTGACAACTCTGATTTATATATTACAGTAAAAGCTAGAGGAGGGTGGATATCTCTTCTTAAATTAGGAGAAGGAAATACTAAAAGTAGATGGCATTTCAAGCCATTTTCTAAAGAAGCAATATCATATTTCCTCTTCATTTCCTATAGTGATTATCTTTCCCAATCAGATACTGCAGTACAGCCTTCCTCCTGTCCCATCCTTAAAGCAGTCAGCATAAGATACTTCAGAAAGAGGGAGAATGTAAATGGGAAAAATTACTTTCAGATGAAGCTTCTGCTTGGCTGGAGAAAATTATTTATTTATTCTCCTGATCGTAAGTTTTAATAACTCTTAGATAATTTCTCCACCTAAATAGTTGTCAATGTTTTAATCACCCGTGTTCATGTCGTGTTTGAACTTCTTGTAAGCTGCTGGCTTCAGTACAACACTGAGTTAAAAATCACGTAAAGTTGTATTTTTTTTCATAACTTTTAATTTTCCTTTTTCCTTTCCCTCAATACCAGCTTATTTCAGAACTGCAAAATGAAGAAGACACATTTTATAACCCATTTCATTAATACATACTTTTATTTTGAATTGTGTAAATCAGTTTTAGGGTCCTTTGTTACCTCCCATATGTCTATCATTTATCACCTGCAATATAATTGGATTCTTATGTTCATCATTAGAATGCTTTAATTGTTAACTTCTTTTTTTCTTATACAGTCTAACACAGGTTCTTTCTTAATCGCTGATGGTCACTAGTTTACACTGATGACAGTATGGCCTTGGTATTTTTCCCTAGCCGATTCAGCTAATTTAACATGACCAATGTATGCAACTGTTGGACATCATCTCTCATTATATATGCTGCTGTATTTTCACCTCTGGTGAATTTTGACTACTATCCCACTTGTATTTGCTTACTATTAAATCTTCCAGAAGTCTTTATAGCTTTCTATGACTAATGTATAAATTTGTGATATGTCATTTTGTCAAGGTTGGGTTTTGGTTTTTGGGTGTTTTTTTTTTTTTTTTTCTACATCATTAATTGCATTCTCAACACCAATCCTAGCAAAATTATTATAGAGAATCCTAAGACAAACACTACTGTCTGAAGTTTGGACTTAGAGAGTATTTTAATAAAACCAGAACTATTCTCACTGTTGCTAATTCCAAGTTTCCAGGCTAAGTGCAAACCTCTGGGGGTCCTTCAAAACCCACTAACTCACTTGTTTGCTACTGCCCCACAGCTCTGTATGAAATATAACATATTGGAATCTGAGATGTATTCCTTGGCAGTAGCCCAGTGACAATATCTTTCTTTACCTTTCCATTCATATAATCAGAAGTACTAAATGTGTCCTTCCGCATATTATATACACACATATACACAGTGCATGTGGTACATAAATGCATAAATCATAAGACTGGCCATGGCACCTTAGTCACAAGAGCTTAGAAACCAATTTCATAATCTTTTTTGACAAAAGCACAAAACAAGAACTTGATAGGAAAAAAATAACCTAGATTTGCTCAAACTTTTTTACTGAAAAGATCTATCAGTGTTAGCTGAGAGTAATCTAGTGTACATAACTATGCATAACTGAAGTCTGAATATGGTTCTTGCATTTAATGAATGATATTTGAAGAACCACAACAACTTAAAGTAAATTAATGTATTTGACTGAATATATTGTCATTTGACAGTAGTCTATTGATTTCAATGTTACCTAAAAGGAATCACAAATGTGTTGGTATGTGCCTATACAACATCCTAATCAATGTAAATGTCAGTCAAGGAAAACTACATAATGCCCATGAAAACCTATTATTTATTTTAACCCTTGCAAATCCATATTAACCTCCTATTTCCTTGCATTTTCCTTGCTTCTCATATAATTCACTTATTTCTTTGACAGTCTATTTGTGTGTCTCTAGACAGTTATTTGTTACACAGATTCTCCCTCCACTGTTTCAGGTGTTCTTCACTCTTTATTTACTTTTCTCTTTTTTTTCACTGACATCAGTTTATTTTGGGATCTGTTGGTTTAATTTAGAAAAGACTTCTGCTTGTTTAAAAGATATCAGTTTGGATCAAAGCCTCTAGCTATTTTTCCTTCCCCTTGCTTCCTATCCTGTTTTGTTTAAGGGTATTGAATTCTGTTCCAACTCAATTTTCTCTGTACACATCTTTAATTAACTGGTGTTCTAAGTCCAAGAAGTTAAATTACCTTATGTTTAACCAACAAATTTTAGTTCCCATTTTTATTTTCTATTTATTATCTCCTGCTGTTTTAAATAGCCCTTTGGAAGTTTTATCTCACAAAGTTAAATTTTGGCATGCCTTGTCTCCATAGAACAGTGAACTCAACTTAATACTCAAAAATAGTCTTTGACTAGATACTCCAAAAACCTACATGACTTTAGTTCAAAGACATTCTCTTTTGTTGTCTAAATTATAATTCAAGAGGCAGCAATATAAGGTACTGAGAAACTTGGTCCATGAACCCCCAGTGTTCTATGTATGCCTAAAAATGCAAAGAATGCATAGGCAAAGTAAATTGTTGTGGTACATAAATTCAGAAGAAAAAAAAACCTGAAAATAAAAATAAATTAGGGATTTTTTGAAAAGAAATATGAACAATCAGAATATGTGTCTTCTATCCAATTGAGCCAAAACTTTTCCATTTTCACATTGTCCTTATTTTTGTCGTTGTTTTTGTATATGAAATGTGTCAGTCACACACCCTTCTATAAAAAAGTTTGGGATTTCCTTATTACATGTTTTCATAAAGTCAGCATAATTCCTAACCACAAGCAGACACTGTTTTGTTTAAGGTCCGATGGAAACGAATATAACATACATTTTCATCCTATCTACTTCAACATGAAAACATCTCACTTTTCTTTGTAAACTGTTTGACCTTAATAATACCTTATTGTAGTAACTAAGTTCATTATGAACTAAGTACAGCTTTCACTTTATTCAAATAAGGCACCATTTGATGTTTGAATTTCTTTTTATAGTACTGAATTTCTATTGCTGGACTTCTCTATGCTTTTCCATTTTAAAAAAAATATTTTCTCTTTACTTGTGGAAACATATGCTAATAAATATTTAGTGCTGACTGAAGCATTATTGTTGCTTTAGAGTTCCTGGCACTTACATGAATGCCTGGAAATTGAGATTAAACCTTGTTTTTCCAAATAATCACATAGACTTCCATCAGTTTGTGACAGAACTTAATCTGCAATACTTTAAATTAGGGTTGAAAAAGCTCAGTTACACAAATTTGAATTTCCACCATAGAAATCCTGAGGTACTTGAAAAATATTAAAATATACACATTTTTTCTCTGTCTTTTAATCTCGAATGAAGAGACCACCATCTTAAAAAATTAAGTCATAATAGATAACCACATAAATATTTCTCCTAATGAATGCATTCTAAAATTCTATGATCAGTGTTTGTTTACCTCATGTCTTTTGCTTTTGCTTTGGTATGTCTTAACTTGAGACAGAAATATGAATACTTTAGGCAATATTAAATGAAACACCCTAGGTATTAAGTCTTCTTTTATGACTGTTATGCATTTGTTTTTCTCCTTTCAAATCCTGTGCAAAAGTTCCAGCTAGATAAACAAAACCTAAGCAAAAACATTATGAAGTAGCTGCACCATATACTTAGCTTAGTTTTCTCTTGGACTTTTTATAAATATCTCAGCATTATGTGAGAAAAAAATGCTCTGACTTTTTGTTTGATTTTTTTTTTGTTTGTTTGTTAAATTTTTACATTTTTATCAAATCTAAGCAAAAATCCAAGTTTGAAAAGGCTGCGAATCCTGTTTATCCTATTTCTTCCCAACAAGGTTATCAATAACACATACTGTCAGCAGCTAAAACTGAAAGCATTAGCACTGAAACAAACACCTCTCTGTATAATATCAGTATAGCAGAGACTCAAAAGACAATTTTGAATATTCTATATTTAAATATATACTAATATTCAAAATCACTACATAAGTGAACTCCCTCTGTAGCAGTAAATTTGAAGTATAGAATGTGCTTCAGTGTTTTGGAAGATAAACACCAAACTTCACACTGCATAAATGATTTTCCTGCATTCATTGATATAAATATAAGCAAGGTTAGATTCTTTAAGATGAAGAGTACATTTTTTCACTAGTTTCGTCTAACTTTCCTTGGGTCTATAGCCTTATATAGTCTTAGCAACATCATTTAATAGTTTGCCTGTATGAAGACCTATGTGCACCCCTCTAAAGAATTCTGAATGTTCAAAAGAAATGCTTAAACAGGAAACTATTCACTATTATATAAGAAATATGAGAGGTGGAGGGTTTTTTCCCCCAAATAAGGAACTGCTCTTGAACAGGTAAACTGGCCACTGTTTTTTATTTCAGATCAAATTTATTAACTGTCAGAACTGAGTCAATAAGCACAGGGCACCTTTATATGTGTTTTACTGATATTCCAAAATCTAAACCGAAGTTATTGAATGGACCAGACTATACCTAGGAAAAGAATTGTATTTTATTTTATGAAGTGATAAAAATACTATCATATATTATACCTCTTCTAAAATCTTACACATTTTATTCATTGAAATGGAACAAAAACAAAACCCACCAATATATCACTAAGTTATTTATTCATAGATTTATTCCTGTTTTGCATAGTGTAATATTCTCCTTGTAGATAGGCCAATATTCCATTGACAAAATGTATCAAAAATTAAGGAGAGCTAAGCACCACTTAAAACAGCAGATTTCCAAGGGATGCTGTGCAGTCTCCATCACTGGAGGTTTTTAAGAATGTCTTCGACAAACCTGTCAGGAATGATTTAAGTAGAATTTATCTTGCCTTAGGGCAGAATGTAGGATGAGATGAGCCCTTGAGGTTCCTTCCAGTCCTATTTTTGGTGATTCCTAGCACCTGCCGAAATGTTGTTCCTTACAATGTAAGTATATTCATGGAAGTGGAATGACTTATACCAACCATTTCAAAGATCTTTTTCAAAGACTTTATTAATTAACTACTAAGATACTATCTTCTTGGAACTCCTACAAATAAATTAGAATAGATTGTTTGTATATGCACACATGCATAAGTAGTTATCAGAAGTTGTTGGCCCTAAATAAATTATTCTGTATACATTTAGCCTTCCCTTTTTCTTTCCAGTAGGGGGAGGACCCACTAAAAAGAAAGCAAATTTACTCTGCTGGAGCTTTCTTACTCTGTGATAGCAACAGGGCTTAGACTTACACTGAAGGTAAGGTGTAGTGAGATGGACTCACAAATCACCAGGGGAAGAGGCAAGTGGCACACTGAGCCAATGACCACCCTCTTCCTCAGGATGTGCTGTGCAGCCTCAGCCATCAGCATCTCTCCATCTCTGTGGCCTTGTCCCCCATGCAGGGCCTTCCATTGCATGGAGCTCCTGGCATCTTCCAAAACTGCAGCATCTTCTTCCCAGCACCCACTTCCTCAGCCTGTTTTTATGCAGTGGGGAGAAGTGGGGAGTGAAGAAGCAGCTCTAACGACATTAGCTTATTCTTCACATAAAAGTCCTAGCACAGTCTGCTGCTCAGTGATAGATTTCTAATCAACTAGACACTTCAACAGCTTCATTTCTTCTGTCTTGCTCTGCATTACCATGCTCTTCTCTTGATCTGCCTTACAGATATTTCAATAGTACTTTTTCAGTCAAGACAATTCAGACTGCCTAAAATCTTCTTTCAACTGAAATATAGACTCCCCTCTACCTATTTTTAATTCATTCTTCTATCAATTACATGATATGTTGAAACTCATGAGTGGTACTTAGTCAAGGAGTTCCACTGACTTAATTAAAGGTGGGTTTCTAGTTGCCCAGAGTGCAACTGAAAATTGCCCTGAAGTCTTCGTAGTATGTACTCTTTATCATTCTCAGACACTACCTTCTTGTACACTTAGTTGTCAATACAATTTTATCTGAAAAATCCTTAATAATTTTCATCAAAACTAAACAAAATGCTCAAATACAGGGGTCAACAAGACCTTTACAATTCTCAAAATTTCTTTGTTAGTTTAGTATGACATTTGGAAAGAAAGTGTGCTCTGCTTCTGTAGATGTCACTGCAAAAATTTATATGATTTGAATAACAAAGTCAGTCCCATAAAGGGTATAACTCGTCTCAGAAATCACAATAATAATGACTTCAATATTTTGTTTTCCTACTAATTATTGCAGATCTTCCATTAATGTTATTAGAAGTACTGTATTTTTAATAAAAGGGAACATTGTATTAAAATTCATCATGCACTTTTGAGAAACTATGTGCAGTTCTGCCTTCCAGACAACCTTGGAGATTAAAAAGAATTATTATGAACCTGAATAGACACAAATAAGTTTGGATGAACAGGAAACAGTTTATATTCTTATGTTAGGCTCAACCCTAGTTAAATAAATAAGGAAATAAGTTTTGGTGCAGAACTTGAATTGCTTCAGGAGATCATTGAAACATAGAATCATAGAATCATTTAGGTTGGAAAAGACCTTTGAGATCATCAAGTCCTACCATTAGCTTAACACTGCCAGATCCACCACTAAACCATGTCCCTAAGCCCCATATCTACACATCTTTTAAATACCTCCAAGGATGGTGACTCAACCACTTCCCCGGACAGCCTGTTCCAATGCTTGAGAACCCTTTCTGTAAAGAAAGTTTTCCTAATATCCAATCTAAACCTCCCCTGGCACAACTTGAGGCCATTTTCCCTTGTTCTATCAGTTTCTACTTGGGAAAAGAGACCAACACTGACCTCGCTACAACCTCCTTTCAGGTAGCTGTAGAAAGCAATAAGGTCTCCCCTGTCTCCTTCTGCCCAGACTAAACCCAGCTGCTCCTCATAGGAGCTGTCTAGACCCTTCACCAGCTTCATTGCTCTTCTTTGGACTCAATTATAGACCACATAAGATGGTTTTGTTTTACTCACAGGTGACCCACTAAATGATTAAAAAAGATCAATGCCCAGCTTCTAAATAGATGTCCCGCAGTCTGTGAAGAAACTTGGCATTTGTTACTTGTGGCCAAAATGAAGCTGGGTTAACAATGGAATTCTCAATGTTCTTTGAGTTTTTTGAGTGACACCACTCATTCTTCTGTCAACTATCAAACTTATCTTCATATAACTGTACTAAAACATAGTTCTTGCAGGAAAGTGTTAGGCAATACAATGGCATGAAGTAACGAAAGACTTACAGAGAAACATTAAAAAAATGTTCCGTGAGTTCAAGATTTGAAAGGTATCTTGCAAAGAAAGAAACAACTACTACTCCTCAAAGCATTTATATATAAAAAACCAATACAACAACAACAAACAAGCAACAAAAGAAATAAGACAAAAAAACCAACAAAAAACTCCCAGATATGATGCTATAGGAGTATTTATTAGACAATTATTTGCTGCACTAAATAGTAGCACTCTAAGGAGTATTAATACTTATTTTAAAATTCTGGTTATAGAAATTACATTAGCTATCAAATATAAACTTTACCTTTACTGCTAGTTGCTTATTCAATGAAAACAAAGGGGGGTTTATGACTTTAAGACAGTGGTGGAAAAAATCAAGTGTTACAGCAGTAATTTTGAAGAATAATGATAAAGACCGCCCAAAACAAGTAGTGCTTAGATTTCCCCGACTCTAACTTTTCAATGTAATATTTGGGAAACAATATTATCAGGTAAAAACTTGTTAAATTAAAATTGTAAAAGTTGTGGGTTTTCTGTAACAGAAAAGGAGTTTTTTTAAAATCTCTAATTCCGTGTTTACCACAGTCATAACAGTGGAAAACATTTGGAAAAATTCCAAAATCCAATGAATACTAGAAACCAGCACACCTCAATATCTACTATTTTTTTGTGACTCATTTTACCAGATGCTTATTAAATTTATTATTCCTTTAATTTCTATCTCATTTAAACTAATAATGATATTTCTTTTATTAAGGATAATTTTTTATTTGTATTAAAAAAAATATGTGGTTTGCCAGGTGAAAAATATTGTGATGCCTAAGGCCAGAACTTCCTTAAGAACATAACTTCCATTGCTAATTTCTCCAGTGCCTACAGACGTCCTGATATGAAACATGTCTGATCCCTGCAGCACAGCATCCTGATGTTGTTTTATGGTGCCAGTAATATAAGCGGTAAGACTTGCTCTTTTTGAAAACAAGTAGATAAAAAAAAAAATAATCCACTAATATAGCTGCATTCTTTCAGTTAACATTTTTGTTTGAAACATCTCTTTTTCTGTTAATGGAACAATGAAAACTTACTTCAGAATAACTAAATACTTAAGAAACTATGAAACCTTAAACACTATAGTGTGTAAATTGAATGGTAAATCTTAAGTATTTAAGTTTTTCTTGGAATTCTTACACTAATATTAAAATGGGATGAAATGAAGTTTAAAATTTTGCAATTATTTTTTTTAATTCCTCTGTTGCCAATAGCAGTTGCTGTGATTTAACCTTGGTAGGCAGCTCAGCCCCACACAGCCTTTTGCTTGCTCCCCCACATTGGGACTAGGAAGGAAATCAGAAGGTCAAAAGTGAGAAAACTTGTGGGTTGAGATAAACAGTTTAATTGGTAGAGCAAAAGCTGCATGCACAAGCAGAGTAAAATAAGACTTCCTTTCACAACTTCCCATTTGCAGGCAGGTGGTCAATCATCTCCGGGAAAGTCGGGCTCCATTACACATGATGGTTACTTGGGAAGACAAAATACTGTAACTTCAAATGTTCCCCGCTTCTTCATTCTTTTCTCAGCTTTTATTGCTGAGCCTGACATGATATAGTATGGGATATCCCTTTGGTCTGTTGGGGTCGGCTGTCCTGGCTGTGTGCCCTCCCAACTCCTTGTGCACCCCCAGCCTGCTCACTGGTGGGGTGGGGTGAGAGGTAGAACAGGCTTTGATGATGTGCAAGCCCAGCTCAGCAATGGCTAAAATATCTCTGTTACCTACACTGCTTTGGTTACAAATCCAAAACATAACCCCATAACAGCTACTGTGAAGAAAACTAACTCCTCAGCCAAAATTTGTACAGCAACAAATGCCAATAGGATTTTTATCAATTTGTTATTTACTAAGGCATTCCCAAATTATTGATTTGCAATTTTTTTCCTACTGAAATGAATTTATTTCCCTGTAGAATTCATAGTTCACTAATAATGTGTGCTTTTCACTGTCTAATTTTCAGTATGATGTTCTGCCACATAAAATGATCTCCTTCTATTTAGTGCATATAATAAAACCCCAGACTGTTACGCAGGGCTGTTACGTGCCATAAACCTTCCTGATTACCATTATATTGTCCCAAAATGATTTGGTGAGGAGGTGCGCATTTTACTTTGCTTTGAAATCTGTGTTTGTTGCAGCACTCAGTAGATGATTATGCATCTACTGACATCCTGACACCCTTAAGGTACAGAACATGATGCTGGTGTATACTCTGAAGAGCGGAAATCATAGTATTTCTTAAAGTTTGCCTTCAGCTTAAGTAACTAACATATTAAATATGGTTTCAAATTTCTTCTTAGTGCTCCCCTGCCCTTCCCCATGCCTGTGTACTGTGTCTGTTTTCTACTGCACATGATACTCCCCATTCCTTTTTTTTTTTCCAATTGAATGGAAGGAAAAGGCCACTAATCATCCACTAAAGGTGGAAGTTAGTGCAGCTCTGCTAACTTGCAAAACTTTCTATTCCTGTTTACAAATCACCTAATGGAGGAACAAAATCTGCAAAGACAAAACTTGCCATTATCATCCGGAAAGCCTCACAAGGTACATATTTCAAATGGTAGCTATGGATATTCCTTCTTCCCCCTCTAATTACTGAATTAGATATGATTGAAATGTATCGTTTCTCGATTAGTACAATATGCAGTGGTTCTTACAAATAAAAATAGTTTAACACATTATTTTATACAGTGTACATTTTTACTTTTCTAAGTGTTTGCTGGCACATTTTTTTTATTCCATGCAATTCTAATTTCCAGGGTGGGATTAACAAAACTAATCTGACCTAACGTCACAAAAGACCAGAAAAAAATATAAAAATGCTTCTACTGGATTTGGCTCTGCTTCACTCTGCTCGATCCCACATTCTAATTCTTCAGTACAGAATGTTTTCTTTGAAATAAGGGACTAGAACACAAGAAAAGGATAACTATAAGCTAGAATTTTTAACATGCGTACTTTTAAGACACAACTTTACCATGCTTTGTATATCAGTGAAACCTGCCTGTACTAGGAGTGTGAAATTATTTTTCATTTCATATAGCAATGTGCCAAAGCAGCACAGATGTTCTGTTCAGAAGTCTGCTCAAATTTTCTCTTCAAAGTACAGTGTTTTTTCCATTTTATACAACAAACATCTGTCATATAACACATGTTTTAGAGTATGTGCTGTATTTTTTAATGTATTACCTATACAACTTGAACTCCAAGGTTGAAGAGAATGTACACAAATAAGGTTATCAGGTAATACTAAAAATATTACTTTCTTAAAGATAAGTCTATGAATATAACTCCTTCCAAGACTTTAGATGGTTATGGGAAGTACAAATTTCTTCTGCTCTTTTTTAATACTTACTTGTGTATTTATATTATTTATATATCACTGCTTTAAACATATTGCTACTGTTCTTCTACTGTCATGCTTGAAATTTCATTCCCCATCCCCAGTACTAGATGGCTGGACTACTAGTTCCTAATCTGATGATTATTCTGTTTCTAAATGCTGAATTGCCTGGACATGTTGCAGGCATTAGAATTACTTGTTAGTACTGTTTTCAAAGGAGACACCTTATTGATCAGTGCTATTCAGATGGCCTGTTACCTCTGGGCCCTAATCCCCAATTTTTGGTAAAGGACACTGAGAAAGGAATAGTATCATAAATGTAAAGGTACCATGAAGAAGAGGTGTTGCTCATAAAGTGCTGAGCAAGCCTGCTAGTTAGAGACATCTAGTGCATCTTAGAAAAGAAACAAATAACTTGGCTTGAATATTCTGACCGATTTATTGACTGACAGGCTTGACATCTGGGAAAGGTCTCTATTTCTGAGTAAGGCTGGTAACAAAACACTACAAAGACAACCTCTTTGTTGCAATTATTCCAATCTCATTGACCTTTGTCTCCCTAGGTTGACCCCAAAACTCTTTACTGGTTATGATTTTCCTCAAAATAAACACCAAACTTAAGTTAGGATGTAGTTTGATCTATCAAGTAACTTTCATGTCAATGACTGTCAGGCAGTGTTGATACTCTGGGTGCTCTAGTATTAGTAACCGCTGTTTTACAAAACTTTGTCTTTTCCTGATCTCTTGAAGAGGCTAGAAAATAATCAGATCAGATTATGTCCACAAGGTTCTTCAAAGACACTTATAACTCTTTTTATTCAATACATTTGGAGGGAATACCTAGCAGGAACTGTGTTAAACATGAGTTTATTCTACAGTGCTACTGTTTTATGTATTGGTTTTCTCTGACTTCAAGGGCTTTGGACAACATAACTGTGAAAATATGATTATAAAAAAGCAATCCAACAGAAAGAGTAATAGGGATCCATTTAACTAAGTGGTAGTTGCTGGCCATTAGTTACCAAACTCTGCAGTTAAAGGAAAATGTTGACTTCAATTTTATTAAATTATAGTTCAGAGTTTATTTTTCATGTTTACAGTTTGTTCTCCCTGATGTTCTTTGCTGTCTGTGACTTTATTTTCCCATAATCAAATCTGAGCTGCCTTTCCACAGGAATAATGGCAGGAACGGACAGAACAGACCCATTTAATGAGAGAGATGTTACAATACATTATATGGTAAGTATAAAAACATCAGGATGCTCTGAATTGCGTTTATTCTTTGTTGTTTTCCATACGGACATCAGACTGAGAAACACTGACCTCACAACAAATTATGTCTTTCTAACTCTGATACAATTATAGATGCAATTGGTGGTGGTGGAAGACAAGATAAAATTTTTGGTTTAGTTTCCTGAGCAGTGAGTAGTTTTCAAGGAGCGTCATACTCAGAAATTTGTTTTCATCTTCTTAGTATGATTTTGTTGAGATTTGGCTTCCTATCTGTTTGGAAAAAGCAGTGGCCAGGAGCAGGCACATTTATTTTCCTTCACTGGAGTATTTATTTGGCAGCAAATTTAACTCTAAAGATGTTGACGCCCTGACGGTGGGGTTGTTAGTCTATAGCAAGTTATTTTATTTAGGGGCTAGACTTGTTTTTAGACTTTTTCTGCAAAACGTAACGCAGTATATTATTTATCTGCATAAATCCACTCTACTACTAGCATAACACAGGTTATTTCCTTTTGTCTGGATTATTAAAATTTCAAAAAGCTCACAATGTACCAGTTCATTTTTTAAGTGGTGCTGGTGCTTTAGATACCTTTATATTGCCTGGAATAAAAGGAATCTCCTTCCACTACAGCTGGCATATGACAGGTCTCATTCTGTACCCGGCACCCCTTTTTGTCAAGTTTGTTCCAGCTCTTGTGCTAATAAAAGCAAATATAAGTAGACTGGGTAAAGTGGTTTTGTGGAAAACCCATTTATAAGGAATATTTCTTTTCACCATCCCTCTCTCTCTCCCTCTCGCCCCCTCCTTCGCTCTCCCTCTCTCTTCCTCCCTTCATCCCCCCCCTCCCCTCTCCCTTGTCCCCTCCTTCTCCCTATCCTTCTCCCTCTCTCTCTCCCTAGAAGGGAGGAACTGGCTGGCAGGAACCAGCCACAGCTGAACCTTATCCACGTCAGCCAAACCATCACCCCTGAAGCCAGCCCACAGCTGTGCATTATCAATTTTAATTAACGCGCCTTCATTACTCTGGAAGTCCTCTACAGGGCCAGTCCTGTTTAATTTCTCTGTTGATGATCTAGACAAGGGGACTGAGTACACCCTCAGTCAGTTTGCAGATGACACCAAATTGGGTGGGAGCGCTGATCTGTTTGATGGTAGGAAGGCTCTGCAGAGGGTTCTGGACAGCATGGGCCAGTGGGCCAAGGCCATTGCATGATGTTCAACAAGGAGAAGTGGCAGCTTCTGCACTTGGGTCACAACAGCCCCATGTAATGCTGCAGGCTTGAGGGAGGGTGGATGGAAAGCTGCCTGGTGGAAATGGATCCCCCCTGGGGATGCTGATTGGTGGGTGGCTGTACATGAGCCATCAGTGTGCCCAGGTGGCCAAGGCACCCAAGAAAATCCTGGCTTGCATCTGAAACAGTGTGGCCAGCAGGACTAGGGAATCCATTGGTCCCCCGTACTCGGCACTGGTGAGGCCACACCTTGAATACTGTATTCAATTTTGGGTCCCTCACTTCAAGAGGGACATTGAAGTGCTGGAACATGTTCAGAGAAGGGCAGTGAAGCTGGTGAAGGGTCTGGGGCACAAGTCTTATGAGGAGTAGCTGAAGGAACTGGGGTTCTTTAGTCTTGAGGAGAGGAGACTCAGGGGAGATCTTGCTCTCTACAACTACCTGCAAGGAGGTTGTAGGCAGGTGGGCGTAGGTCTCTTCACCCAGGTAGGTAGTAACACAATAAGAGAAAATGGCCTCAGGTTGTGCCAGGGGAGGTTTAGATTGGATATTAGCAAAAATGTCTTCACTGGAAGGGTGGTGACGTGTTGGCACAGGCTGTCCAGGGTAGTGGTGGATTCACCATGCCTGGAGATATTTAAGAAATTTGTAGATGGAAAGCCTAGAAACATGGTTTAGTGGTGGACTTGGCAGTCCTGGGTTAACGCTTGGACTTGATGGTCTCAAAGCTCTTTTCCAACCTAAATGGTACTATGATTCTATAATTCTATCATTCTATGACTGAAGAAATTCTTAGGGAATATAAAAGTATCTGGTTGCTTGGAGATTTATTTTTTAAATAATTAAAGAATCCTGTAAATTGGCAGTTGAGTGAGGCATAAATGTATTGTGGTTCTTCACTGTTCCTAGGCATTTATATTTCCACGGTGAAATATTTACATTTGCATTACTTTTTGCCCTACATTTGAATCTCACACAGCCATATTAGTGGTGACCTCAGGAGACTGTAGTCATGCTGCAGGCCAGAAGATTCTTGCTAATACCATGCAATGGCTCAGCACTGTCTGTCAAATTAGCCAAGCAGTATCTTCCTCCCAAATGGACAACGTCCATAAATGGTGACACCTTTACCTGGTTAACTGAAATCTGGGAGCTCATTTCTAATTAAAGCTGACAAAAGCTTGACACAATCACCAGCACTGGGAACTAAAATGTAGTTTTCTGAGTGTAAAAAAGCTTTCAGTTCTTTCCTTTTAACATCATTAAGAGCCCTGAGGATAACAACAGAATGTGAGGGAAGGATAATATGATCAAAAAGACTAAATTCTCCACCATCTTTATCTGTGGCCTGACTCAGGTTTTAACAAAAATAAATTTCAGAAACTGACACAGTAACAGTAGAAATAAGTACACTTTCATAAAACTGAGGCAATACAGAATGGTGGAGATCTATCTTCTTATTTAAATAGGACTCGTTTGCTAAATGTTATAAAAGAATCTATACTTATCTGTAGTTTAGATGAACCAAATGTGTCATTTCTTTAGAATTATTTACAAAAATATACAAAGGGTTTTCAGACAGCCATGTATTTATAATGGGTGGAAACTGTCAGTCACCTTTTCCAAGGCCTTGGCTTTTCACTGTATATCTACATAGTGAAATGGTTTACTATTCTGTAGTTGTTTAATGAAAACTACTGTTTCAAGATGGTCCTTGTCAGCCAGCTCTAGCTGACTGCTTGAGCAGGAGGTTGGACTAGATGATCTCAAAAGGTGCTTTCCAACCTCAATAATTCCATGAATAAATGGATTAAAGTAGTGGAAGTGGATCAGGAAGTTAATGCACTAACCTTTAAACTCAGGATTATGCTTCTGAATCTGTTCTAAAATTAAGATGGTTTTGATGCTCACAGGTTACTTGTACGGTTGCCCCCAAAGTAAAAGCAACATATTTGGTTGAATACATCATGAACATGCAGTATTCCACCTCTCCTGACAGTAGTAGAATAGAGGCTGTTGTCAACGGCTGATGTTGTCTGGAAAGCTCTATGTAGATGACAGCTCAATGAAAGGTCATGACATGCTGTGGATTCAGTGCTACCAGGACCCAAATGGACAGCTTGTTTTCTACCTGTGTTTTAGTACAGATGTCCAACGCTTTCAAGATAGCAGCACTTAGCTGAAAAACATCTGAGTTACATTTATTGCCAGTAACAGTAAGATGATGCAGGAAGAAGGAAATGGCTTGAAGAGATTGCCATGCTAGTGACCTCAAAGGAACTTGGACCTTGACAATTGGATTAAGATTCAGGTAATTGAACTCAGCTCTTCTAAATGCACAAATACAAGCTTGAGATAAAACTTTGCTACAAGGTATTGGTGGAATACAACTTATCAAAATTAATAAGCATTACTTTAGAAAAATAATGCAATGTAAAAAGGAAACATAATGACAAATCTTAAAGATAAGTGGTTTGCATTCACATATGGGTGCCATGACCAAATGTCAAATATAAAACACATGCTCTCAACTTAATCACATGTTGGGTTTGATATAGGATTAGAGTGGCAAACACAGGCCAGAAGAACCCTTTGCCTATTACTGCCAATTCCCTGTAATCACAAGCAATTATAAAATATATTTCAAGTTTGGAAGGGTCCATAGTACTTTATCAAATGTGTTAGGGATTTTATTCAAATATGGCTTTTAATCTTCTTTATTATTCACAGACTGGAACAATTAGTTCAGAATTTGGATTCATACAGTGAGAAGTAAAGTTTTTGCTGTTCTCAGTGAACAACTTTAAGCTCTGGAATCCTTTACTGAAGGAAAAGAGAAGCTATTATCTGAATAAAATCCAATACATTCCTTTATTCAGCAGGCAAGAGTACAACATTTAACAGATGGATATAGTAACCATAATAGGATTTACTCCATGGAGAGAGCAGAATATCCTGGTCTACCAGCCAATTAATGTATCTCAAATTATTCTGTGTCTCAGAGCAAGACTGTTGATTCAGGAATCCACTTCCCACTTGACATTATTTTACTTTAGGACCTTTTCTAAGATTTGACTATTCTATCAAACTCCTTTAAGACTAACTGATACTATAGAATTTTACACCATTGAGGGAGATTTATTATTTCTATCTGTACACAACTGTTTTATTCCAACTATAAATATGCTTCATTGCAGTTAAAAAACAAACAAACAAACCGACAACAAAACCCAATACAGTTTGCAGTGCATGGAAAGTGAATATTTTGATTCTTTGACCAGACGAAAGCAAACAAACCCTCACACTGTTATTTTTTTTATTCCTCTGGAATCAGAGGAAACAGCTTAAGAACCAGGGTGAGAACATGAGGGAGTTTATCATAACAGAACAAAGGTACCTCACAAAAACTCTCACCCTATGGCTGTAGGGTAAATGTACACCAGCATCTATGGATTTGTGTTAAGTGAATGTAAAGTCAGTGTCTCTTCCCAGCAGAGAGTGCAGGAGAGAAAGAATTCTGTCTGACTCAATATTTAGACATACAGTTTGGTTGGTTTGAACTGAAGCAAAGCAAGTGCTCACATGCACTTAAAAATAAACACACACAAGCTGTTAAAAATTGTTATTTATTAATTTGCTTATCTTGATCACCCCGTTGTACTTCCCTCTCCAACTTGATGACTCAGCACTGGTTCTTGTCAAGCTTCTCTTTTCCTTCTCTGTTTTAATCCTTTATCAGGTAGCTCTGCTTTTCAATGATTTAACTTTGTAAATATCTTTGATACATGCATTTAGGTTTGAAAAATATTTGCAGAACCTCTATATTGAAACTTCTGATTTTCACATTGAGGACCTTTTTTCAGGAGTAAATGTAAGATTTTTATTTGTCCTGGTTTCAGCTGGGACAGAGTTAATTTTCTTCTAAGTATGTGCTGGTGCAGTGCTGTGCTCTGAGTTTGGTGTGAGAACAATGCTGACAGCACACTGATGGTTTTGGTTGTTGCTGGGTGATGTTTATATTGAGTCAAGGACTTTTTAGTTTCTCAGGCCCTGCCAGTGGGAGGGCTGGAGGGGCACGGGAAATTGGGAGAGGACACAGCCAGGACAGGTGACCCAAACTAGCCAAAGGGACATTCCGTACCATATGACATCATGCTGAGTATATAAACTGGGGGAACAAGAAGGAAGGGGGGGGGGGGGGGGGGGGGGGGAACGACACACACGACATCCAGCATTATGGCGTTTGTTTTCCCAAGTAACCGTTACGCGTGATGGAGCCCGGCTTCCCTGGGGATGGCTGAACACCTGCCTGCCCATGGGAAGTGATGACTAGATTCCTTGCTTTGGTTTGCTGGTGTGCACAGCTTTTTCTTTACCTATTAAACTGTCTTTATCTCAGCCCATGAGTTTTACACTCCTGCCCTTCCGATACTCTCCCTCACCCTAATGTGTGGGAGAATGAGTGAGTTGCTGCATGGGGCTTGGTGGCCAGCTGGTGTTAAACCACAACATCAGTTTGGTTGGTTTGTTTACTTTTTTTCCCCCTGGAAATGAACATTTAACTTCCAAATATGCATGTGCACACACACACACACACACACACACATATATATGATATATATATCGTATATATATAATATTATATAAATAAACCCAACCTCAAACCCAGTCTTCTGTGCTGTCTACTTCTATGTTATGTATCTGAACATGCTAGGAGAATAATCAGCACAGAGCTGACTAGTACTACCACTCCTGTGGATGAGGTGGAAAACCAGGAAAGTGAATTGAGCATGGTGTCCACCCCTTAATACAGCATATACTTGTATAAAAGTGTCAAATTACACTATCACACTATTACAAAAGAAGAGCTGGAGAAGGGCTCTTCATCCTCAAGCAAAGGAAACAGGTTAGATTTTGATTGAATTACAGGTTGACTTTCCGCATTTTTAGTGAGAGATTTTTTATTGCCTTCATGGTGAAAGTTTTAGCTAACTATTAAGTACTGGGAGTACCTAAAAGAAACACAAATAAAACTACTTGATGCCTCTAAGGGTAGTCTTTTCTTTACTATGAAATTGCATGATACTAGTCAAATGCATGCATAATGTTTTTTAAATATCCTTTAATTAGGGAATGTTTGCAACTTCTTCTGTATATTAAACATTTCATCATTCCACAAAATTGAATTCTTCATCAGAATTAGTTATTAATTTATTTCCAACATACAAGCTGCTAAAAAAATGTAGATTTTTAAAAGATAAAAGGAGACATTAACTATTAATGCAATGTGCTGTCGATACTTGACATCCTACTTAGCATGACCATTAACTACTACAATCTAAAAAATTTATTCTTCATGCTTCCACTGTATTGCTTGAGTGCCATATGGCTGTGCTTGTTTTTCTTCAAATAATTTTTACATAAGCAGCTGGTGAGCTGTTTTCATTGAAACGTAGCACATATTTTCCAAGACAGTTAGGAAAGATTGATGTAACACTAGTATCTGCAATGTTTTTCATGTCAGGATTGTAAGGAAACTCATATGTATTATTAAATAACTCCTAGCTCATTCTGTGTTTTGGTTGCTTTGGGGGCAGCCTTATTTTTTTTAATTGATGGCTGAACAGAAAGATTACATTTTCCCACTTTCCACTGATACGATCTTTGAAATAAGACTTGGTGTAGAAGATTGCTTAATCACACGAGAGACAGTCAAACTATAAAGTCTTGTGGAAGCTCTTTAATATTCATTTGATTAAAAGTTGGAGTTCAGCTAGCCTAGAATTTGACCCCTGTCACCTTACATAAAAGTAAGTCTGAGCTGAATGGCAGGAAGGGGATTATTTCACTGACATGGAAAAAAATATTTAATTTACTGTTTTATCCCATGCAATTCTGAGGGAACAGTACAGTATAAACAGCAACAAAAGCTGAGTTAAAGTTGGATTTAAAATCTTTTCCTTAGCTATCAAAGATGTTTTTTCAAGGCCATGCACCAAAGCCTGTTTCAGCCAGTTATATTAGTTTTTAACAAGCTTTATGTGAAAATTAACTTTCCTGAAAAGTTTTGCAGTGTACCTGCTTTTCACTTGTAAATAAAGACAAAGCATATCACAATTGTATATAACAGCAAAGGGAAACTCAAAACTTTAAGTAAGAGGATTAAATGATGAAGAAGTACTCTACAGATTTACTTTAAAAGTAAAAATTTCTGTTGTTTTCAAAAATATGAGGTGTGATAAATATTTTATATATTTTACTAGTGGCCAAAGCAAGCATTTGTGAAGGAAACATACGCCATGTGGTTGCTGACAACTATTGAAAACAGTTTATTGAAGTGTGTGGGGAAGTCTGGACTGACGATGTAAAACTTCAAATGAGTCAACTGCTGTTAGAAACACAGGGTGAGTTCCCTTCCCTTATGTCGGACTGTCACAGCAATTCACATGACACCAGAAAGATTACTGATGGAATGCAGGTGTAGGACTAAACTGAAATGGTCCTTTCTTAGCAGCTGATCAAATTAGCTCCTGTCAGCAAGAACCTATAATAATTCTTTTCAGCTCAAGGATCAGGTACTTGATTTTTATTTCCTGAAGAGGTTTTCCTGCCTGTTTGCACAGGCATTATCTGCAGATTAAAGCAGTAAACTGATGGGTAAATTTACATGCTCTCGAATTCTACAGGGAATAGCAAACACTGCTGAGAATAAATTAAGAAAGTTACCAATAGCAGGCAGTTTTTAAAAAAAGGTGGAGACTTTCTGTGGAATACTTAGGAATCCCCAGTAGGCTCATCCTTGTGGGGGTTTTTTTGGTCTATGGTCTAGTTGCTGCTACTACTTGAAGCAATTACTCACTATAAAGCCAGTTCAAGAATATAATAGCAAATTCTACCTAGGTTTAATCATTTTTTATACATTTTCAATGGCTAGCTAAGAAATTTTGAGATCTGCTTAGGCTGTTGTGGACAGAAGGTAATCAAGAGCTAGGTAAAATAAATGAAAGACTAAAAATTCACCTGTTCCAGAGAGGAAAGGTGAATGTTCCCACTGCCTTTCTTATTCACCCTGCTCTGAGATCCATATAACTTTTTTCTTGTCAAAAAGACTATGTAATTTGCCCTAGACTGGAGCCTGAAGCAGTCTACTGTCTCTGCCACCAGAAGCCAAGCAGCCAGTAGCCAAAAAGAAGCCTATCTCTTGGATCTCTGTTCATCCAAACCATCCACCAAATAAGAGGAAAAGCTGAGGCTACAATTGGTCCATGCCTCCAGCTGCATAGATTCCCAAGCAAGTATAGGATCACCAAAGGAGGAATGAATACTGGGAATGATAGAGAATCTTACCAGCAGGACATGACACAGGCCCAAATGCAACTTCAGCTATGGGTAAGTGTTTGCAAGGTCAGAGCACAAATTGCTTGAGGATGACAACTCCTTACTCAAGGCACATGTCCTAGTTTTCTCTGTTGTTGCAGAACATTGTCATAACTGCTCAGTGTAATTATTCTGTCCCATAAACCCAAATACATTTGGTGATCTATTGGCATATTTTCTTCTTTTCTTCCCATATAACTTATGTATTTGCTGTATTTTCTTGGGGTGTTTTTGAAATTGTGCAGTAATTCTGCCTTAAAGTGGTAATAATGTTTATGTGATTAGACTGCTTTGCATTTTTAAAACTGCCTTTTATGACTGTAACTGTTTTAGGCTGGTACACGTATTCTGCAGTTTAACTTGTGTTTGTACAATACAGGCATTACTTTTTCTGTGATGCCATACCAGCTATGAAAGGTGAAGCATAAGAGGAACAAAACTCTGGCAAACCGTTTATTACAGCCATGATAATAAATAAATAAATAAATGTAAAACATTTCTTAAGTAATGGAAAACTATGGCAATAAATGTTTGTTGAGAGAATTGGTGAATACAGGTAAGCTAAAAAAATTTCTGAATATTGAGTTTTAGACCAGCTCTGATCTGCTTCCCTATAAAGGAATTTATTTTGGAAAAGAAATATTTAAGCTTTGAACAGCTGCTGTATATATATAAGGTGTTGTATTTTAACATTTAAGAAGTATTTTGTTTTCTTCAGACTTTTAGTGAAACCTGAATTGTTACTCTAAAAATTAGGAAAAAAAGAGGAAAGTGAGGGGAAACTTCAGAAACTCTTTAGTCTCTGTTTCAACAGGAAATATGTATTTTAAATGATCCTATAAATGTATCTACTCTTACAAGCCTGTAAACATGCACCTTTTAAGCAAGATGCATTCACTTGAATAAATATTTTGACACATCAGTCAGATATTGATGAAATTGATTCTGTCTAAATCATCATCTAAATACTCAGCTGAAACAGGGCAAAGTAATTACAGCTTCCACACAGTAAATTCTGATTTAATTCTAACACTAAAAGGGAAAAAAAAAAACACCCTTGCCCAAGAAACACCAAACAAACTCTATTATTGAGCTGAAAAATCTGAAGTCAAGGTAAAGATTAAAGCACTGATCACTGAGCTCATCTCCTGTAACCTTGTAGCAGCAGGCATTGGAATTGCTACTATACTGAAAAAAAGTTCTGATTTTGATTAGGAACAATACATAGTTGTGAACAGGAATAAAAATACGTTTCAGAGACAAATAAAGGTGTTACTTCAATCTATCGAGGCATTTATTTGCATTTTTTGCTGTGTGGTAGAAGGACAAGTAGAAATGCATGTGCACAAAAACACACACAGAGCTTGTCATGGTTTAACCCCAGCCTGCAACTAATCCCCACACAGCTGCTCACTCACTCCCCCACAGTGGGATGGGGGAGACAGTCGTAAGGGTGAACATGAGAATACTTGTGGGTTGGGATAAAGGCAGTTTAACATGTAAAGAAAGAGCCGCGCTGGGAAGCAAAGCAAGACAAAGAATTCATTCAACAGTTCGTGTGGTGGGGCACTTCTCCCCATTCTCTGGGCTGTTCTACAGCCCTGGGAGTTACCAATTAGAACTCGGCATCTTAAGTAATGAGTTGATTGTACCAGTATTTCTTATTTGGCTAAAGTGGAGAAGGGCACTGTGTGTACTGGAAATCCCATTGACTAGTCAAAGAAGGGAACAAGAATGGTGACAATCACTTACTCCCTGACAAATCTGGAATGGTCCTGCCTGGATTGTAGCCTGTATGGTAACCCGAGTGGAATGACAGCATTGTTCCTGGAATTTTTGAAAAATTGCCAACACAGGTTGTGACAAGGATGGAAATTTGCAGATGACTAAAGCTATTCATCTCACAGCCTTATAAACAGCAGTCCTAAGATGACACCTTTTTGAGCTCTCCTAGACCACAGCAGGCTGTGAACAGCATCTCCCCCTGAGCAGGATACTGCTCAGAGCTCGTGAACTACCAGGTTTGCGATACTAGGGGGGCTGTTGCCAAAAGCTGGTATCAGGGCCTGGACTGATACCCCTGCTCCTCAAGGCTCATTCCTTCACCTGTTGAGGAATGTAAATGCATTAGACATGAGTATTTCACTGAACTAGAGGGGAACTTTTAACGTATACCTTTGTCATGATAAGTATTACAATTATAAATCACTTAGACCAATCTGAACAAAACTCTGTAAGAGTTTAGAAAGCAAGGGTGTCTATTCTGAACTGCATGACTCAGTGGTAGAATTCCCCTTACTCTTTATATTTCTCTAGATCTAACCCATTTTCCAAGTCAGACTAGGAGTAGATCTAGAAGCACATAAACCCTGCAAGGGTTTAGAAAGCAAGGGGGTCTACTCTGAAGCTCGTGACTCAGCAGAAAGATCTCCCTTATTCTGATCCCACTTTCTATTCTCTCTCTGATTAGATGTAAACTGTTGACCAAGTCTGAGACTAACTGGATCCAGCTGTATCTAAAATCTATGAGAGTCTAGAAAGCAAGGTGGTCCACTCTGAACACTGTGACTCAATGGGAGGATCTCTTTTATCCTCTTATGCTTTTATCTCTGTAAGTTATTGCCAAATCTATTCAGATTCAATTTGAACTTGATTTATCTCTGTGCATTTAATCCATTTAATAAGTAATGGAGTGAACCTTACCATCGAACCCTGTGTAGTCACATTTCCACAAATTCATATTATTTTGCTCAAAAACTTGGTGGTGATTCCTTAAGTGACCTGATTGTTGTGACCTGACAGACTTCCTGCCTACTTCTCGGAGCAGGGCATCAGCTTCACCAGTTATGGGCCCAGGCAGTGCAAACATTAGGACTCACAGTGTGATTAACATGATTACTTTAATAAACACAATAAAACAATGCCCGCAAGCAAACCACTATCCCTATTAATATAATAGAGGCAGTGATCATATGTTGTTCACCCTCAATAGTGTTATAATAAGCACACAGAAAGGTAAAAAATAGACTACAGAGTTGATTAGAGCATTATAGTAAGCTACAGGTGAAAGAAAGTAAATGGACATACAACCTGCAGCATGACGATGGTAGAGGATCTCAGGCCGGCTGAGAGGGAGCTCCATCATATGCTCTCTGATTCAAGATTTTATACCCTTGCAGTCATGTAGATTTTTCATATGGATAACTTTGATAAGCAAGCCTTTTTTATCAGTTTAGATACAACACAGAGGTGTTACAACACTGGATGTGTGCTTCTCCTGAGTCAATAGGCAGTTTTTATCTTTTGAGTTTTGTTCCCTTTGAAATACAGGGTGTGAGCGAGGCAGTGTTATCACACATGCACAGTAGGAATCAAGGGCCTCAGAAAAGAGAAATGATCCAGACTATGCCCGGTCCTGCTCCTCTCTTATGGCTTCAATAGCCGTTCCCCTTCTTCAGCACACTTCTTTGACATTTTTTTCC
This sequence comes from Falco naumanni, assembly GCF_017639655.2. Taxonomy (NCBI): domain Eukaryota; kingdom Metazoa; phylum Chordata; class Aves; order Falconiformes; family Falconidae; genus Falco; species Falco naumanni. Next base: position 88,659,959 of record NC_054055.1, on the reverse strand, counting down.
AAACAACAGCCTGAACCTCATGCTGACCTAAACCGCTCCTTTTCTGACACTTCCCTTCAGCAGGCAGGTGTTCAGCCATCTCCAGGAAAGCTGGGCTCCATCATGCATAATGGTTTCTTTGGAAGACAAATGCCATCACTCCGAATTTGTCCCCCTGCTTCCTTCTCCTTTCCCTAGGTTATATACTCAGCACAACGTTCTATAGTATGGGATATCTCTTTGGTTGGTTTGAGTCAAGTGTCCTGGCTGTGTCCCCTCCCAATTTCCCGTGCCCCTCCAGCCCTCCCGCTGGCAGGGCACAAGGAACTGAAGAGTCCTTGACTTAGTATAAACGTCACCCATCAACACCCAAAACCATCAGTGCTGTCAGCATTGTTCTCACACCAAACCCAAAGCACAGCACTGCACCAGCTGCTAAGAAGAAAATTAACTCTGTCCCAGCTGAAACCAAGACAGAAGTATACATGAGTTCCTTTTTCCTTATCTGACCGATATTGATCACATAATTAAAAAGATCTCACTATTTTGCCTCTAAGAACCTTTTGTGAGCACAATTTATCATTTCTTTTATATTAGTGGAACAGATATTTGTCATGGGTCGTTGCATTCAGTCAGAGGTCAAAATATATTTATGAAGGAAAAAATGTCTCAATTCTCATGTCCCTAAGAAATCTGAGAACATCTGAGACATGTGAATCCATCTAGCATGGCTTTTTAGATCTGATCTGATATGTGTATTCCCCTATCTTGAAGCTTTAAAATAAATGAATTAAATAAGAAGATGTAAATTTCTACAGTAAAGAACAATGAAGTTGAAAAGAACCACATTACCTTATTAAAAAGAAGTTAAAATATTTTATATTCTGAAAAATAAATCAGATTTGATCATGTAAAGTTAAATTTAAATCTTTCTGATGTTCAAAAAAATGACAGATTTAACCAATTTTGTCCCAGAAATTTTTCGGTCTGTGCTTGTTTTAACTTACCCCTATTTTTTGATAGCCAAAAGATACTCCAAATTTAATTAATGTTATAACAGAAAATGAAGTTTTATCTGGTTATTGGGCAGTAAGAAGCTGGGTTTCTAAAATCTAATCAAAACAAAGTTTCAAATTTGCTCACATTAACAAGGTTGTATTACACTGTTTTAGTACATTAAATACAAATTTGTACGTGTGATATAGTGAATATCATTGGATAATTAAGCTTTGCAGAAGTGGAGATGTGAGAAGGTAATTGAAGTAATGCCACAGGAAGACTCTTGGATCAACTGTGCAAAATGTTACCCTCCTTTTCACATACCTCTTGAGCAAAATGTTTTTTATCCATGTGCTCTAGTGTACTACAACAATCCCAGCCCACAAGTGTTGTCGAGGGAGGACCCAGGCCCCGCTTGGGACCTGGCCTCCAGAACAGCCACATCAACCTCATGTTCCATTGCTCACCCCCCTCCCCACCTGGGCCACCTGGGCCCTGGCTCAGCCTCGGAGCCCCCCCCCCCCTCACACAGCTGTGCACAGCAGTTCTGGAGCCATGTGGGCCCTTCTGGGCACAGCGGGATGGAGCTGGGGGGGGGGGCGGGGGTGTCCGTGTCCAAGCCTGCCCTGCTGCCCAGCCATTGTGCACACCAAAGCCTTGCTGCAGCCTGGCAATGGGGGTTCATAGCTTGCCAAAACTGACACTGACTGTTTATTTTTCTGACCTCACAAAGTCTTCCAGGAACCTGTTTTTCTTTGAACCCATGAAAACATCTCCTATGCATTGTGTTTTGTAACAGTAACTTCAATACTTTAACTCTTCAGTGTGTGAAAACTCTTCTTTGTCATCCACATAATTTTTGTTTAATGCAAATGGTCTGTCTCAACTGCTCTGAATCATATATTTATTCAACTAGATTACTCTCAAGAATCAGTAATTTGCAGATCATCAGAGAGCTGCTCTCTCTTTCCTCCTAAATTTGAGCACCAATGGAAGAAGAAAACTGACAAAACCCATGTTAAAATGCTTGACTGTTCTTTTTTACAAACTTTTGGTAGATGACTTTTGAAAGGGAACTTATGAGCATAGACTATATTTTCAAAATTAATATCTCTATTACTTTCAGCAGTAGGCTTCTTGAGACAAACTTAGGTTCCTTGAAATATATGTGAAAAGGGCAAGTAACAACTTGGGAGAGGCTTGTGAAAACCAAGAAAAAAGCAGCACTTTTTATTCTTAGCAATGTTCTTTCTCAGTCACCTCATGAGCATGATGTGTGGAAGAGGAGACTTGATGGATCAGCTTAGGGTACCATTATGTGGTGACTTGAGGCAGGACTGGCCCTGCTATCCTGCTATGGTTTTCACAGATATAATTTTTTAGTCATTCAAATGAAAAAATTTGCTAGGATTTCTGAAAACTCTTATTTTTTATTTATTTTTTTCATTATATGTGTATAAAACGACAGGTTAGGGAAACAGTCTCTGATTTTAGGGATATCATGTTTGCAAGGTCACTTCATCACTGTATTCCAGAACCAAAACAACTGGATAAGCTTTTCTTTATGAGTATTGATTCAATTGAATTAAACAGCCAGAGAAGCTGGAAACAACAGTAGCAGAAATCAACAGGAACTATACTAATAATGCTTGGTACATCTTCCAGTCCATGCTGTTTTGGGCAGAAATTATCTCCTCACAGACCAGCAATACCTCCAGATAGTGATTTGGGGACAATTCCATAGGGCTCACTACAGAAAAAGCAACACCAAAGCACATTTTATTTTAATTACATAGTTTAAAACCAAGAGGCACATATGCTTTTCAGTTGATTTAAGTCTGTTTGAGAATCTAGAATAACATTGTGGTTTTATGTCAAAGGTGAGGTTCCATAAAATCATTCAGCTGAGAATCAGCCTATCGAAACAAAAAAATCACCAGGAATTAAATTAATAAAAATTAAAATACAAGACAGTATAAACTGTAAGAATAAAAAAATGATTTTTTACTTCAATTTTATGCTCTCTCAAAGAAAATCTTGCTTGGTCTGAGCGAAATATGGGAGTGTTTGTAGGCCACTGTAGCTGTGTTGTCAGGTTTTTTTGTATTATCACCAAACCTTGCTTTTTCTCTTTCCCTTATTTTTGCATATACAAAACCCTTTAGATCTTGTTCTGTTGCCTGTGTATACAAAGGGAAAAATTAGCTTTCCTAGAAGGATAAATAGACTTTGCAACTGAAGTGTTAATATTGGTTTTATTGTTAAGATTGGCTTATAGTTTTTGAGTAGTGGAAGTGTTTATTTCTGTCTCCAATTTTTTATTTATTTTTTTTTTTGCTAAGAGGTTAACTATGTAAATAGAAACTCACATTAATATATGCAGGAAAATAGAGAACTTAAGTTGTAGCTGGTCATACAACTTAAGAAAGTTTTTGTTTTAGACATCTGTCAAACAGTGCTTTGAGACAGGCTGGGTAATGCAATAATGCAATCATCAATCTAAATAGTATAAATTGGAATTTATATTTTTGAGTAAAATTACAAGAAAGAAGTGAGAACATTTTAAAGGGAGATCTTCAAGGGTAGAAAGGCATGTAAGAAGGAGTGTAAAAAATTTGTTCTAGTTTTTACGTTCTGCATTAAAAAAAGGATTATTGATAATGAATGCTGAGAATTATGAATAGGCAAAAGAGGAAAGTATGTCAGATGGAGGCATTTTTAGTTAGTGTCTTTAGAAGTACACTACACAGTCCTTGAAAGTACAAAACATCATGCAGCAGTGGTCCATTTTTCCTTGACTCCAGTGTAATTCCTCAAGGACCTATTGACTTGAGAGATTTTCTGATATAGATTTATGAAACGTGGTTGTAGTTTCCTTATGCAAAGTTTACAACAGAGACTGAATGAATGGAAAGTGTGAGCTCAAAGTTCATTCCTAGAAAATTAAGAAAAAATAATAGAAGTTAAACACCAGTAATGCCAGGCTATAACGAAGAATGAAGTTAAGTAGAGATAGCTGGGGGTGGGGTGGGGGGTGGGGGGTGGTGGTGCAAAATCTTCCGTATCTACAATACAACAGAGACAGTGTACATTAAATGATTGCCATCTAGTATTCCTGAAGTAATCAGGAATTTCATTGGTTTTCCTGTCTAAAGCCTTATCAGTAGCTGCACTTGTGCAGAAAGCTGTGCAGATCAATAGAGGATCAAGGGAAACAGTGGTGCAGAGAACCAGTCATCCAAGCTTCCTAAGGACTTTTTTGTTAGAGTACCTAGATCTTAGCTTAGTCCCATGGTCTAAACATCTATTTGCAGCTAGAATGACGTATTTGTGGAGCACCTTGTCTAGCCTAGTTTCATCAGGAAGGAATCCAGTTCACATACTCCGTGACTGTCCCACAGTGCAAACAAGAGCACAGCGAGTAAGGTGGAGACCTGATTCAAAAGCTTATTCCCACTCTCCACTAAAACATCAAAGCAGATGCAGTCATATAATACCAGATGTGTAGGAACACAATTTTTATCATGTATCTATGGGAGCTTTCTCAAGGATAGAGGGTTGAGTACATAAAACTAGTTTTAATTGGGGCTGAAAGGGAAGTTTTATCTTCTTCCTCTTTTCTCTTTTTTTCAGAAAGATGACAGATGGAAAGTAATTAACCTAATTGTGAGTGTCTACAGAAAGATGCTCCATTTTGAGCCAGACACCTTAGCTGTCTTAGCCATCCTTTCACAGTCAACGGAGAGGCACAAGTGCTTTTACAGCACAGATCATCTGGAGTATTTTAAATTCCTATTTTAGATGAAAATAGTAATTCCTTATGCTTTCTACAAAGGGAACCTAAGGAGTTTCTTGTAAGTCATTTATTCAAATGAGATCAACTGAATTATCTGTTAAATGTGTGCATATGTAATTATATCTTCATGAAGAAATTTTACAGGTAAAAGGAAAACACCAAGTTTTTATTTCGCTTGAGAAGATTCAAACTCCTCAGCTGTGTTAATTTTGACATTGGGGAAAAGATTTTATTAACCTGAACTGTCTTCACTTATTAATGTATATAAATGTCCTTAGACATCAAAGGGAGGCTGAAAAAAACCCCACTTTTTGAAATAGTTTTTGTGTCATGAATTTTGTTTTTGAACTCTGGATATATTTTAGCTCTGATGAAGATTGGCAGCAGTCATTCTAACAAATAGAAGAATTTATAATGAAAAGAATGGACTAAAGGAGAAGAATCTGAAGGAAAGGAAGTAGTGTTTGTCAAAATACTTAGAAAAAAAAAACAACTTGTTTTTTATTTGCCAGCAATGTGAGGATCCACAGAGTTTTTGCAATAGAGAAGCAGATTCAAAGACTTAAAATAAATAAACAAATATGCCATCTGTATTAGCAGACACTGTTTTTCTGACAGAAAAACACAGGAGGAGATAGAAGCAGCGTTGGATTAGCAGTGCACATGCCAGTATGAAGGACTGCACATGAATTATACCAGTGACTAATGTTATGCTTATGCAAGGAGGAGGCAAACACAACAAATTTTATTTGTCAGTTACTTAAATGGTAGTTAAATGGAAGCCAGCTGAGTATGTGTGCAGAACCAGCCCCTGATCAGTCAGACCTCTGCTACTTTCTGGGGTAGTAGGGGGAGATGCCCTATTATGAAGTGGGATGAGATAGTAGAAACAAAATGTGATCCCTTCTGATTTCATAGGCACAAGGATGGATGGATGGATGAGAGACAAAAGGAAACAGAAAAGACCCTAGCCATGCATTTGCTGTTTCTCTTTTAATGCAGTACTTTATGTCTTTGTTTCCTATCTCCGTTTGCATTTTTTGTCCCTTTTCTTTTCGTATGCAGGTATGTTTAATTGTAGCTTAAAAGCAGAGAATGCAAACCTGTTGGAAGGCTCGGTAAATAAACAGAAGGAAATTATTGTGGTAAGGCAAAAGGGTCTGCTGAAATTGGGGGATCATAATTTTGGAGTACATGTTGAAATCCTTACAGAAACAAGCAGTAAAATAGCTCCAGTTTGACAGTAGCTGAAGGGTCAGAGTCAAATCTACCTAAGAGTTGTACTAGGGACAAAGAATAATATTCTAACTGCAGCAGCAAGTTGTGCAGTAGACATGCGTATCCTTTTCTGCTCCTTAAAAACAGCATCATCTGTACTGCTTTCTGTCACCATTCTGTACCACATGTGTTTTTATTACCAACACTGCCCCAGGCACAAATGACAAAAACTTTATTTTGTATGGCTATGTCAGGGCAAGTTTACCTATATATAGCTAACCTAAAATTGCATAGAATCCATACAGCAACAAATATATGTTTTTGTGTTCTGTATAAGATTTAGATAGCTTTTTCTTTATATTGAATATCTGAGCACTTTTCTTCAGGATAAATAGTGTATATCTGAAACATATACACATGCACTACAGAAAGATCTGGTTTTATAGAAAATTTGACGCAGTTTGGATTTCCTGCTACCAAAAAAGACAAAGTTTAAAGTTACAGGTATCCTGTCTGTGCCTTCAGACTCCACAGCTTCACAATAAGGACTTTCAAAGTTAATTTGCTATATTCTGAAACCAACTTTGTGTCATCTCGTCTTCAGAAACCAGAGTAAAATTGAAAATAAAACTGCAGATAAAAGGAATGTGAAATAACATGAAAACAGTAATGTGACAGGTAAAAAAAAATAGTGAGATAAAGGCAACTTTACACACAACAGATGATTTTGTGGGTATGCACATGTATGTGTGAGTGTGTGTGTAAAATCTGGTTGCACAGAAGCAAATTGTATGAAATCTAATCTATTAACACATTTATGTGTCTGGCTGTTAAGTGATAAATTGAGAAAATTCAGAAAATAAGGCTATTTTATTCCCAGAATATTTAAACAATGCCAAGATATTAGAAAAAAACGTATTAATTTGTTTTGTATGTCTCACCCTTCTTCATAATTAGAGCATTTTTTCAATCCCTTTCTCCTGTTGTAAAATTATTGTATTGGTTTGTTGAGGGTTTTTTGCTTCTTTTATTTATAAAACATAGAAATAACAATTTTTACACAAGTGCAAAAATATTCAAGACCTACTGTTCTCTCATGCTATCCATGTTCATTAGCCTATAATTTCCACCACTTGCAAAAATTCATCTTCCTCCTTTTTCTCAATCTCTTTTCTCCTCTCATAATGTCATTTTGACAGAATTCTGTTAACGTGCGTTAGACATGTAAGACTTTCCAAGACCAAAGAGTACAGTAGAATATATAGTGACTGGGTACAGTGTGGAGCATGAGTTAGTTGAACAGAAAAGCATAAATCAGTAGGACAGCTTCTTATGTTTTGACCCACCACCCACTCAGGGCAGCAGAAATCACCATAGGCGTTGTGGAAGTTAGATATTATCTATATAGAGCAAGTATTTTGCTGTGAACCATGGTGCTGTGACTGTGTGATCAAAAATAAAGTCTTTCACAGTTTTCCATTAAACAGGAACACTTTATCACAATTAGAGGATTAGGAGGTAGGGAAAGTAGTTTTCAGCAAAGTTTGAATGTAGAGGGGAAACTGGATAAACAGAATTCAAACCACAAGGGGGGAAAGAGCAAAAAGAAAATATCAGTGTTATAATTAAAACCATGTGAAGTTTTCTTCTCAGGACAAGTGTCTTTCTCTACAGTGGTGGGGAAGAGATTTCAGACTGATGCTTAGCACAGAGAGACACTCCGCAAAGCTCAAGGAAACCTAGACTTGGAGAAATTAGTTTCAAGGAAAGTTTTTGGTGCTTCAAGAGGACAAAATTGGTCTTTAGGGAAAAGAAAGCTGAGACAGGATTTTGTGTACAATTACTTCTTGACCAATTTGCAGAGTGATTGTTGTTGTTGCTTTACAGCACCCTCTAAAAATCCATCTCCTCACTTCAAGTATTAGATCTGGGTCTGCAGAAATAAGCTACAAGACGTGTTTGAAACTCCAAGATTTGGCTGAAGATGCTGTGGTGATCATTGCAGTCAGTGGTGATCTTTGCAGGTTTGCTGCAGTTGGCTTACAGGATCCCTTTGCCATTAAGGGGAATTAAGAGACAAATCAATGCCTAGAAACTGTGCCAGTGAAATTACAAAAGGAGACAAGCTTAAACCCAGGAAACCTTACAGGGAGGTGGAGTGCTAGGTACCACAAAGAAGTTTGGTAATGCTTCAGGAGAAAGGGCTGGGCTACCGCTTAAAACAGAAACCTGTGGTTAGTCTCCATAGTTTGGAGGAAAGGGATGGTGGCCAGGGCTTTGCATCATTAAATGTCTTTCAAACAGCCCATCTGTAGCCTTTTAAAAATGTGAGAAATATTTGTGCACACAGGGAGCTTCTGATGAATTTTAAATTAAAATATTTTTTCTTGGGAAAACCATTGTGCTCCTAACTTGGCAATTTAACTGATACAGCCTCTTTGCAACTCCTCCATGTAATCACAGTATAACATGTGAGAATTGGTGGATCAAAATGAAATGTTTAGAAATGCACAAGCTATCTTTTGAGAGAAATAAAAACAAATTGCCTCCCAGCTTAGCACCAGCAGAGATAGCTGTTCTTTATATACTGTCCAGTGAACCACATGCACTATTTAGCAAAGAAAATGTTAAAAAAACCCCTCACTTTTCAAGCATTATTTGACTATAATTTAATTTTAATTTCAAGAAGTAAATAACAAGTACTAGTTTGAAAAATTGCCTTGCTAGCATCTGTTGATGTCCTTTTACTGCTGGATTAAAAAAAATAAAGCTCTTCTGGAGAGAATTTTGCATCACATTTGCTACAAAGAAATGCACTTCCAGAAAATTAATGTCTCACAGATTTTCTATTGAAAAGCTTTCTTTGTGGGGAAAAAAAACCAAAAAAAACCAAACAAAAAAAAACCGAAAAAGAAGCTGATTTTCATTAAGGACAGAATAGGAATGCAAGTCCTAAAGCATCTGTTTGTTGACAAATAAGGAAAACTAAATAATTCAACATAGCATTTAAAATTTCCAGTAAATGTTCTGTGTTCAGTATCTGGTTTCAATGTTCCATGTGGTATATTGAGAGTCAAAAGAATGTTATGACAACTAACATCTTGCACATATTTTCAGAGTGTATGCAGGTAAGTAAAAGAATATACATATATGTGTAAAAATATTTTATATTCTCTATGAATTTAATATCTAAGTATGGTATATATTTGTGGTAATAGAGCTTTTAAGGTTCTTTCCTTTTAGCTTCCAGTTCTTTATGCTAATGTGTGTGAGTGTTTTTTATAAATCTAAGCAGTAACAATGGAGAGAGAATTTGTGCCTGAAGATTCCCTGGTGGAAAGCACCTTGTTTGCAAAACTGATATATTTCAAGGAAGAAGTTTGCTTTCTGGAAAACAATTATAAATTTGGAATGAGAATCACTTTTAAAATCATAATATTCCTTGGTAGGGATTATATTTTTGGCTACTTCAATAATATATAACAAAAGCGTGTAATTGCACAAATGAAGCACAGAATTAAGCCTTCTGGTGCCCATACTGTCTTCCCCCAGAAGCAGTCTTCCTTGTCCTTATATTTGACATACAAATCAGATAAAACAGCGCAAGCAGCAAAACCTGCAAACTGTGGTATTCTCCATACTATAAACATATTTTAAATAAGATTAGAATTGAAGAAGTGTGTTTAGATTGAAAAATATTAATAAAAAAAAAAAAGTAAGAAGAGGGGGTTCAGGTTTTGTCTTGACCTTTGTCTCTTTCCCTGTGGTTCTATTTACATATGATTTGCTGATCTTTTTTTTTTTTTTAAATCCATCGACAATTTGCTCCAAATTACACCAGATTGACCATCAGAGACAGGATTTTTAATGTTACTTATATCCTCTTCTGCCATTTAATTATTTTGCAATGTATCTGCTGAGATTAGTAAGAAAAGAACAAGGGATGTTTTCTTCAAACCAAACCAAACCAAAACAAACCAACCAAACAAACAAAACCCAAAACACAATAAAAAAACCCCAACCACTGTAAACCCCATATTTTTCCACAGTCAATATCTAAGTTTGTCAACTACTTTATGTATAGGTTCCCCATTCCTCCTACTTTGTATCATCCCTCTTCTCTATCATGCAGCCTCATTGTTGCAGCTTCATCAACTATTATTTATAACCAAGCTTGTTTCAGAATGGTTCTTTCTAGTCATCTAAATCAGAAAGATGAGGAAAAAGTATGTAATGCATTCAGAGGGCTTCATGGTATGAAAGTCTGATGCTGGAGCCACATTCAATTCCCTACGTAAGACGGGCTGCGGAATTCCCTTCTTGCTTCATACCTGACATTGGAGGTCAAATTATATTCTAAAAAGACATTTCCTTTCTGATTTAAGCACTTCACAATGTGAGGGTCCATTCATCTAGCCAGGATTCAAATATCAGATTGCTAAATTTAAGGTCAAACTCAAGTTTTCCCTTGCATCTCATCCCATCCACCATACACAGGTTCCTGTTCCTTCTACTCATGTGTAAGACCGTGTCGGACCATCAGCATGATAAATTTAAAATACTACAGAGAAGAAAAGAATTTAAAGAGGTGAAGTTAACCTTTAGAGTCTTTTGAGGCTTTTTATATCTTTCTAAATATTGCTTGAAAGTGTCTGATGGCTTTACCCTGGAAAGAAGTATTCTCATACTAGTATCATGACTAGACTGTAATCTACAAATTCTCTGTACAGCAAAATATATTCATACTTTAGTAACCCCATCCTGCACCTCACTAGTACTTATTTTCTAAATTTCTTCTGAAATTACCTATTATTGCAGCTCTACAAAACTAAAAGGCAGGGGGTGGGGGGTGAGGGGGGTGGGCGGGGAGCAGATAATTACTACCTGTTTTAATGGACTGTCAGTAGGGTTATATGCCATTACAACGTGTACAGTAAAGCCCTGTTTTGGTAGAGCCTGTAGATGTCATTGTGATATAGTGGAAGGGTGCCAAATGTGTAGTTTTAATCCTAATGACTCCCTTTCTTGGTAAAGAGGAAGTATCAAACATCTGTAAATTGATATTAGAATTTTATGTGAAGAAATTCGAGTAAAAAGGCTCGATGTAACTTTGCATTAGCATTTAATGAGCAATAGATTATAACAATTCAGAACAAATTAGGATTACTCAGTTACTTCCAAAATTCAAGAACTCTTCAAAATTCTGAAAAACTTGGCAGCATCTACAGCTGGGACTTAAAAAACTACAGGACATTTACAATCAATGATCTGTTTAAGTTTTTTGTACATTCATGTGGAAATCATTACAGTGCTATTTCTGTAATGCAAGACAGTGGCAATTAAGGAAAAGAATTTAAATACATAAAGAAAATTCAACCCATGCAATTAAACAGAAAAGAGTGTTCAGGAGAACATCCCACATTAACGCAAAATCAAAGTATGTTTGCTAATTATTAGAAATACAAAGAAGGTGGGGTGCATTTATATCTTGTTTTATATCTAAGTTTTATTTGTGCTTTTTGGCCTGTTATACCCTACACTGAGCTAGCAATTAGTACCAGAAGTCAATACATGTGCGTGAAAACCTACTCATGTAATCTAAAAGTAGAAACTGTAACTTTGCTTCTTTAGTGATGTTTAGAAGTTTCTGGTAAAAATGCTAGCAGCTGGGATAAATAATGGAAATTCATAGGGGAAAAAAATACCTTGAGAAGAAAAAATATTATCTAGGACACTAATCATCAAAGAACGCTGTAGCGATGGTGATAGTGAGGGTTTGTGTCTGCTTTCCCTTATTGCTTTCCCCATGCAAAAAACTACTTATTCTTTCTGAACAACTGAAAAAAAAAATCACCAGTTTCTGATGTTAATTCCAGCTAATTCTAATGCCAAAACTTTGTTATTGCCTCTGAAATTACAGATCTTGGCAAAGGTGCATCTGTTTTTGTTACATAGTTTGCAAGACTAGGTATTTCATAGTTTCCAGGCAGCTAAATGTATGAAGGCTGCAATGGGTCACCCAGTCAATCTGAAGTAAAATTGTTTATTCCCCCCCCCAGAACAGATATATAAAAATACTACATATAAAAAGACTATTGATTACAGCTGTGTCCTCTGTCTTCTGAGACAGCCTACTTAACAGCAGGAACTTTGGTTCCTGTATTCAAGAAGAGTTCAATGACTATTTTAGACTTTAGAGTAGGGTTTAAGATTTCATTACTCTTGGAGAATTTAATTTCTATCTTCCTCATCCTTAAACACTGATCAAACCCACCATGACTTTCTTCTCAGGTTAACATTCTTTCTCTCCTAATGAAACCGAACAGATATGCACAAAGAAAGTTCAAACAGAACAAATATAGAAAAGCCTGATCCTACCCCAGGTCTTAGCATAATTACCTATACTCAGTTCTGCATCTATGCTAATAGCTAGAAAGTTACATGTATTTTAGATATGGTTTTCTCATAAAGAAAATATCCTTTATCCTGGGTTTGAATTGAAATATAAAGAGAATTAAGTGGTTATGGAAGTGGGGAGAAATATTTCTCACGTTTTAATGGGTATCGTGAATGCGGTTCAAAACTTAGGCAAAACCAGGATGTATCAGTTCCTACCCTCTAGATTTTGCTAAGTGATATGAGACTTACTTTTATTTTTTTTAGTCTCTTTACCTAAAAATCATTAATCAGTTTGCTAAAAAAGAATATGAATTATTTACATATTTAAGAAATTATATAGCTTAACTTTTATTAGGCTCTTTCAGTTTATGAATTTTCATGTTGAGAAAAGGTCTTACTTTAAAGATTTTTTGTAGTTATTTTTATCAGATTATTTCTGAAAATAAACTCTTTTAATTAAAAGTGCAGAAAAAATAATCTAAAATTTGATTGCTGTTTTTTCAATAAAATTTAAACATGCTAGATACAAAACAAATACAAAATATATTTTGCTTTCAAAAAATCCTGGAATACTTAAAAGAAAATATTGATGAATTAATCCATTTTTGAGGTAGTTAGGTTATTCTCAGTTTTACCATCACATGATTCTACAAATCTCAGGTCTCAGCATTTCTGACATACTTTTTATTCATGGATCAGGAAAGGAAAACAAGTTTCATTTTTTATGTCTTCACAAAAAGCTTTAAAGCTAAAATGAAAAAAAGATGGTGTTGTTATCTGAAGTAGAGGCTACAGCATTCAAAAACTTGGTTGCATAGACAATGATATTCTTAAGTTACTAGGCTTATTTCTTCAAAACTACAATGGTTTACATGCATTTCTTGAATATTATTTTTGTTGAAGTTAAGATTTTACCCAGGATTTTCAATAATTCTATAACAAAATACAGCTTCTCATAATTTCTTGTTTATCTTGAAGTTTTTGTTTGGTTGGTTGTGGGTTTTTTTAAAGAAAAAGCATGTTTAACTGAATTTAAAATCTAATTGAAAGGTTTTTGTTTGCATTCCTAACCATCGTGTTTATTTCAAGCTCATAATTAGGAATGTTCACACTGATGATCATGTAATTATTTCGTGTTCTGCTGTCTTCACTCTTCCACTCTAAAACTGTTCTGTGCAACATATTCTATTGAATGTAAATAATAGAAAAGAAATGCAGAGAGTCAAACATTCATTAGTACAGAAAATACTCTTAATTTACTGAAATGCATTCACAATTGTGTAACAACAGTGATAAAGCCCTATGTTCTCCGAGAGTATGGCTTTTGGATAAGAAGAAGTGGATGCAAGTAAAAAAAAATAATGGTCAGAATTACAGACACCTTGTAAACCCATATTGCATCTGACCACCAGTCTGACTATGAATGTGGAGATGGGTAGGTAACACTGGAGAACTTCAGGTTTGAGCCCTGCTGTTCACTCTAAAGTCCTGCCATCTGCTCTGCAAATGTTGGAATGAAGTGTATAAGACTCTTCTTGGATGTACAGAGATGCAGCTGACTGTGCAGGAGAAGCAGAGAGAGATGTGGCACAACTCTGTGACATGATGTATGCCAAAGCAATTCTCACACCACTTAAAATCAAGCCACAGATTTGACGGTTGGAACAACTTCAGAGCAGCATACAGGTTTTATCTCATCAGTTCTACACATTGGAGTTTTCTAAGATTTTGAAATGCTTTGGACCACTTACATATCTTCAGCTTTTAGACAGAATGTATATTAACTTCAGTCACTTCAGAAATGAATTTACTTCCATGTGCTGTGAAAAAGAGGAATCAGAAGAGTATGCTTCTCCTTGAAGAAATGAATTATTTTGCGTTTACATATCTTAGTGAAAGTACAGGTGAATAATCAGCTAAGCCTGAGTCCTGTCCCTGGCCAATATTCAGATGATGTCAGGGCTTCCTGGGAATGCCAATGTTCTTTTGATCTGTTCTCCAGTGACATAGTGATTTAAATATCCCTCTTGCCTTCACACCATGGATTATGTACCTTGATTACAACAAGATCAGAAAACTAGGCTTCTTTAAAATGAGATAGCTATCCTATAGCCATTGCAGCACCATTAGAAGGATGCATCTGGCTTTCCAGTAACTGCTCTATAGCATGCTGTGACCTCCACACACGTAACTACAGTGAAGGTAAGAGCTCTTATCTGACTCTTCTCTAGGGTTCCCGGGCCCAGAGGCTGACAGGAGGGGTGACGTCATGGACCAGGAACTGGAACTGAACCTGTAAACATAGCTGTATCAGCCACTCCCAGGGCAGTTCCAGGGTTTGTTTGAACCTATATATTTGGCACGTTACGAAAAAGAGAGTCACTTCTTCCCAAACATTGGCATGTGGAAACACTTCATCAACCCCACTCTTTGTTGGTAGTCAACAGCCTGTTCCAAAATTGCCGAGCTTACCAAGACCCAGGATGAGCACAGAGCATTCACAGACAGAGGAAAATATAATTCCTAGTTTATAGGTCCCTAAATGGAGCAATCCATTGTGCTGGGTGATCCTTTCCAGGTGTCTGAAGACACCAATTATGGTCTCATAATGGCTAGACCAGTATGCTTGTCTCTTGGATGTATCTCAGACAGATGCTGGAGGTTTCCCAGGTGTATCCCTTGCATGTGCACTGTAGCTTGTCTCCAGTCCTATATCAGGCTCCATCTCCTGAGTGGACTTTGAACCCATGTTGAAGCCTTGTGTCAAGGCTATGTTTCTATGGGTCTGTCACCACTTGCTCCTGACTGAACCCCCCTGGAAGGACTCCAGACCTGGTTCATCACTTGCTCTCTGTGTGTCCTTTAGCAGCCAGCCCATCACACTCAGACCAAGAGGGACTGTTCTCCTTCGTTGAGGAGACTGTCTGGGCTGGGGTATTGCTCAGCTTCTGGCTCTCCATTCATTAGGGACAAACCCACCCTTGTTATTCCCTGACATCTGGACTTTATGCCAGAGACTATGACAGAGTAAGAAATATAAAGAGTTTATCAACATATGACACTCAGTAGTGGTCAGCCAAAACAGCTGTGCCTTTTGTGAAGCACTTTTGACTTTATAAAACAAGAACTTCAGCAAAAAAAAGTCAAGCCTTTCAAGTCTTCTTCATTAGCTATTCCATCAAAAATTATGGTTGCCCATCCTCATTCTCAACTACATGATCTAGATGGCAGGACACATCAAATCTTCTTTCAAAGCGATTTTTAGAAGTACCAATAATTTAAAATATTTCTTGAGCCCTGTAGGCCTCTGTCTAATTACACCTTTATGATAATCCATTGGAAGTAATGCATTCTGGGGTTTCTCAACTTTGACCAGCTAAAGCTTGCTTTGAAGAGTGTCTAAGGGAAAAAAAAAACTTCCTTATACTTATATTTCTGGTGAATACACATAATTCCTGAACTCTGCTGCTTCTGGATGTGAGAAGCACAGCTGCCAAATTTCTACACTATCTCCCAGGCATCATCAACAAAGATAGCTATAAAAGGTAGCTACTATGTAATTCCATATTCAGAAGCAGTAGTACATTTCCCTTGAAGTTAATAGGAAAGTATGGCAGGTCAGTTAATGGAGACCGTGGCTGGAGATGTGGCTGGAACTAGGGCTGAAAAGTCATTAGATGTGATATAATAATAAGTGTATCTCATGTTTTCTGAAGAGAAAATGTCTTAATCGTTTTGCACATATGCTAGAGCTGATGCTGCCCTGAGCTGTGATATGAGCATCAGGTAGTCTTGGTATTTACCTGGTAATTACTAAATCAGATGTATTTCATAGAAAGGAGGAGGATTAGTGAGAGAAAGGGAGGGGAAATGTAGATTTTATCTTTAAAAGAAGAAGCAGAGGTAATGATGAACGTGGAGCTGTTTCTCATTGCAGCTTTGGTTTGAGATGGGATGTTTCTCTGTCCATAGCTGCATGCAGATCTCCTTCCACAGAAAAGTTTCACCTAGGACAATCCTCCTGGCTAGCATGCCGGCACATATGGACCTTTGGTAGCTCAATGATTAAGAAACATATCCTTGCTATTGGCAGCTTCCCAAAGAGGAAATCTTTATAAGAATTAAGTTATGTTGAGGAAAGAAAAAAAATGTAGTGCTAATACTTAATGGGACATGTATTTCTAAATGTGGAAAGTTCCAGGAGTGGGCATTCCAGAGGCTGCCCAGGTCTCATGCAAAGTGGCAGGGATAAAAGCCATATGAAGGATGGTGGTTTGTGCTTTGTCATATCCATATGTAGCCCTCCCAGCTGTACTCATGAAGATCCCAGGCATGTTCAAAGACAAACACAATGCAGACATTCATGGAATTTGGCTTCAAAGGTACTTACAGAATGATATAAATGATTGAGAATTGTGCATTGTAATTAATGTTTTGTTCTTTTTAATTTGTAGAAGGGTAGGTAGATTAAAGGTGCATTGGTCCTAGCAATTTAATTGCAGCAATATCTTTGGCCAGACGAAAAATAAGGCAAGTTTGCCAAGCTGCTCTCCATAATTTATCAACAGTCCAGGCAAATTGGAGAGTTCCCAGAAGACTGGAGGTTAACCAGTGTGACACCCATTAACAAGAAGGGCAGTAAGGAGGATCTGGGGAACTACAGGCCTGTCAGACTGACCTCGGTGCTGGGGAAAGTTATGGAGCAGATCATCCTGAGAACCATCACACAGGATGTACAGGACAATTGTGGGATTAGGTCCAGCCAGCATGGATTTTTAAAAGGCAAGTCCTGCTTGACAAATATGATATCCTTCTATGACAAGATGACCTACCTAGTGGATCAGTGAAAGGCTGTGAATGTTGCCTACCTGGACCTTAGCAAAGCCTATGTCACCATCTCCCACAGCATTCTCTTGGAGAAACTGGCTGATCATGATTGTACTCTGTCCTGGGTAAATAGCTATCTGGATGCCTGAACCCAAAGAGTGATAGTAAATGGAGTTACATGCAGTTGGTGGCTGGTCATAAATTGTGTTCCCCAGGGGTCAGTACTGAGGCCAGTCCTGTTTAAAATCATTATCAATGATCTGGACAAGGGGACTGAGTACACCCTCAGTCAGTTTGCAGATGACACCAAATTGGGTGGGAGTGCTGATCTGTTTGATGGTAGGAAGGCTCTGCAGAGGGTTCTGGACAGCATGGGCCAGTGGGCCAAGGCCATTGCATGATGTTCAACAAGGAGAAGTGGCAGCTTCTGCACTTGGGTCACAACAGCCCCATGTAACGCTGCAGGCTTGAGGGAGGGTGGATCGAAAGCTGCCTGGTGGAAATGGATCCCCCCTGGGGATGCTGATTGGTGGGTGGCTGTACATGAGCCATCGGTGTGCCCAGGTGGCCAAGGCACCCAAGAAAATCCTGGCTTGCATCTGAAACAGTGTGGCCAGCAGGACTAGGGAATCCATTGGTCCCCCATACTCGGCACTGGTGAGGCCACACCTTGAATACTGTATTCAATTTTGGGTCCCTCACTTCAAGAGGGACATTGAAGTGCTGGAACATGTTCAGAGAAGGGCAGTGAAGCTGGTGAAGGGTCTGGGGCACAAGTCTTACGAGGAGTAGCTGAAGGAACTGGGATTCTTTAGTCTTGAGGAGAGGAGACTCAGGGGAGATCTTGCTCTCTACAACTACCTGCAAGGAGGTTGTAGGCAGGTGGGCGTAGGTCTCTTCACCCAGGTAGGTAGTAACACAATAAGAGAAAATGGCCTCAGGTTGTGCCAGGGGAGGTTTAGATTGGATATTAGCAAAAATGTCTTCACTGGAAGGGTGGTGACGCGTTGGCACAGGCTGTCCAGGGTAGTGGTGGATTCACCATGCCTGGAGATATTTAAAAAATGCGTAGATGCGATGCCTAGCAACATGGTTTAGCGGTGGACTTGGCAGTCCTGGGTTAAAAGTTGTGCTTGGTGATCTCAAAGTTGTTTTTTTTTCAACTTAAATGATTCTCTTTTTTTATGATTCTATAGGTAAAAAAATAAATAGTTATATACTGAATATCTCCAGCACATTTCATCAATGAGTAGCAGGCACTTAATATTTTTCATGGCTGAAATATTTTTTTCTTCTGCTACTGTAGTCTATTGGAATTGTAATTATAGTTTCAGTAGCATGACTAGTGAAGTTCTGTCATTTTTTTCATTTTATAAATATGTATATATTTATGCACACAACACTATTTTTATCAGGGTCTACAATTCAAGCAATAAAATTAACTTCAGATAGAAACTTGAAGGGCATTTTCTTTTTTTCCCTGTCTTTTGTTGTTGTTCTTGAAATTTCATCCTACCAAGCTTGCTCTGAGATATTTGAGCCATTTTCAACATAAAGAAACCAGCCTTTAAAATTAAATTTAAAAATCCATCTTTTCAATCTGTTCAAGTGATTGTGTCATTCCAACTCAGTTTTAAACTAATTAATAGCAAGTAATTTGTAATGTAAAAAAGTATTTTCTTATTTTAATTAAAGACTTGGTAACAAAAAGTAAATAGACTTCAAGCAATCAACACATTATTTCATTTTGAAAAGTTCATCATAATTATTAGTGAGTCAGATGGATGCTTGTGGGTAGCAGTGACATTAACAGAACAGAGCTGTCATTACCATAGCTTATAGCACAACAACTACCTTATTTGGAAGAACTTCCAAAGAGATTTTGTGGTCAGTGCATCACAAGAAAAAATCCAAACCCCCCAAAAATAAGCCACACAAAGAAGAAAACATTAATAAGTGTATGCTTGAAATCACTGTTGTTCACTAGCAATGTCAGTCATCACAGTCGGTGAAAGTACAAGTGTCCTCACACTTCTGTCTGACACGTTATCAAATAGTCTGGGCAAAATCAGTTGCTGAATTAGAATTAAGGGTAATGGATTCTACAACCTAGATTAAATTCAAGGTAAATATAAAACTGAGAAAAAAAATGGTAATTTTTTTTTATTTGGAAGCTGGGAAAACTGTCGAGAAAATGTTATGTTCAGCACATCTCTGACATATATTGTGAAAGGTGACAACCTCAACAGCTGTAGGTGGAATGTAATTAGGCTTTATTATCCCCATTTTACAGATGGCAATCTGAGATATATAGCAATCAAAAGCTACACAATGCAAAGAGATAATAACAGAGAGTCCTATTTTCTGGGATAAAATAACTTCCACTGATTTTAATAAGCATTATTTGTATCTCACACTGAAAAAAACAAAAGAGCTTTCAGTTTCCAGGGCCCTCAGCCCTACACTGAATCATCTGGTAGTTTATACTGACATTCAGGCGAGTCACCTTTATCAGCTACAACTAAACTAAACTGTTAAATGCACTTTAGACAGGTTTTATGTGTTGTAGCATAAATGAGGTGATCAACAGGAGTTCCTTATGGGGTCTGGGTATCCCACAGAGCTGAATTCCTAAGGAGTGAGTAATTGCAATTTCCTTTCAGTGTGGTGGATCTAGGTGTGAGAAAAGGCAACTAAAGTGCTTTGTGATTCTGTTAGTGTGGGCAGATGTGTTCTGTAACCTTAATGAGCCAATTAAGGAGGCATCTGAATGGGGGGGGGGAGGGGGGCAGGGTGCTGTCTAGCTGCATTTTTAAGAAAAGAGGGTGCTAGAGGGAAGATGTTAAGTGTTTAACTAGATAACAGACTGAAGTTGTTCTAAACTAATACAGTAGGAATTTATTTCCATCAAGGTTTACTTACTTTAAAAACAAACAAACAAACAAAAACAAGTTAACCCCATTTTTAGTTTTGGAAGATGCAGTTGTGATTATTAACACTTAACTATGCCATTTTCAACAGGGAAGGGTAAGCAAGAATATTTAAGAACATTATGGCATACTTTTCCTTACAATTTCACTACTTAAGAGTTGTGTGCATCTACCTGTTGTTTTCCTGATTGTCCAAAAACACTTCTGTTCTTTAGTGGCTTTGCAAGAAGGAAAAAAAAAAAAAAAGGAGGGGGGGGCGCGGGGAGGAACTAAAAACTAAATCTAGTATATGGAGAGAGACTTATTTCTGAGAAGCAAGAAAAAGAAAAAAAAAGGGGGGGGGGGGGGGGGGGGCGGCGCAGGCAGGATCTAAACCCTAAATCTGGTATATGGAAAAAGACTTATTTCTGAGAAGCTATAGAAAAGAAAGTATTGGAGATGTTGCTCATAAATTTGTTTCTATGTTCTTCTGACATTTGGGCTCTCTAGGTTTTGGGTGGTTTTCAGTTTTCCAAGGAAATGTTTCCCAGTAGATTGTACAATATGTTGTGGACAGACAGTTATTGCTCTTTGCTCTGTTTCACCCGGAAATATACATTTGGGTCTCAGCTGTCATCAGAAATTGTTACATCCATTAAAACACATACTTCAAGCTTTCTAGCAAATTTGTTTGCATAGTTCCTCTTTAGACTTACACGGTCCCCATAAACAGTGTGTCCTATATAAATAAAGCATAATAGTAGGATCTCTTCATTCAGTGCTCTAACACAGCCACCCTGAGCTGGAAGGGAGATACTGTTCAACAGTGCACAGCAGCACAGTTACTGTCAGCTGGAATTCAAGGTAGGCTGAAAGTAATTCCTTGCTCTGAAATTTGGCAAACATACTGCAGACCTACTATGCCTTATGTTTTGTAGGAGTCATGTTATGAAGAGCACCTGAAGATGATATTAGCACTTCTTTCTTCTGATTGTTACAAAAAAAAAAAAACAAACCCCAACCAAAAACCTCCCTTTCCCCCTAACAAAAAAAAAAGATACTACAATCTTCTTATTAATAACATAAACTGCCCAATACAAGCCAAAGCATGCTTCCACCTGTGGCAGGTACTCTGTTCCACTTGTCTTAGCAGAGGTGCGTGTCAGCTCAGCACAGCGACCCTTTAAGACTCAGTGCCTCCCACACTTTTGCAGACTAAGAGCAGCTACTAGCCTTTGTCTTGTCAAGTGCAGATCTCTGTCTTTACATGGGATGAAAGAAGAAAATTAGACTTACTAAGAGTAAATAACCAGAAATTCTTTTATCAGAACAATATTTGTTTGCCAGCACAAACTTTTCACAGGCACTCCAGTTCATACACCCTCCCTATTACCATGGCTGGTTTTCTTTGGCTTTTGCTGTTTCCCAGAGAAGTCTTTTCTTCCACAGAAATTCTTGCATTAACAACCCTCAGTCACGACACTTACAGAAATAAATTGTTACAATTTAATTATGCTTGAGAAAGTTTTGATAAGCTGAGCAGTGTTTAATATCAGTTGTCTTGTATAAGGGTTACCTAATAATGGTTGGTTGCTTTGCAGTAACACTCAAATTAGTTTAGGTCAATTAAAAAGAAAGAAAAAAAAAAGGCTTATTTTCCAAATTTCGTTAAAACCACACTCACCCACAAAATTTTCTAAAGCTATAGGTAGCACTAATAATAAAAAAATAAATTTAATATTTTGTTTTAAGATCATACCTAGAAATTTCCTTTCTTTCTAGATTTACTTGAGCCTCCCCTAGGTGTGTAATCTAAACTATATTAATTCAGCTTCCCTACACCTTGACTAGTAAGACTGCATGTCTGCAAAGGCAAACTTGTTCAATTTCTATTACAAAGGTTTAGGAGTCCTCCAACCATTTGGAGCTCCCCAAGCAGGAGATCTAACCCACTAGATCCAAGGTTTTTCCTGGTTTGCTCCAAAATTTTTGTGCTTTCCTTTTTTCTAATTCATCTTCATATCTTTCCATTGTCAGGTTGGCCCTTATCTGACTTACCAAGTCGAATCTTTGGGGTTGGCATGGCCCTTATGATCCAGCAAACTCATATGCTAAGTTTTCCTTCAGGCTCAGCATTCCACTCGATGCTGTGATGAATGTCAAATCTGAACAGGCTTTGGCTATTTTTGGTTCTCTCATGAAGATTTCAGATGATGGGAAATATATGTCCTTACTCATCCACACTGATTGTCCCTTAAACTGGCATTTGTTGTCTGAAAGGCCATTGCCCTGTATGCTAAAGTAAGGAAAATGCTTCTAAATTTCTCTACTCCTCCATCCAACTTATGCTTGCATATAATTTCTTCTTCCATCATAGAGCAAAACAACTTTGTTTACTTTGGTGTGTTTCTTGGTTTCTTTTAGTCATTCATATGTGAATTATCTTGTATAATATAAGCTGAATTTCAATTTCAATTTTGATTGATTGTTAGTAAATCAATTTAGTTAGTGAATCAAGATTGTTAGTAAATTCCCATACGGAAAGACATGTAAAAACACATTTATTCTTAGGAATGTTTGTAAAAACAGTGTTAGCTATCTCTTTCTGCGTATGAGTATTAGTGTAATGGCATTACTGACATTAATTAGAACCAGAACTGCAGAAATTTGGTGCTAGCCTGGACAGAAGATGGAGATTCTTTAAGAATTAAATATTTTATGTAAAATGTAGATAAGTGAAGAAGTTTTAGAGGAATGGTGAAACTTCCAGCATCTTTATTCATTTGTACTGGAATTTTACCTCATTTTGGTTTTAAATTTGGATTTAAAATCTTTGCCTTTCTGCTTTTTTGGTGGGTCTGGGTTTTGTTGGTTGGCTTTTTTTTTTTTTTTTTTAATTGATTAGCTTCAAATATATTCAATATATGGACATAGAATTTAATTAATATTTGGTAAACACTCATTAATTGATTAAGCCAGGGGAAAAAAAAAATGCTTCACTTCTTGTTAATTATAATATATATATATCACTCTAAACTCTTACTCAAGTTCAGGTTGGTTACCCTGAAAGTTTGTCTGTTATATTCTTAGGCAAATCTTTCAAAAGCCCAGTTATCACTCATATTGTGCCATCATTTTATGTCCATTATCTGCTTGTGGTAATAAACTGATCTTCATCCTTTGATATTTCTGTTCAGCTTCTGTTTTTCATTTTGTCTCCACAGTTCCCAGCTGACTTAATTCAGGTCCTGAAATAGATCACAAATTAAACTATGTAACTTCAAAAATTACCATTTTTTACTCTGTGAATGGCCCTGGAGCAATGTGTCTAATCAAACACTTGATTAAGCTTAATTCAAAGTAACTGTTCTCTGCAGTCCCTGAACACAGAATGCAGTGTCCATCTCATATGCTCTTTGCTTTAAGGACTGCCTTTAGTCCAAGTTGAACCTCTTGGTTTTATGTATTTAAGGTGCCCAGCAGAGTTACTGTTCAAAAACAAACATAAAATAATGAATGTCACATTCTCATTAATAAATGTTAAGTTTCCAATATGAATAGTGGTTTTGTATAAAGTTTTTGAGAAATATACCAGATATTATCCCATTACTAGATTTTGGCAAGTGTCCAGAAGAAAATGTTCTACTAAAATATACCTATATAAATAGAAAAAAAAAATCATTCATATAAAGACATGCTAAAATATATAAGAACACTATTAAGGATACTATTGAAAGAATATGGCTTTTGCTTTGTTTTCCTTGGGGTCAGGAATTTGTTTTTTCAAATATGCTTCTGAAAAGAAATTGATAAATAATATGATTGATGAATACTATAATGTCAGTGATCTTGCCAATAGTTAAGTGTGGTGAAGTGCCTAAATCTAAATTATATGTTAGATACATGAACCGATAGCTAAAGATGGAGAGAGAAACCTACACAGTATTTTTCACTCCTTTGTAATGTATTTTAAAACAAGAACACTTATTTAAGGAGCTGATTTGCTTCACCTTTCATGTGGAAAGCAGAGTTTTCAGTAAGAAATGTCTACAGTGTTCAGTCACAGAGTCCTTGAAACACTCATCCTAGAACTATGTTGCCATACTTTGCATTGAACTGCTTCTCCACTCCTCTTTTTCTGTTTGCCTCTTCTGTCAGAATTCTCCACGCTAAGTTCCATCTTTGAAAGCAGCCTATATCCTTCTGTCAATTTACAGCCACACATTCAGAAAATATATTTACTGAGTGTGAACTAAGACACCACTCTTCAGCAATCACATTCATACTGCTCTATGAGGTCTTTAGAATGTCTGCTATGAAATGGAAAACAAATTGCTGCTACTCCATGGCATCCAAATAGATATATGTGAAAGCACATCTTATCACAACACTCATATTTAGATCCATTCCTGTAACATTTAAAAAATAACAAGCATCATGGTGACAGAGTATTTAGTAAATATTTTCTAAACTTCAAGATAATGAAGAAATAAAGAGGTGCATGTACTCTAATTTGAAATGAGACAAAATTTCAGATTACAGGATCTAACTTTCTGATATGCATATGAACAGAATACAAGGTAAATGGGCACACAGGTTTCAGTTTCTTTCAATATTCTTATTGCTTCTTAAAACGTAATGTGTGATTGAGAGGTTCTATAAGGAAATTTCCAATGAACAATACCATTATTCACTTACAAACACACATTGTCACTGACAAATGTGCATTGTGTATTTCTAACACTTTCCAGATGCAGTTTTGATTCTGGGTGTTGCTGTGTTTCTTTTAGTCCACTTATAATAGAAATATATGTCAATAAATTCAAATTTGATTAAGTGCTCACATTAATGTTCAGCAACATGTTTCTAATCATATTTTTCTATAAAAACTGTTCAAGGTTGCTTTAAATCTTTACTAAAGAGATAGGAAGGCTAAGTGGTCAGTTTTACAGATCAGAGCAAAGATGCTCATAAAAACCTAGTGAACACACAAAACCAAAGCTTTTTAATAAAATTCTGACCTCTAAAAAGTTATTGTATTGTCTTAATCACCTGAATATTTCTTTCAGATTCAAGAATAATATCAACTCACAATCCATATAAAAATACTCCAAAACCAACATTTGAACATGTAACCATTCCTTGATTCCTTTATATGGGATGTATAAAAATGAATTAAGCTACATTTTGAAATAAGACAATAGATAGGAGTTTGTTTTGATATTTGCCTCTGGGCTGCTAGTCCTTCGTTCTGATTAATTCTGTGACTTCAGGCAAGCTGCTTTACTTCTTTTGAGTTTCCTCAATTTAGCCGTAGCACTAAGCAACAAGACTACGATGGAAAAACAGGTGCTGCACCTCCATTAACATTCATGGGTATATAAAATAAAATGTGAGTTAGGCTATTTATTGTTTAAATGTGACAGAGTTAACCTAACAAGTAACTGTATTGATATATAGGCATTAAGGACTATGTGCTCAAATTAATGGCAGATGAGCTTGATGTCACAAACGACTTAAAGAAATTTTTAGCCTTTGCTTAAAGAAAAAGACCAGGCAGGGATATAGTTTCATGAGATTTCTGGGAATCCAATGTAAGAATTTATTAATTATGATATTTTATACTAATAGGAAAATTAATAGTGAATTTTGAGAGAAGCTTTGTCTTTGCATTGAAGGTGCTAATTAGGCAATTGGAGCTGTTAAAAATTGACATAAAACTAACCCCCACTGGAACATCACCCCAAATCTCAGAAGGAAACAGCAGAAAATATAAGACCTTTAAGAATGATTTTTTGTTATCTCCTTGGATATTAGCAGATTAGGTATGTCTTCATACTTCCTGTATTAACTAATATCTACTGAGTACTTCGATAATCCAGCCAACCAATAGTCTAAAATTCTTAAATCCCACTAATGTATGCTGTCAGTGTAATTTAACAAAATAAATGCTGCTGAGAAATATTTAATTCATTTCATGTTATAGTTGCAAAACACTATGAATGCTTTTCTTCTGGTTTCTTTATTTTTTAAATTTTTTTGTACTGTAGAGAAAATTTTCATCACTTGAAGTATCTATAGTTATACATGAAGTAGAGACTTCAGCCAAGAATGACAAGCTAGGTAATATGTCTTGCTCAATACATTTGCATGCTTTTTGACTCTGAGACTGAGATTCATGTATGGATGTTGATGCTAAGGACAGTATTTAGCAAATACTTGAAACTGAAACTTGCTTGAAACTGAAAATCACTGTATTTATCAATATAAAACCAGTAAAGCATGTATTTACCCTGTCTCAACCCACATAATCTTTTTGTATTGAGATACACCATTTTATTCTGAGTGGAGCATTATGATTTTTCTAGTGAAAGCTCAGCCAGGTGCACCATGTCAGGAAGCAGCAAAGGCTGGCTGCCCCACATAAGAAGGGGAGCTGGGAGCCAAGCAAGACAACAAGTAGCAACCCTGTGGGCTCCAATTACCCCTCTGCAAAGGAAGGAGAGCACGCTGGTGATTGCAGCCACATGCAACTTAAAGTCAAAACTACCAGGCAACTCCAGTATAACGAGACCAGTCCAAAAGCAATCTGAGGAGTCAGCCAATGAATCTGGGTCCAAGCACACTGTTTCAGGTACCATACTTTTAACTCTACATGAGCCATCAGTTATGACATCTTGATTTTCCTTTTGAAAGCGTCATAGAGAGGACATTAACCAGCTAGCTCCTGAAAAAAAATGTTTACTTAGTAGCGACTCATGGAAATGCAAGCATAAATACATAAATAAATAAAACAATTAATAGCTTGCTTACATGTTTAATTTCTACTCTTTCCCTCATTATTAGAGAACAAAATCTCTTTGATTTTAGGACTCTTCTAATCCTAATCCAATTATTTTAGAAACCCTAAATCCAGGCCTGAAGGCCTGGTTTTGCCTACTGGTCAAGAGGATGCTCTTAGAGAGGTTGTTTCTAATGATTGCTGCATTGTTTGTGAACTTGGACCTATTAATTTCCAAAGAATTGTGTCCAGTGTTTGGATGATCCTGACTTGAAAAGGATTTTCAAAGTATATGAATAACTGTGATTCTTAACTCCTTTATTTTACAGTTCTTAACTGTATTATTTTAAAACATCTACTATGGAATCAAGTTCACACATGCACTAACATATCAAAGTACTCATTCAACAATGATATTAGTAAGTTGCACCAGGTACTCACTTAACACCCACTTAGCAGAGTGGGTTTGAGCATATTGTACACAAATTTAGTGCATAAAATCTTTTTTTTTTTTTTTTTTGTAGTCGTAGAAATTCAGTCTATCATTTTCTCAGTGTGAGAGTAGTGGATATCTAATGCATGTATTATATGTATAATGACTGTTAACAGATGAAGATAACAATCACTTTGGCTAATCCTTAAAACTGAATGGAATGGTTATTACATACATTTATTTTTCCTCCAAAATGTAGGCCATTACTGTGAAGAGTAATGACCACCTCTTTATCATTCCATTATCAATGTAAACTACTTAATATTTAAAGATCTGCTAAAAATGACAAATGGTGACCTGTGATTTCATAACTCTAAAGAATATACCAGTAAGTTCCGCAGAAAATCAAAATATACACCTAATCAATTTTTAAATCCCCCGAAATGTTAGGTTTTTAATAAAATCCCCAATAATAGTGACATGTGTAAATCTGAAAGAAGCATTGGACAGGTGCCAGTAAACATCCAGAGTTACTATGTTAATTAATTAGAGAACAAAAGTTTATAACCAGAAGTTGAAATATGGTTTAGTCTGCATACATTTGAGAAGTTGTACACAGATACAGCCTGGAGTACAGGGCACACTATCAAAATATTTCTGTGTTCAAGCTACAGAACTTAGAATCATGCTTATCAGTTTAAAGCAGACGCTTTTGGAGAGGACTAAATGCACAGGTGTTCCTGTTAGCTAGATTATTAGAGTTATAATAAAACCAGTCTGTCAGTATTTAATAGAAAATAATTTATTTAAAATTCATGTCTTTAAATACTATGAGTACAAGCTAGTGAATCTTCATGAATCTTATGATACAGTTAGTTAAGCATGACTACTACCTTTTATGCCTAAAGTGATGTTGATGATGAAATTGAATGACTCAACATGGGCTACCCCCAAGAAACGAGTCAGTATTGGAGCTGATGAGATTGCAAATAAGGTCCCTTGGATTTCTTCATTCTTCAGTAACACATCTGTGATTCCCTGTTTGTTGCTGTTGTTTTCTTTTTGTTTTTACCCATGTATATCTAAATGCATGGCTTTCTGTATAGCTTCTGATTGGCATGCACATGCAGTGTTCTATATGCAAATATCCCTGGATTAAGAGAGAGATGTAATAACTGAATGATAGTACTACTATAGAGATACTTCCTTTTCCTTTTGTTGTAATCTAGGAGAGAGTTCTATAAAGCCCACCTTTCTCTTTGTCATGAGAAACAGTAAGTCTCAGAAAGGTTTGTTATTCTGTAGTGGTTGATAGGTGTTTTATGTAATCATGGCCAAAGGAAAGAGCTTGCACAACTCTGTTAAACTTCAGAAATACCAAATTTTTAAAAGTAAACAATCAAAATATAGTTTCCTTAAGTAAATGTTCATTTCTTTTAGAAGTTACTTCTGTCAGAATACAGTGTAGAAGCATGTTCTGGAAAAAATAATATATATATCCTTTCCTTGTATTGATTTATTTCATAAAATCTGAGAACAGAAAAACCTTCCCAAATGCCTTGATGCTGTTGGCTGAAATAGCTAAGCTGTAACTGCGGTTACCAATACTGGTGGAACTCATAAAAATAGAATAACATTGAAAAACCATAAATATGCTGTCCAGCCAAGGATGGATATTTCTGGAATCATGCTGAGTGGGGGTTGCCTCATCATAAAGCAAAATGGTTCCTTTTGGAACATTGCCCAGACTTACCTAACTATTTTAACTCCAAATAGATGTTGCTGCATAAATGTCAGGGCAAAATGAGCAATGATAGATTAGACAGGCCTCTGAGATATGTAAAGAAGTGTTTCCACACCACCATGAAAGCTGACTTAAGGGAGAAAATTAGATACTAGGATACAACAAAGAAATAGCACTAAAACCATTTTTTTAAGAAATGAAAGTTCAGTCAAAATCATTGTCTTCTGCAATTTATATCATAAAAAGGAGCAAGATTGTTTTGCAAAGAATGAACATGTCAATGAATCTTCCAAAAACTGCAAATGCAATTTAAAAAATTATGAATGTTTTGAAATTTGAGTATCTTCTTTAAAGTAGCTTATGATATATTATTGAAAGAGAACAAAAGGAATATGGAATAAATATGGTTTACAATTGTGATTTTTATTTTTGTTTTAAGTCAATGTATCATTCAATTGTAAAGGTACTGAGGATAGAGCTTGGTGTAAAAATTATTAATCTAACACTTTTCCTCTAATAATGAAAATCTTTCACATAAATTATTTTCACAGGGTTTTCCTCAGATGATTTTTAATGTAGTTTTAATTATCATAAGAAAAATGGTATTCTAACTGTACTTTATTCATGTTCCTCTTTATATCTAGATCTGATATAGATATACAAATTAAATTCATCTTGCTTCAGATACTGCCATTGATGCAAAGCTACACTTGTAGACTTGAATGCAGGAACACAAATCTAACCTTTTCAACACATCTTATTTTAGCAGAGCTTTTAATATAAATTCTCCCATTTCTCTTTTTTTTTTTTTTTTTAAAAAAGCATTATTCCACAAGAAGGCTGAATAACAACAGTAAATAGACAACAATTTTGTTCCATTCATCTTAGCTATATTTAGGTTTAACATTTTTTTTCTTAATTGTCTCTGAAGGTCTAAATGCAAACAAATAAAACCAAATGTTTCTATTTTTATGTGAACAGTGTGTATACTTAATTGTTGTTCTTTTTAGATATGTGATATCCTGTGCCACTATGAAAGACAGAAGCTTCCTTCAATCATTATAAATGTTAGTAAAGGAGTAGTTTATTTTTTTTATGACACTTTCCACACTTATTGCAAATATGCCAAATTATTCACTTAAAGTGATTTGTTTAATATAGTATTCTGAAGTTTAGGAATTACTGAGATTATTATTTGTATGATTGATTTACCAATCATGTCATACATTTCTATGATACATAGACTGAATCTTTAGCACCTTGATCTAAAATAGGACACATCAAAAGAAGAGAACATACTATATAACTATTCATGTGTGTGATGAAAAATTATTTGTGAAAGTATTTCCTCATCAGGAGACTGTTTCAAGGATAGAAGCAAAAGTTTTATCAGTGCATAAGCAAAAGTCTGAATCTGAAAGCTGAATACTAGCGGAAAACTCCTGAGAATTAGGAAAAGTAAAAGATGTGGGGAAAGCATAATATGCAGGAGAAATAAAGGCAAAAAGAGTGGAGGGATACTTTTATTTATGTCCTTGACGATCAATGGCCTTGAAATACACAAGGTAAGAAAGAAGTTTAATGGAGGATGCAGGAATAACATATAGCAAATCCACATATAGCACTAATGAATGACAAGACCCCTCCAAAAGAGAAAAACTAGGTATTCATGTGGAAACTGAAAGTACAGTTCTATTCTCCTTTTTCTGAGTGTCAAACGCAAGTCGTTCTTTAGGACCAATACCTCAAGTATGCTTTAGCTCAGCTATAAGCAACAGTATTTCTGGCCAATTTGATTTGGTGATCAAAAACTGTATGGACAAACAACAAAGAAGTAAATCCACTACTTATTACAAATAAATAAATCCACTGCACCACCAAACATTACACTACTTGCCACTGTATTTTGTCATTCATTGTAAAAGGAGCTTTCAAACCCTGAACAATGCAGTCATATTCAAGAATATTTAAGTATTTTACCATTGTTGAAACATTTGCCAAAATCCCACGTTCCAACCATAGTGCTTACATTTTAAGCAGTCTTGACTAGAACTACTTATAATGTGTTCTCCAGGGCATATAAAGGTGTTTTGTTGATCTCCAGGAATAGGACTATGCATGCAAGCATAGCAAATGAGGCTTTTTTTCTGACTAATACCTCTATCTGGTTTTATCAAAAAAAAAGCTAATTCTCCCATCACCAGCCATGCCAACAGCCAGGAGCACAAACCAATGAAAGGAACTTATTTCATCTGTCAAACAGTGCATGCCAATGTATAATAATATGATATATAATAATAATATGATGCAGTGAGAAGTTTCACTACTCAGATAATACTTAAAACGTATCTCTGTAACTTAGGAAAATAAAATAGAGGTGCAAAAAGTAAGTGGCTTGTCACTACAGAACAGGTTTACTGCCCTCAAAGCTGAGGAAGAGTAGGGCATGCTTTCAAGTGAGGCATCTGGGCCAGCTGACCCTGAACCATGTAAGACCACCAGGAGGAAGCGGCAAGTGATAGCAGTGGGTGACTCCCTGCTGCGAGGCACAGAGGCACCCATCTGCCAACCTGACCTGTTGTCTAAAGGAGTTTGCTGCTTATTGGGCTCGGATCCAGGATGTTGTGGAGAGACTGCCAAGGTTTTTCCAACCCTGTGACTATTACCCACAGATGTTCTTCCCTTTGGGCAACAATGCGGCAAGCTGAAAAGTATCAATAGTGACTACAGAGCTCTGGAAGCCCAAGAGTTGTTCTTAATCCTCTCTGCCTGTGAGGCTAAAGGGTGCAAAGAGGACGGAGCTGATACTGTATGCCAACAATTGACTGCACAGCTGATGTTGGGTAAAGGGTTTAGCTTCTATGATCCTGGTCCCTATTATAAGAATCAGCATGTGCTGGGGATAGATGGCATGCACCTCACTAAGAAAAAGTATCTTCCCTAGCAGGATGGCTGACCTGGTAAGAAGAGCTTTAAACTGGGAACAGAAAGGGAGAGAGAGAGTTACCAGCAGCCTTGTGAGGGGGTGATGAGCCAGACTAACAAGCAAAGGGCCTAGGGTGATGATGGGCACAAAAGGGAATAGAAAATCAACAAAACAGGGCTTAAGCATGGTAACCACAAGCATTGACATATAAGAAAGGAAGTGCCCACAAGACATCATTGTGAAAAAAACACAACAGACCCTTTATGTGAAAATAGCATGCTGGGCTGTCACTCTGAAGTGCCTGCCAGTACAGTAACACACACAGCATGGGCAATGAATTTGAGCAACTAGTGGTCTATGCACAGTTGCATGCCTATGATCTTGTTGGAATCTTGGACACTTGTTGACATGGTTTATATTACTGAAGTGCTGCAGTGGAGGGATACAAAATCTTCAGGAAGGATGGGCTGGGAAGACAAGGAGGTAGAGCTGCCATTTATGTGAGAGACTACCTGGGATGCTCTGCTTGTGTAAAAGTTATGAGCCAGCTGAAGAGTTTATGGATAAGGATTAAAGAGCAAAATAGTGTGGGTGACATTGAAGTTGGTGTCTGCTATAGACTGCCTGACCAGGAAGGCCAAGCAGATGAGGCCTTCTAAAGACAGATAGAAGTACCTTCACATTTGGAGACTCTGGTAGTGATGGGGGACATCAATCACCTCAATATCTGCTAGAAAACAAAGCAAGAAATAACCTTCTCCCCCACACGTTCCTGGAGATCATCAATGACAGCTTTCTCAGCCCAGTGATAGAGGAACCAGCAAAGAGATATGCTCTGCCAGACCACATACTTGCCAACAGGGAAGGGCTCATTAGGGGTGTGAAGGCCAAAGGCAGCTTTGGATGCAGTGACCATTAGATGTTGGGAGCTCCGGATCATGACAGGAAAGAGTAGGGCAAAAAGTAAGATCATAAACCTGGGCTTCAGCAGAGCAGACTTTGGCTTCTCCAAAGATCTGCTTGAAAGAGTGCTATGGGATAAAGTGGCAGAATAAATAGGGGTCCAAGAAAGCTAATTGATATTTAATAATCACCTCCTCCAAGCTTAAGGGCAGCCCATCACAATGAGCAGGAAGTCAGGCAAAAATGCCAGGAGTCCTGCATGGATCACCAAGAAGCTTCAGGCAAAATTCAGGCATGAAAAGGGACTTAGAGAAGGCAGAAGCATGGACAGCTAACCTGGGAGGAATACTGAGACGCTGTCCAAGCATGAAGAGATGAATTTAGGAAAGTCAAAGCCCACCTGGAATTGAAGATGGCAAGGGGTGTCAAAACAAGAAGGGCTTCTATGAGTACATAAGTGGCAAAAGACAGACTAGGGCAAATGAGACCCCACTGCTGAATGGGAAAGGGATCTCACTGACACAGTACACAGAAAAGGTTGAAGCTACTGGATTCCTTCTTCACCACAGTCTTCAGTAGTGAGACTGGCCTTCAGGATTCCCAGGACTCAGAGAACAAAGGGAAAGTCTAGAACACACAGGAGTTACTTCAGGATCAGGTTAGAAAATACTTAAGCAAACTGGAGTCCATGACCCTGATGGGGTGTACCCACGTGTGCAGAGGGAGCTGGCTGATGTCATCGCAAGGGCACTCTTGATCATCTTTGATCATGGTGACTGGGAGATGTGCCTGAAGACTAGGGGAAAGCAAATGCCACTCCTGTCTTCAAGAGGGGGCAAGAAGGAGAACCCAGGGAACTACAGGGGAACTAAAGACTGATCAAAATCACCTCAATCCCTATGGAATGTGATGGAGAACTAATCCTGGAAACAATTTCATAGCAAATGAAACACAAGAAAGTCATCAGGAGTAGTCATCATTTTTTAACTTAAGGGAAGTCACACCTGACCAACCTGAGAACCTTCAACAATGAAATGCCTGGCTTGGTAGATGTGGGGAAAGCAGTAAGTATTGTCTACCTAGACTTCAGTAAGGCTTTTGACACTGTATCCTAGAAGATCCTCATAGAAAACCTTTTGAAGTGTGGGCTGGACAAGGACACGGTGAAGTGGATTGGGAATGAATGGCTGGGCCCAGAGAGTGATGCTCAGTGACCAAAGTCTAGCTGGAGGCCAGTAATTAGCTGTTATAGACCAGAAGTCAGTAGTGAGTCCAACCCAGTTCAACATCTTAGTGATATGGATGATAAGCCAGAGCATACCTTCCTTTGGCAGGTTTGCTGCTGCTGCTAAACTGGGAGGAGGGGCTGATGTGTCACAGGTTGTGCTACCATCTAGTTGGACCTCAGCAGGCTGGGGAAATGGGCCGTCGGTGACCTCGTGCCGTTCAACATGGGGAAGTGCAAAGTCCTACACCTGGGGAGAAAAAAAACAACATGCACCAGTATATGATGGAGGCAAACCAGCTGGAAAGTAGCTTTGCACAAGAGTCCCTGGTGATATTGGTAAATAGCAAGTTGACCATAAGCCATTGATGTGCCACTGTGGCAGGAAAACCTAACGTTATCCCGGGCTGCATTAGACAAAATAATGCCAGCAGGCAGAGGTAGGTGATTCTTGCCCTCTATTCAGCATTAATGAAACCACAATTTCTTGTTCTGGGCTCCTCAATGCAGGAGAAATATGGAAGGACTGGAGTGTCTCTCCTATAAGGAAAGGTTGGAAGAGCTGGGACTCTTCAGCCTGGAGAAGAGAAGGCTGGAGGGTGGAACTCACCAATGTCTATAAATACCTGAAGGGAGGGTGCAAAGAGGACAGAACCAGGCTCTTTTCAGTGCTTCTCAGGGACAGGACCAGAAGTAATGAACAAACTGAAACACAGGTGGTTCCCTTTGAACATCAAGAAACACTTTTTGACTGTGAGGGTGACCAAGACCTAGCACAGGTTGCCCAGGGAGGTTGAGGAGTCTCCATCCTTGGCAATATTAAAAAAACTGGATACAGTTCTGGGCAACCTGGTGTTAAGTATTCCTGCTTGAGTATGGGGGCTGAACAGCATGACATCCAGAGATGCCTTCCAACCTCAGCTGCTCTGTGATTATGTGATTCTGTAATCACATTTAGAGTGACAGATAATGCAAGTTGCTGCTTTATATTTGTAAAAGAAAAAACATAAGCAGGCATAAATTAGTGCAAAATAAAAAGTGGCTTTCTTCATACCTTAGTAAAGTACTTTTAATTATTAACTTCTAAATGCATTTTCTTTCCAAATCTCACTGTGGTCAAATCTCCTTTAAACACTCTTCAATGTTCTTTTCTCTATAATGCATCAGAAAACCAGTACCTAGTACATTTTAAATATTGTACCAAGTCTGATATGTATATTGATTTCTAAACATCATGTGTCTGGTCTCTCAACTACAGTAATATAGTCACAATAGATCTGGGTTTATTTGTAATTAAAATATTATCATTGTATAGTATTTGAGAAACAAGCCTGTAGGTTTGATAAATTACTTCTAGAACTACTGTTGAACTATATACACCACCTTCTTCTGTCTTTTCCCTGTCAGCATTTAGTTTTTATGCTCTGAATAGCTCAAATCTAAATGAGAAGGTACTTCAGTGATCTTGAATGCATGTCCTGACAGACTCTCTCCTGCCTGCTTTCTCTCTGTTAGTAACAAATAAGCAGGAAACAAACACAGACAGGAAACATTCCTATATCCCTGTTTCTTTGACCTGAGTAAGAGATCTGTAGCTCTTTGGACCATGTTTCTACATCTAAGTTACAATATTCTTCACCAGAGGCTTTACGGCACTTGCACATGTAGTAACTGATTGCCATGTTTCTCTGCAGAATCCTCATTCAGATCCTTCCTTATGATTCATGCCTGCATACCCACAGTTATAGTGTTGTAGTTATCCAGGTTGGATTCTAGGATTTTGGAGGATACATGTCACTGTTCAATTACCCTCAGCTACTCTAATGGTTACATTGTGGAGAACTGTGGGAAAATGTGTTGGTTATTCCAGAACTCAGTGTAGGCCCACAGACAAACCTTCATTGAAATGTTTCTGCTGCTTCTGTATGCAACTTCTCCCAAATTTCCAGTTTCTAAAAGCAAAGGTTTTGATCACTGCCACTTCCAAGCAGTTTTATTACATTTTTCCTCTTCAGTTAAGCTTTTGTCATGGATTAACCTCATCTGGCAGCTAGCAGCACACAGCCACTTCCTCCCTCCCTCCTGATGGGACGGGGGAGAGAATCAGAAGAATAAAAGTGAGGAAACTAACAGGTTGAGATCAAGACAATTTAATAGGCAAAGCAAAAAACATGCATGCAAGCAAAGCAAAACAAGGAATTCATTCACCACTTCCCATGGGCAGGCAGGTGTTCAGCCATCCCCGGGAAATCCAGGGTCCATCACACGTAATGATTACTTGGGAAGACAAACACCATCACTCCGAACATGTGTGTGTCCCCCTTTTCTTCTTCTTCCGTCACCTTTATATGCTGAGCATGACATCATATGACATGGAATATCCCCTTGGCTAGTTCAATTGGCTGTGTCCCCTCCCAGTTTCTTGTGCCCCTCCAGCCCTCTCGCTGGCAGGACCTAAGAAACTAAAATGTCCTTGACTTAATATAAATATTTCTTAGCAACAGCTAAACCCATCAGTATGTTATCAACATTATTGTTACACCAAATCCAAAACACAACACTGCACCAGGTACCAAGAAGAAAATTACCTTAGCTGAAACCGGTACAGCTTTGCACTTAACAACTTTTGTGTAACTACAGTCTTAGAATTGTAACACTTCTACAATAATTCAGATTATGAAATGTGTTTTCAATGCTTGATGTGAGTTATGGCTTCCCAGAGATAGCTAGACAGTCATCCTTGCTTTTTTTTTTTTTCTTTTTTTTCCTTTTTTTTTTTTTAAATCTGAACTAGGCTGTTTGTCCCAGAGCTAAGAAATTTAACTGTAAAAAAGAAAAGGTAGTGTCTTCTTTACCCCCTTTACCTTCATTCTAGCTACTGTGTCACTCATTGTGTCTGTTTCAAGTGACAACAAATTCATTTCCTCATACAGCAACAATAGGAGGCTCTATGTGTGTCTTACTTCTGATATAATTAAGACATAAAGAAGCTGAAACTAAAGCACTGATTAACTTGACCTATTGAATAAGCTCACTAAGACGCAGCGAGCTTCCTGAGACACCTGGGATATAACAACAGACAGAAGTGGGGTAATGGAGCATTGTGGTCAAAACCATATAGCGCAAAGAACAAATGAAGTTATACATGAACAAATAGTGCGCACATTCCTCAAGAAAGTTCACAAATTTGTCGACCACCAGGGGTCTCGACAGACCCCAAGAAAGACCTCCAAGAGCAAAGTGCACATACACAGGTGCCTTATGCATATGCAAATCATTTTGGGGAAGTAGTTCTAATATGTATTAGATTTCAGGGAAATATGATGCATATGTATGCTTTGTTGTAATAAATTGAGGAACACTGGTCAGATAGGGGTGCATGATAGTTGAGACGCTAATCTCCGTGCAGCTGGCACTGCAATAAAGAATGCCTGCTTTCTAAACTTACAAAATGAAGTCTTAGAGGTTCTTCTTGCTGTTTTTTTAGTGCCATTTTTGCACCCCAGATGGGACACTTTTTTTAATATCAATGGATCTTTGACATCCCAGGACCTCCAGCCGTCACTGAGGGATTCTTGGGGAGAACCTTTGATCCCCACACTGAAGAGCTCTGAGCAAGACCTCTGGAAAGGTAAAGGCATTCCTTGGGGAGTAACTTAAGTGAGTCACAAGGGAAGGTCCTGCACATTAAGGAACAGTGGTAAATGAAAGGTTTATGGACAATTGTGGTTTAAATTAGTCTATAGGCCCAGAGACACCTGGAACTGGGATTTTTTGTTGCCTACCAGTATTTTGTACGTAATTGTGGGTTACAGTAACACTGTACACAATTGTGACTTTGATGTTGGAACTATATTAGAGAAAGATCTGGATTATGTCTTAAGATGGAATTTTTTGTAAGAATGTGTGTGGGAGTGAATTGTGTTGGATTTTTTTATTGTCATGTCTAAGGTATGTTATCATTTTTTGTAATTTGTTTTTATTATCATGGGAACAGCTTAATCTGTTGAAGGAGGTATTTTAAAGAAATCCCCCTTGGGATATTTATTTACTCATTGGGAAACAAGGCGGGGGAGTCCTCTCACTCAGAAACAACCCATAGAATATTGTAGTCATTGGTGACCAATGTGTACCCTTGATGACCAAGAAAGATGGGCAAAGAATGGAACTTTAAGATACAATACTATATTGAAATTGATGTTATTTTGCAGAGAAAATGGAATGAACTCTTATCAACATGCTATGCCGAAGGGGATCAATTGGTCCGGACTGTATGAAATTAAACAAGAGTCAAAAGAATCACCATCTGCTTTTAAGGAAAGGTTAAAAATAACTGCTAAAAATATACTAATTTAGATCCAGAAAACCCAGAAGCTGTTCAGTTGGCCTCTATTTTCATGTGATAATCGTCCCCAGATATAAGAAAGAAACTTAAAAAAATAGAAGGGGAAGATTCAAGGGGTCTGGGAAAAATACTGGAAGTAGCATGGGCTGTTTTAATAACTGAGTAAAGGAAAAAGGGACACCAGAAGTGGGAATGCCCTAACTCTGATCCTGATTTGCAGACCATTAGGTTGATGACGTTAAATGATAAGTCTTGAAGGGGACTGGGGAAGTCATCCCTAGCTGAGCCCCTGGTTATATTGAAGCTGGGAAACGATGTGATAGAATTTTTGATAGATACAGGAACTACTGACTCTGTACTCAATATTTGTAAAGGAGGTCTTGGTCAAGAAACTCTAAGTGTTTTTGGTGCCACAGGGAAGAGTGAGAATCAACCCTTCCTGCGACCCGTAAAATTTAAGTTAGGAAAACAATGGATAGCTCTCCAATTTATATATATGCCTGAATGCCTGATGCCTTTGATGGGAAGAGATTTCTTTAATAAGTTAGATTCACAGATAGCTTTTACTAATAGGGAAGCACAACTGTTAATACCTGAATCTAAAGCTGTGGAGGCAAAGATTTTTATGTTACAGAATACTGTGTGAGATCAAAGGAAAAAAACCCTGAAAAACTGGAAGATGCAGTAACCCCTTTGCTATGGGCTAGTGGAATCTTGAGTTGATCCAAGTTGACCGAGCCAGTAAGAATCATTTTAAAGTCCAAAACCAAACCAGTAAGACAAAAATGGTATCTTATGAAGTGGGAGGATAGGAAGTGATTGGAGGAGTTAATCCAGTAAAGAAACTATAAATCAGATTGTCTAAGACATTCACCAAGTGGTAACTAAGCCATATACCTTGCTGAATCCTTAAAGGAAAAACATAAGTGTTTTATGATATTTGATCTCAAGGGTGCTTTCTTCTGCATACCTCTAGAAAAAAGTATCCTGGCAATATTTGCCTTTGAATGGGAAAGCCCCACAACTGGACACAAAGCTCAACTTGGTCAGTGTTGCCACAGTGATTCAAAAGCATTCCAGCAATATTTGGCAATAAACAGGCAAAGAATTCGGAATTGTGGAAAAAGGAAAATCCAGAAGGAACAATATTACAGTATGTGGATGATATTTTATTGTCTGCAGAAACCCAGGGAGAATGCTTACAAATTACTATATGATTGTTAAATTTCTAAGGAGAAGAAGGATATCATGTATTGAAGGGCAAAACCCAAGTAGGAAAAGAAACTATGGTCTATCTAGGATTTGAGATTTCCCAAGGACAATGGAAACTGGGAACTGACAGGAAAGAAGCAATCTGCCAGTCTCCAGAATGAAGAGCTGTGTGGGAGCTGAGAGCATTCCTGGGCATGGTCAGATGGTGCAGATTGTGGATCCTCAACTATGGACTATTGTTAAAACCCCTTTATGAAACCCTGATGGGGTCAAAAGAGAACCACTTATAATGGACCCCCAAATGCTGAGCAGCCTTTATGGACTTTAAAAGGACTCTTATGTCAGCACCTGCATTGGGACTTCCTGACTTGTCTATGCCTTTTGAGCTATTTGTATATGAATTTGACCCTGGGTGCGCTGACCTAAAGAGTGGGAACATTAAGGAGAGCTGTTGGATATTTTTTCAAAAAAAAAATGGACAATATGAGCAAAGGATGGACAGGATGTTTGTGTGCTGTGGCTGCAACTGTTTTCTTAGTTCAAGAAACAAGAAAATTAACAGTGGGACAGAGAATTACAGTACATGTTCTGCATATGGTATTCTGATTTAGAACAAAAAGGGGAATATTGTTTGTCTCCAAGCCGCATGCTCAAATATCAAGTTATCTTGTTGGAGCAGGATGATGTGCAACTTAAAACTACCACAGCAGTTCATCCCACAATGTTCTTAAATTCAGAAACAAAGGATTCTGAATCCCCATACCATGATTTCTGAAAAACTATTGAACATATATATTCAAGCAGAGAGGATCTGAGGGATGAACCATTATACTGATCCTGATTTGGAATTGTTTACAGGTGGTAGAAGCTTTGTACAAGATAGAAGACAAATGATTAGATATGCAGTGGTTACACAACACAGGTGATAAAGGCCAAGGCTCTACCCATCAATAAGTCACCAAATATGCATTTGGGATAGCCCATGGACATGGGGCTATCTGGAAGGAATGAGGAAAATTTTTAGCCCAAGGATCATCTATTAAATACAAGGAAGAAAGTCTTAATAATGCATTGCAAAACATGATTTAGACAAACTGCAGTAAATGTAGGTAATCAATTGGCTGATAAAACGGTTAAAGAGGTGGCTGAATGAAGTCCTTGCATTAGTACCATTAAAACAGGTACAGATCTCAATTCTGAAGATAAATTATAGTGAGGCAGATCAAAAATTGGCATTGCTGTTAAAAGCAACTATAAGCAGAGGGCAAATAATGACTGAGATTGTAGAAAAGAGGCATGAAGAAACACAATGGGGTAGTGAGGCTATGATCTCCAGTCTTCAAAATTTGACTATAAATACATAGTAAAGTGTCCCATTTGTCTAAAAAATAACCTCATGAACAAGAAAAGTCCATCTCCAGTGACCACTAAGCAGGGAAATTCACCTGAAGATTACTAGCAGATTGATTTTCCTGAACTACAAAGACAGAATGGGTATAAGTATCTTTTAGTATTGATTGATACTTTCTTGGAATGGGCAGAAGCTTTCCCCAGTGGCAACAACAAAGCTAAAAAAGTAACTAAGGTATTACTCAAAGAAATAATACCAAATTTGGGGTACCAGTAGGAGAGTCCTCTGATCAAGGTTCACATTTGGATTATCCAAAGCCTCAAGAAGAAGGGATAAATTTATATAATTAAGACATAAAGAA
Source organism: Falco naumanni (assembly GCF_017639655.2). Taxonomy (NCBI): domain Eukaryota; kingdom Metazoa; phylum Chordata; class Aves; order Falconiformes; family Falconidae; genus Falco; species Falco naumanni. The sequence goes on along the minus strand of NC_054055.1, from coordinate 88,618,551 downwards.
TCACTAACAGAGGCTGAAACTAAAGCAATGATTAATTCTACCTACTGAATAAACTTTACTATGTACAATTTCATGTATAGTTCTTATACCCTATGGTAAAGTTCTTTTAAAAGGTTAATACTGAAAAAAACAGCAAGAAGATCTTCTAAGACTTCATTTTGTAAGTTTAGAAAGCAGACATTCTTTATTGCAGTGCCAGCTGCGTAGAGATTAGCGTCTCAACTATCATGCACCCCTATCTGACCAGTGTTCCTCGATTTATTACAACAAAGCATACATATCCATCATATTTCCCTGAAATCTAATACATATTAGAGCTACTTCCCCAAAATGATTTGCATATGCATAAGGCACCTGTGTATGTGCACTTTGCTCTTGGAGGTCTTTCTTGGGGTCTGCCGAGATCCCTGGTGGTCGACAAATTTGTGAACTTTCTTGAGGAATGTGCGCACTATTTGTTCATGTATAACTTCATTTGTTCTTTGCGCTATATGGTTTTGACCACAATGCTCCATTACCCCACTTCTGTCTGTTGTTATATCCCAGGTGTCTCAGGAAGCTCGCTGCGTCTTAGTGAGCTTATTCAATAGGTCAAGTTAATCATTGCTTTAGTTTCAGCCTCTGTTGGTGATTCTTTATGTCTTAATTATATCAAGGGTGAAAATGAACCTGGGAAACAGGCATACTTCCCCTGCAGTTAATCAAAGCAAAGCTATACTATTCTGCTATAGGCTGATGTATTTGACTTGGTTTCCATTGATGGCATGTACACAAAACCATTTATCTGAAAATATTTCTACCATTCACTTGATTTATTTTAACTGCTAAAGTGACCTTCATGTAACTGGTTTTATATACTTTAGCCACTTAATGTGGTCTTTTTTACTAAAACTTCATTTGAGTTGATTTTGAAGGTAGGAAATATATTCTTTCAGACTCCCATCTGGCACTCTCAACATTTGAAGCAGGAAAAGTTTTTCCTTGAAAATCATATTAGTATACACAATAACTTGTTCAAGATTTTTCTTTATTGCATACTTTATAAGCATTTGGAGAGTTTATTCAAAGTCAGTATCTCCCCTAAATTTTTACATCATTTGAGATTCAAAAAATTTGCTTGATTTTCACTAGACTTGTGAAACCTAGTTTTCTATGAACTCACGTCCTTTGTTTTTCTGGCTGTTCCCTTTCTGTCTACAACCATGACACAGCAAGAGGCAACATGTGCCAAGGTTAATCCAGACTCTATGTCTGCAGACTGCTGCTGCCAAATGAAAGGTTGAGGACTGACAAAATACTGAGCATCAACTGGCCTTGCACCTCTTTGTTTTCACCTTGTTTCATGGGTGATGAGTTCTGTGCTGTGAATCAGAAATGCTTGTCAGTCTAAAACACCTATCAGCATATTTTTTTAATTAGATTAAACAGAAATTGTAGATGGAGCAAAACATGACTTTTACTAGTCATCTCTTTCACTTGCAGATCTTATTTCAAGGCCTAAGAAATTTCAGGATTGTCAACTTCTTCCAAACACTGGCAGATATTGCTGGAAAGGTATTGACAAAATTTCTAGTCCCCTTCCCCCAACTTTGTGTCATCCATGTGTTGCAGGGTTGGCCTATGTCTTGGGTGACAAAAAAGCCAATTCCTTTATTTCCACAAAAAAACCCAACAAAACAAAACAAAACAAACCACAATTATATAAACCACAATTATATCTAGATTTAAAGACTGCAAAAGTTACTAATTGGCTATTTTAAATAAGGCTATGGCAATCAAAAACTGGCTTAGGTGAGCTCTCCTGTGTAAAACAAATATATCTTCTGTTAAAGAAAAAGAAAGAAAAAAAAAAAAAAGTAATTCCTCAAACCAAATACTTGTTTAAATCTTTCATATGTGAACATATTTCTTAACCATAGTGAGAACTATTCTTATCAGAGATATACATTTGCCTAGTGCCTCAAGAAACCATCCACATTTCCTTGATTTATGAGCTCTCCCACTGGTATCGCCAGCAAGGAAAACCCACCAAAGCTCTCATATAAAGGTTGAATGAGGGATGTTCTGTATGTTACCTGAAATGTTTGAGCCTGTCAATATTTATTCTGCCATGTTCTTCCTTGACTGTATGGCCCGCAATGCTGAAGCCCCTGTGTGTCCTGTAAACTTACAGGCGGTGGTCTTACAGATTGTTTTAGTGACAGTTTGGTCAATAATTGATGTTTTGACTGAAAGAGGTCACATACAATGTCTGAAAACAATTGCCTGAGCAAACTCAGTAGACCCTGTAGTGGTGGATCAGGAAAAAGAGAACTTGTTGGCTCTCCATAGGATACCTGGGGGGATTACTTGGGGTTTTTTTTCCTTCTGCTGCAGAATTACCTTATCTGCTTTCCATGTTCTCTCATAGAGAGTTACATCCCTGAAATCACATTCCTGAGATGTTGGGCATGGCCAGCCAGTAAGAGTCGTAACAAAAATTCAGAAAGTAATAGAAGTAGGAAGTACAAAGGGGAAAGGATTTGGAAAATACAAACAACAGATAATAATTTTGTTGGCACCTGAGTACAAGGTAGTGCTATGGGTCTTCATTTTCTCACCTAGGCCAAAAGCTAAACCTGCAGTATATGGAAGAGGGATAGGCATATTGGCTGAGTGTGATGATGGTTGGAGAAATTTGCAAAGCCAAATATGTGTTTTCTGATGAACTGCTGTGTAAAGGAGCTCTACCCAATACAGAAGCAAATTATTCTGGAAACGGAATGTCCCAGACACTACAGTAGTGAGATTTCCCTCAATATGATGGAAAGCAAGAAGGTCTTTTATCTTCAACAAAGAAAGGAGAGATGAAGAAATGTGTTTTGAAGGAGAAAGAGGATTTGGGAGAGAAGGTTCATAGAGAGCTGTGGAATGAAATGAAGACACAGGTGTGAACAATACAAGTGGTATGGACTTCACAATGTCTATGTGGACAGTGGCAGATAGAACTGTCCCTTCACAGGAGTCACAGTGGCACTGCTAGTGACTTTATTATGGGACTGCCTAGGGGTCCTTTCTTGCACAGTTTGTGAATGTCACAGCTTTCTGTGGTGATCCTGCTGATATCTGTGCTGGTTACATACATTTACACTAATAAAAAACCAGTCTTTTAGGTGTTAGGTTGTGTGATAAAAGTCTGACCCCTGTACACACAGAGGCACATGGGCAGCAGGGGGGAACGCAGTCACATGTGGAGTAATGGATCCACAGCAGCCTCACCTCTCTCACGCTACCAGATTTGGCAGCTCCTAACACTGAGAATCTGCAACTGACTTTTATATGACCAATTATTAATTGAATTGCAGCAACTGAGGGTACACATGAACTACTTGTGGGGATAGTAAATGACAAAGCATTAACATCACTGATGCAAATAATTAGGCACCTTCTAAGCCTCAATTTTCATGTCATTTTGTGGAATATTGTCCTCAAACATAAACACTGTGCTCTCGAAACAAGTGTCAATCCCAAAGACATTTCAGCCAGCACCAGAAAGAACAAATGGCCTCTGCTGACTGACAAAATACTGAAGCCCAGTAGAATATAGCCTATAAAACCATTTAAAATAAAAATAATTACAGGCCTGCTCCCATATATAATGTGTTGATGGATTTAAAGTTGATTTACTGAGGATAAACCATTGTTTCACAAACCTACCTGTAAATGTCTACTGAGTCTGGATTTCAGCAAGCACTGATTACACTTTCCAAGGCTGCAGTAAGGTACCAGAAACAGGTATGCTGCTGTTCTCGAGCCAGTTCTAGCTCTGACACCTGACCTCATGTGGCTTTCTATATCCTCAAATTAGTCGTAGGCTGTGGCTCATCTCACTTTGGTCAAAAGCAAATAGAAGCTTTGATGCGTGGCCTGAATTGTAAAGACATCAGGCCTAAGCTGGCTGACTGCAACATCCAGCAGCTTGGCAAAGATAATACTAAAAAGTTGAAGCATGGAAAATATTGTTTTGTATCATGGAAATACTAATCAAAGCTGTTAGAAGACCATAATAAGCAAGGCAAAAAAAGAGTGAGAAGCTGCTTTGCTAGATTTACTTTCTTCTTTGGAGCTTCCTTTTACCTTCTTAGTATTTTCTCAACATTATAAGGCTTTTCAAGGACCCTGTTGTACGCGACCCGTTTTGAAGGGCTACATGTCAGAGACAAAGGCATAAATGAAGGGGAAGAGAGGGTGCAAGACTGACTTCTCAGCACTGCCACAAGCTTCTGTGAAGTAAGCCTTGAGCTCAGCAATGACACATTTTCTACACATCCCAATTTGTTGCTGTTGGGTTGGTTTTTTTTTTAACTAGGGCAATGGGCAAGCCTCTTGTAATGTGGACATGACTGAGGGCTCCAGCACAAAGAAGCAATTTTGGGGAGCATATGGACAAGGTCACAAGATTTCTTAATGTAGTGATATTTAGCAGTGAAGTTTGCTAAAAGTTGGCAGTTTCACAAGCTATGAATAAGAAATTCCACTTGCCCACACTGCCACAAAATCTGAACAGACTGTTCTGTATATTTCTTCACTCCTTTGTAGTACCAGATGCCATACATATATTATTTGGGGGGGAAAAAAAGTATTCTTTTCATAGAGGTGTTTCCCATATTCTGGCAGTTAATTGCAAAACAACATTCATCATTTATTTTGAACTTGGTTTTCTGTATTTATATACTTTTTATGTGTGTTTGTTGATGATTTTTTTTGAAGTGTGATGAAGTCTGGAAATATTTTCTTTCTTCATCATGGTAGTTTTAGTAGGTTTATTTCCGTACATATGTAGTTAATATGAGGTTTAATATATTTTCTTGTGTAATAGCTAGAACAGACAATATATGTATCAGCAGAACTAAAATGGGTTCCAGTGAAAAGACCTTCTAAAATAATATGATATGGTCAAATTATTTAAATGTACCGGAAATAGGACATACTTACCAAAGTTTAATTAAATGCTCAAAAATGGAAGATACTGTGGCTTAATAGATGATTTATTTTTTAATATCTTCTTTTGACTCATTTAACCAGATTTGTTACTCTTATAAAATGGTTTAATTTTATCCTTCCTGCGTTGAGGTAAATGTAAATTTTCCACTGTGCTGACTAAACTGAGTCAACAGAATTTTTATAGACCTTTTTTAAGTAGCATGCTTTTGCCTTTTAGCAGCTTTTCTTAGAAAGGTATTTCTTTCCCCATACACACACAGCACACTTTGAATTAATGCTTACTTTCTGCTGCAAATGGCTTGATTACTAAAGGTCTCAGGTGGAAAACTATGTAGTTGCACTTGAGAAGACCTAGATTCTTACACTTTTTTCTTCCAGTAGAAAACAGGCTGTCATCTTTCCTTCTCTATAAACTGTTTTATCCATGGATGTCTCTTACACATTAATGCCACATATATTAATTGTAACTTTTTAAAGTAATACTAATCTATTGGCAAGAATGTCATTTAGGCTAGCAACAACTATTTTCACTTAATATCTGTGCCATTAGTATAGAGTTAACTCACCAAAATCTTTATGAATAACGCACAAGTGTTTGTATCAAAACATTAATCTTTGTAACAATTTTCTAACATTCAAATTCATACAGCTATTTTAATGTAATTTTCCTAGAATATTTATGTTAAACACTATCATTAATATGTGTTTTATAAGGATGTTGGTTTAATGTTATATTAATATACTAATTATTAATTTATAAGGTAATTATTTGATACAAAGGGAAAAAAGATATTTTGCCTCTTTTTTACATGACTGTATTTTTCCATGTAAACAATAAAAAATACAGTATTCATAAAATAATGTAATTTATTTTTATAGTTAAGGTCTCAACATAGTGTTTTCATTTGACTTGCTTAAAGGTCTTTTGTTTGTTTTTTCCCATTACCTTAAAGAACAATCAATCCTACCCAAGCAGAAGATCAGAAACACACTAAATATAAAAATTCCCGAGACCTCCTGCCTGAACCAACCGCTATTCTTTAAAGATGAAAGCTCCTTTTCTTTTCCTGTCTGTTGCTCAGGAAGTGTGATAATCTTATTCATCATTCTTACTGCTCAAAATAAGAGCATTAAGACAAAGTCAAGAAGGTGAAATAGCTTCTGATTCTCTCACCCTTCCCACCGGAGGGCAGTGAGTGACTGGCTCTGTGGTGCTTAGTTGCCAGCTGGGGTTAAACCGTGACACACCCTGACTTGGACATTTATTGCTATCAGAATAACGTGGCAGGAAAGGAAGAAGCAAAGGCTTAGTATAAGTTCTGATTTAAATTAAAATTACTCTTAAAGCACTGGATTTACAGATTTTTTTTAAAATGTCTATATGAAATTCATTGTCTGCCCATATACATCTTATCTAACCTGATACCCTTTTCCTGTGAAAGCACAGTTCTTCAATGTTTCAGGCTATGGAAATGTTTCTCTCTCTTATTTATTTGTTTGTTTGATTGTTTATTTTTAAAGTTTATTTAAGTATCCTGTGAGAAGCCTGACCAGGACACCCATTTCTGACCCTGATTTTTAAATTCCCATTCAAATAATAGTGAAATTTTCTGGAATACCTCTTTACAACTCAGTCATAAAAAGGAAGTGTACAGAAGGTGGAAGCAGGAACAAGTAACCTGGAGGAACAAGGAACACAGAGATGCTGGCCAAGCATGAAGAGATGAATTTAGGAAAGTCAAATCCTCCCTGGAGTTGAACATGGCAAGTTGTGAAAAAAACACCAAGAAGGGCTTTTATAAGTACATACATGACAAAAGGAACTGTGGCCTCGCTGCTGAACAGTGCATGGGTTCTAGTGACACAGCACATGGAAAAGGCTGAGGTACTGAATTTTTTCTTCATCACAGTTTTCAGTAGTAAGACCAGCCTTCAGGATTCCCAGGCTCTGGAAACCAGGGGGGGAGCCTGAAGCAAGGGGGACTTAGGCTCCCACCAGCAGGTTGAGGGAGGCGATCCTGTTCAGTGCTGGTGATGCCATAACTGGAATGCTGGGCCCAGTTCTGGGCTCCACAGTACAAGACAGACACAGACATACTTGAGAGAGTCCAATGGAAAATCACAAAGATGGTGAAGGGACTGGAGCATCTCTCCTAGGAGAAAAGGCTGAGAGAGCTGGGACTATTCATCAACATTGTGTGATTCTCTGTGTCCACAGGAAATTTTTTCAAGTGGCAAGAAACATTAGCTTTGATTTAGAGATCAGTGTCCTCAGTCCTGTATAACGATTTTCTATTTTTTTATCTCTGATATTATCAAATATTTTTCCTAACAGAAACTGAATAGAAGATATAATGGGCAAATCTAAATAAAGACCCCCTTGTGGCAATCATCACTTCTGAGGAAAGAAAAGAGTGGTGTAAAAGCCAGGTAGGTTCTTCTACCTGCAGTGTTAAAACTTTCCTAGAAACTGCATATTGAAAGGACTGAACTACTACTGATGAGGAAACACTTAAACTAATTATGGCAGTCCTAAGGGGAAAATATTTTGAGTGTCTGTCTGGCATTACGGTCTTTTTTTTTTTTTTTTTTTTTCTTTCTTTCCTTTTTTTTTTTCTTTATAATAATTTCTAATAATAAAATATAGCAAATATTTTGCTATAGAGCTAGAGGAAGAATTTTTGCAACTATTGAATATTTGATTAATTCTTAGTCTAAAAATCTGTTATTCCGTGTTTCTACCAGAAACTAGGGAATGAAGGCACTAGGATAAATTAGTCACAGTCACTCATATGTCCCTTGCAGTCCCACATGCTTACTTTTCTGTCCTTCAGCACCTTGCAGAAACCATCCCTCATCTGATTTATACCCCAAAAGTCTTAGTGCTCCCAGGTACTTATCCACTTAGTTTTGATTTAGTATTCATCATCCTAGGTTTACTGCTTCCTGTTTATCTAATTTCTCTTCAAAAATTTCCTGCTAACAATGCAAATATCTCATTGTGGTATCTTCTTTTACTTCAGAATGTTTTAATGAGTTTATCTATATTTCAAAAGTTAAAAGAATCATATGTAAGACTGTCTGTTTAGCAGAAATCAATTCTATTTTATTTATTCCTTCTACCACAGCTGGTAGGATTTAAATTTTCAGGGCAAATGTCACATTTGGCTTTATCGTTGAAGTGCAATTTTGGAGGGATGATTTTAGGGAGAATAATGCATTATTAGTTCTGTGAACTCAAATATATTATCTGTAAGTAAAGCACATAAATACGCAGATCTGCATTTAAAAATTGCTGTGGTTGTTTCACTGATAATGACTTTTTTTACATATTCAAAAGTCCTTGAAGAGGACAAAGTTGTCCTCAATCAAAAGTTTTCCAAAGAAAGAATATGTTGTGGGGTCCGCTATGTTTACCAGACAACGAAATTGGAGTCCTGTGTAGTCTGTGGAGCATCTGTTCTACACATTTGTGCAAATCTGTTATTTTATTTTTTGTCATACTAAAAAACTGGGGAATGTAGTGAACTATGTGTTGGGCTTTGTATCCTCATATGATATGACCAAGAGATGATGTGAACAATATTCACCATAAACAACAGCAAGAAAAGTTGAGAAATTAAATAAAAGCTCCAGTGTTATGACAGAAAATGGCAGCATTTTTAAGGAATGGGGCGAAACTGTTATTTAACAAAAGTCTGTTTTAATAAAAGGTGTTGATGAAGAGGCAGTCTCCATCAGCAGGAAGAATGGTGAATCTCTGCAAGTGAGGAAACTGATCAGAATTCACTGTTAATGGCAAATTCTGTGAAAAATATAAATGGAATTGAGGGGTAACTTTAGGTGACATGCACTAATCTGAATTACTGATTCAATAGGTCTAAGGAAAACAAGAAATGTTGAATATACAGGTGGTGGTTCTGTAGAGCTGAGTGAAATGACAGTGAGTGAAACCACTGATACAATTCAGCTTCATTTACCAACTTGAAACTTAGACTGTTCATACAACATTCTTTTACTTTGTTTGAGCCTTTCTACCTTGTGAGACAGGCATCTCATTTGACATAAGAGCCATAACAGTATTACCTCTTTCTTTTCCTGGTTATAATGACAGTATATGTTGATTTGTGTTTGAATTGTATATAAGATTATATAATTAAAAATGTGAGTAGACCTAGTAGGGTTGAAATAATCTCATTATTTTCAAATAATTAACTTGTGTGGTCTATTTGAGTTAATACAGAAATGAGTGCAGGAGATTATATTGGTTTTGTATGCTTATTTTTAACTGTTATTGTTGGTCACTCCCTTAGAAGTAGTCAGCAATTATTATCCTATGACATATTTCTGCAGTTGTTCTGAGGTGGACTATACTGTTACAGTTTTACAGCTTGAATACAGAAAACCTGTTTTTCTGCCTGTTCCTCCTTCAGATTGTAATAGAACTGCAGTATGTGCCAGTACTTGCTGTTGTGATGAGATTTGGAGCACAGTTTGTGCATGCTTTCAGGAACTAGAAGATGTAGCCTTGTAGGGTCAAGAGCCGAAAAGGCTCTACCTAAAAGCTCTTATATGACTGAGGCTTCTGCTGCAATAAATAACTGTGTACAAAAGATTTTGGAAATTATTTCTCAACCTCTCTTTTGCTACCACTGAAGTACAGTAATCTTCACTAATTCATCACAAAATCCTATGACTGTGTCTTTAACAAGAAAGCATGATAAAATTGTAAAAAAGGAAAAGCTGCACATTCATGGAAATACTGTGGTTATATATTACAATAACAAGACAGATTATGAGTGCCATACACATAAAAGCCAAGTAGTTCTGTTTGAGATGGGAAAAGCGAATCTGAAGAAAGTTCAGTCTCTGAAAATTTCTGTATGTCAGAGACTTTCTTCATTCTATGATAAACTTGGTACTCCCATGAATACAACTGTCCTCCACAAAATAAAAGAACTATAATTTCTTTACATATATAGAAACACTACTACAGTTATTGTTACAGCATTACCAAATAATGAAATAGTATACCCCTCCCTCCATCAATTCCTGCCTGTGATGTGGTCACAGAAATGGTTTTGAATACAGGAAACCCTTATGCTTATGTAAAAATATATAAAACTTTTTTCCACCCCCTGTTTGACTATACCTTTCTTTCTACTCTTCTTTTTCCCCCATTACTTCATAGCTCTACAGGTATCTCTGTGGCACTAGCTACCATAGCATCTGACTGTCTCACATACATCAACAGATGGCAATTAAGATTGACAGAAAATCTTCCATAAAGTAATCCTTTTTTGTAAAATGGCTTTTGAACAAAATTATTTTAAAATTAAAAAAACATTGATAACCACTTTTCCCTGAAAATAAAAGCTGAAAAAGATAATATTTTCAGCCTTCACATTCCTGACACATATCCTAACCAAAAAAAAAAAATCTAATTAAGAGGTTTAAAATTAGTCATAGGAAAAAAAATACTTTCCCAACCAGGTCTAATAGGAGACCTCAGTCTAATTCTTCTTTCCCCTTTGCACAGGAGACACAGAAGGTGGGATGTTTTAGTTAAAATTGATGTCTGGGATAATCTGAATGGAGACTTTCATTTGTTGCTGTGTTTTTAATTGTGACTGCTTACCTCAGCAAATATAAGACAATTACTCATATATATAAGCAGTACTTAGACAGTACTTTCAAGAAGTTAAAGCCCTACATGCTTAACCAATGACATATGACATATCTTATTGAAAGACTGGTTTGTTTGCTTTTTTGCAACATTTTACTCTTTGGCTCTGATAGTTTATGTTGTCTTTGCTCCTGCCATGCATTGTGAGGGGAAGACAAACCATTAGAAGTAGGAGATATATTTATTTTTTAGGTAAGAAAAAATGGAAGTTAGAGAAGAAAGATTAAATTCAGAATTTATGTTTAAAGGTTAAATTATTGTCAAAGACAAAATCACCTTGGTTTTTGTCTTCAGTCATTTCCCATCAGAGGAAATTGAAATTTATTTATTTTTTTTATTCTTTGTCTCTGGTCACTTGCATACTTCTCTTTGGAATGACTGGTAGAATCATTTAATAATGCTTAATTACTTGCTTGGAAGAAAAAAAGAGTAGCAATAAAATACATGCATTTCACTAAAAAAGAAAATCACTTCCACCCTTATACCAATTTGTTACGCTTTATCATTTTCCCAGTCTTTTAGACTCTATTATGCTTTATGAAAACTAGCACAATGAGACCTCATATCTAAATTTCATTGTGGGTGATTGAATCAATTAAAAACTCTCCACTGGCCTCACTTGTGAAAACTGTAGTATTCATTGCTAGTGATCACTTTTACGGGATAAAGAACATCAATTCAAAATCAAGAATGGAAGGACAAAATATCAAACTAGCAAACATAAGCTTTGATTACTAAAGAATTCAGGCTGGAAGGTTACAATTTCATGGTCATTTAGAACAGTTCTTGTTTTGTCATAGAATAATTACTCAGTTAATTTGAAACTGGTTTTGTCATACTGTGGATCACATAGCAGGTTAGTTGTAGTTTATTTTCTCTTTCTATTTCAAAATTATATTTTGCAAAAAGATTATCATATTTTGAAAATAAATGTGATGTTCCCTCTCTGTTCCTTCCTCTCTTCCCATCAGAGTAAATATTTTATAATCATACAAAGTATTAGTGTATCACCTGATGAGTTACAATCTCTCACTGCTGGAGTAATTCTCATTTGTCCTTATAAATTCTGTTTGCAAAGCCAAAGCCACTGAGATAAATCATTATTAACACTGTGTTGTCTCTACCAATTTTAGAATGAAACTGAATTTAAAAATTGATTAGGAGTCAATTATCTTGCTCAGAGTAGGATGTTTCATTTAAAATGGTTGTGTTTGAGCCAATGTGCAGAAGTTCCATCTTCTAGGGTAACCATATGGCTGAAGCCAGAAAAAGGACAATTATTTATGCCTCTAGGGATTCTAAAATTTATAATTCATCAATATATTAAAAAAGCTGGAGAAAAGAAAAATCTGTTTCTATTTTGAGTTAGTCCTAATCAAGAAGTGACTTCTGAGAGACCAAAAGGGTGCCAAGAAATATGATGGTGTTACAGATCACCAGTATGAATAATAGCACCTTTAAATGGCATTTCCAGAAGGCTACTATTTCACAAGTTATTTCCACAGGAGTTCGTGTTGTCACACAGTGAAATCTAAAGTCCATTATACAAGTTGAAACATTCCAGTGATTTCTGTGATCAGTGGGTCAGCCATCACCCTTCATGATAATCCCTCTACCAAGTAATAGCTTGTGTACGTATTCTTACACATAAAATCTGACAGCTTAAGTTTCTAAAAAGTAACAGGAGAGGGTGGTTTTTTTCCTAGATTTGTTCCATGCAAGTAAATGTATCCTTATATTGAGATTTAATTTGGAATATTATGAAAGCTTAAAACCCTTGCTGTATTGAGAAAATGTTAGCCTTGATTTTGTTACTTGCAAAACAAGTAAAACAAAATTGTAATATCATTGTCACAAGTGGCCAACTTGCATCTCATTTGCCTCCCTAAAATTGCTTTTGCTTTTTGAGCATTTCAAGGACCTCCTCCTTTTCTTTAATTTTCTCAAGTTTTAGGTTTGTAATAGAATCTCAGAACACCTGGATTCTGGGGTTTGTGATCTCTTACTGCTCCAATTCTTATAATATCAACCACAGGAAAATCATAAAACAACATGTATGTTTATGTATGCGTATATAATCTAGCATGCCCTAGCAAGTAAACTACCACAAAATCACCACTAGCCAGTATACCTATGATTATCTTAATCTACATCAAGCTACCACAAATTACTATCAGCAGTCAATAATATAGTATCAATAAATATTACAGCAACAAAGAATAATAGCAAACCCAAGAAGGTATATACTTAAATATAACAGCAAACTCCACAAGGTATATAATCATTAGTGAAGCAAACTTAATATAACATTAGATACATTTATGATAGATTATTTATATGGATGTATAGTACCAGTACCAAGAAAATTAAACAAATTTCAGAAGGGGACAAACCATCCTGAAGGGAAAGACAGATTGATCCCAGAGGAGGACCCAACCATTTCAGAGGTGGGAGGACAAATCAGGCAGACCCAAAAAGTGTACCCAAAGGGGGACCAGTAAGACAGCAGGCAGAGGCTCACTTCACAGATGATCCATGTCACAAGAGCATGGAGTCAGCTGGGTGTCCCCAGTGGGAGCCCAAGTTCTCATATAAAGTTCATGCAGGGAGTTTAGGCTGTGTAGGAAAGGAGAAGTCCATGCAGCACACGAAGTTCTCAGGGAGAGGCTCCTTTATGGGTAAACACTAAATCTTTGTTATAAAGACATGAGGGCGTAGGGCATCAGCAGTTCTAACAGGCAATATATGCTGTCAGTGTTGATTTTTCACCTGTAATGATACTGTTTTCTGTTCTTTCAGACCCATTTCATTTTTCCAGACCATTTCCATTTTTCAGATGATAAGTTGCCATTACAGTTCCTTGGTTTTGCACATACTGATGGTATCTGAGGATACCTCCTCTTTCTAAGTACTCCAGCTGTACTTCAAAGAGGCCAGCTGTACTTTTCAGGATGTTTCTGGTTCCCAGACCTACTTCTGGACTCATAGAACCTGGGCTGGCAGGCAGCTTCTCTTTCAGTATTTTTCAGCAAGTGTTTTCTTCTGCTCAGTAATTTTCCCCTTCTAACTAGGCCAACATCATGGCTGCTCTCATCAACCTCATTTAGTTATGCCTGTGTATAAGTACTTCACTGATCTGCAGTTCAGCGTTTCCATTAGTTTTGCACTTTCATAACCTGACATACAACCTTAGGAAGTCTTAGCACATAATACACAATTATTATTTTTTTGCAAATGTAGACCCAGACTTGGATTCTAAACGCTAGAATTTATGGATTTATTTTTTTTCATCCTGAAATGTAATTTTTAAAATAAATCATTTCAAAGCATATTCTAACAGGTTGTAATACCTCATTGTGCAAAATAGCAGTGTGATTCATTTAGCATATTCTTCCCTGGTATTTGGGGGGTAGGAGGTTGATTGCTTGTTTAATGGATCTTCAATCATTCTGCATATAAAACTTGAAAATTTGTTCTGTTCGTTGCTATATTAACTTCTTCCAAATGTATCTGGTGCTTATTCTCTGCACACCTCCTCCCCATTCCCTGCAACAAAATTCTGGGTAAACAAGAATTAAACAGTGTATGAAGAATGCAGCATAACACAAGTAAAATATCTTGTACTGGAGGTCAGTAGAAACATTCCTTGGAGTACCTGAATGGTAAGTGTGATTGTCCTCTGTATCTTATGTACATGGTAGCTTATAGCTTCAACCTTTGGTGAAACACTGGTTCATGCCAGTAATTCTATACTCCTCTCTCACACTTGTTCTCATGATAAGAAACGTGATGATAAGTCTCAGTATGTAAAGTGCTACTCTCCTATCCAAAATCTGATGACAGGAAAACTAGCTCAGGACTGTAGCCACAAGCCTGAAAAATACATGCATTTGGAAGAGGTGGGGAAAAGCTATCTGGATCAGCAGCAGGTTTAGGCTGAAGGAAAACCTCTACTTTTAAAGGTCTACACCTTATAATAGCTGAGTTTTTGTGAGGGCCATTTGTGCCAGCAAGTGGTAGCATGTCTCCAAAGAGTCTGACTACTTGCACTGAATCTGTTATGAGCTGAGGTTTCTTAGGGAAACAGGTGGTGCAAAAGAGTATCCATGCTTGAAGGTTTTGAGTTTCAAATTACCAAATCATGGAAGATGCTGGAATATCTACTGATACACCCGTACCTAGTTCACCCTAAAAGATCCTGAGGTTGGAGTAATGTAAAGTGAAACAAGGACAGTAGCAAGAAGACATCACAATTAGTGGAGGTAAAACAGTCTTGTGAGTTAGAAACAGCCAGTACTTGAATTTAGCTCTCATAAGGAATTGATCTAATCCTTTTTAAGCTATCATCTGCCTTGGATTCCTGTTCATTCACTACAGGTTTCACCAGAAATCCTATTCCAGTACAGAAAAGCTTATAAGGAGCATGATCCAGGCATGTTTTCATGAGCAGCATGGCTTTTGACAAACCAATACCTTTAATGAGACATTTTTGTTTGTAAAATATTTATTCGGCTTCATGCCCCTTTCCCCCAAGCAAAAATGAGTGCACACAATTACAGGGAATGAGTGCTCGGTGGCAGGGTGGTTTTCTTTTCTGAAGAGTTCTTCCCCTAGTATTCATAGACAATGCAGTGAAACACATTTTCTCACAAGATCTATCTTATAATTATACTGCATCCATAATAGTACCCACAAAAGGCATTATATTATTCATACACAAAGTGCATTACTTGTCTTGCGGAGTACTAGCACTTGTTTAAAAATACTACTCTTTCAATTATTTAACTCCTGTTGTTATGTTTCATCCTTTTTAGTCCACAGAAATAAGTACAAGGACTGTAAGTGACAGTAACAACACAGCAACTTAAGAACCATGAGGTTCATTTTTGATTCAATAGTATCATGTCAAACCACTACTTCAATTAAAAAAAAAAACAACAAAAAAACAAAAAAAAAACCAAACCCAAAAAACCACATGTTCTCATTAAAGTCCTCTTTGAATGGAAAGAATCTCGGAACTGAGATGATCCTGCTAGAATTTGACATAAAACGGTAAGAAGACTAGACATTTCATTCAGGGGCTTAAGATCACTAACTAATCTTTTTCCTGCTGAGTCTGGCCTTAATCTTGTATTATGGAGATGAAAAACCTGTTACTCGGCCTGTCCTCTCTGGACAAGTTTACTTACACTCTGTTGTTGCATAAAAAATTAATAACATGTTGTGTATGGGGTTTGAGCCTCTTTACTCTCCAAAAGCTGATGTAGGAATTTAACTCTTAGTTACTTAGAACAGAATCTTATCTGAAGTAATTCAGCACATTTTAATTGCAATGAAGCAACTTTTTATGATCTATTGATCCAGCTTGTTATAACTAGGTATCATGAAAGAGTGTTCACTGCAGAATTAACTTTTTCGTGCTACAAACTGATGGTCTGAGCTAAACAGATTTTTTTTTTCTTCTTTTCAATCATCCTTTTTATTTTCTGGCATTTTCATGTGTGGAATTGTCCAGGTTTCATTAGAGTTAATTTTCTTCTTAGTAGCTGGTGCAGTGCTGTGTTTTGGATGTGATGTGAGAACAATGTTGAGAATTCACTGATGTTGTTAGTTATTGCTGAGTAATGTTTATACTAAATCAAGGACTTTTTGGTTCCTTGGGCCCTGCCAGCAAGAGGGCTGGAGGGGAACAGAAATTGGGAGAGGGCACAGCCAGGGCAGGTGATTCAAACTAGCCAAATGCGCATGACAAAGCCCAGCTTTCCTGGGATGGTTGAACACCTGCCTGCCCATGGGAAGCGGTGAATGAATTCTTTGCTTTACTTTTCTTGTGTGCACAGCTTTTGCTTTCCCTGTTAAACTTTTTTTATCTCAACCCTTGAGTTTTACCTTCCTTTCCAATCCTCCTCCCCACCCCTCTGGTTGAGGGGGAGTGAGCAAGCGGCTGTGTGGTGCTAAGTTGCTGGCTGGGGTTAAACCATGACAGGACTTTACCTAGAGATTCTCTCTTCAGCTAACACATCAATGGAGAACAATTACTCCAGCTTTGATTTCTGCCCACTTTGAAATAAATCCTAAGGTCATAGCTCAATTTTTACCAGTCTGTCTTTTTTTTTTTTTTTTTTTTTTTATTTTGACAGCCAAAAATCCCACACTTTTTCTGTCTCAGTGATACAAATATATCTTGGAAATATGCATATAAAGTATTACAAAATTATTACATTTGCAAGAAAAAAAAATTGACTAAAGCAAAAGTGAATAGCGGAATTAGCATGAAAGACAGGCCAATATTTTCCCTGATCCTTGGCCTTTTCAGAGTTGCCTGACTAAGGGCTAAGCAAAACTTTGGGGTTTGGTTTCTGTAGTTGATACTTTGTTAACTAGAGTACAAATTCTGTAATGGCTTGAGATGTGTCATATAATCATGTATTTCTTATTGAGGAATAATTACAAATTTCATTCTCTTAAAACTTGATGCTACTCTGGAAGACTGACTGTGGCATATTTGTTGCATCTTCCATGTGATTGTGACTACAACAAATTGATGTGATTTCTGGGTGATCAGGCAACATTTATTAAACTAGAAGTTTTTAATGGGCACTGAAAATGTCAAAAACATTGATATAGGTGTGTCTACCTGAGTTTTTTAACTTGTATCAAAGGTACTAATTGAATCAAACTGCTGGTTATTCCATTCATCGTCTTTTAGTATCCATGACGGAGTAGTCTGAGAGTGTATTATCTGGATTTCCTTTGGGTGCAAGTTAATCAGGCCTCCAGCAGAACACCTAAATCAATTCTACTATTCATATGCATCAAAACCAGGCTAGAGACAGTGGTAGTAAAAACTCTCTGAAATTCTGATAACATAGATGTCAAGTCATTAGCACAAACTGTTTTGTTCTACAGATATGGTTTTATTGATTGGCACTAACAGCCCTCATTGCCAGGTTAGAGGTAAAACAGACAAGCAATTTCATAATGGGCCAGCCTAACTTCCAAAGAAAGATAATTGTGCCTTTTGTATGAATATATGAAGTTAGACATAAGTTTTAGCTGTGGACATGTCCTAGTAACATAGTGGCAGAATACTAGTCATATCTTTTCGTTCCCTTTATCATAAATTTGTATCTTTGAATAATCACAGGAACTTTGAAATCACTCCCCAGGACCACTCTAATTCCCTAACCCCTTTTCACACAACTAAGCAACACTGTTTCCCAGAGAAAAAAAAAATAAAATACAAGAGTGTTGTTATTATGGCTGGAAGAAATTATGCTCTCTTCTCTATTCATTATTAAACATGTTTGTATACTGGCAAAATTCCTGAAATGTTCCATGCTGATTGTGTATAATGGCATTTCTCTTTTGTTTTGGTTTGTGGTTTCTTTTGTTGGTTTGGGGGTTTTTTGTTTGGTTTTTTTTTTTTTTGTTGTTGGTGGTGAGTTTTTTTCCTCCCAATTACTATTCTGATAGCTCCATACATTATTCATCTCCCTGTTTTTAGGAAAATGTATGTGAAGTCACTAGACATTGCCAAAAAAACTATTTTTCAAAATACTAGTATTGAGTCCATTATACTGCTAAGCACAAATTATTCCATCCTTTTGCGTAAACCTTGCATTGTTCACACTTTTTCAGACAAAGCCTGGTGAACTCGAACTCTATGATATATTTTCTAGTGCTAAATCTAACATTCTCAGATTGTGAAAGTAATAGTTTTTACTTCTGTTGTAGAACGAAACCTGCAACAGTTTGTTATCCTCAAGAAAATGAGCTTTTCCAAAATACCTATTTCATTATTATATACAAGAAGTAGAGGTTTATTTTTCAGTAGTTGAAAACTATTCATACAGAACTTAGAGACTTTGAAGTATTTGATAGAAAAGTGTTTATAAAAGTAGCCCACTTGATACCTTGCAGTAATCCGGGCAATTTTGATGCTGTATTTAATCCAGTTAGAATCCTTTTTGTGTTTGAGTGAAGAGAGAAACATGGAGAAATCTTTCTCAGGTTGCCTCATCCCTCAGAGAATGAGATTTTCTTCTCAATAGAAGAGAAGAAATAGCAAATTACTAGCACAGATGGGAGAATTTTCGATGAAATGCCTTTTCATCAAAATATGCTGAGGCTAAGATACTGAGCTTTCAAAGCTCATGATACTCAGCAAGGTTTCAGATAGAAAGTGTCTGCAACTCAAAGTAAAATCTCTGTGTCGCTTCTCCAGAGAGAACTGAGTGAAAACACTGATATTTTTTTCAGCCTGGAGGTGTACACTTCAAAATGTTGAGGGATTTTGTTAAAAAAAAAAAAAAACAACAACACACCAAAAAAACAAAACAAAACAAAACCCCAAAACAAAACTAAACAGCAAAACAACACTTTCTTGAAACAGTGAAAGCGTTTCATTCTGTGGCCAATTCTGATATGTATTTTACTTAGTAATGCTTTTTGATCTATGAATGGCATTTCTATACAAGGTTTAGATGATTAGATCACATTAGATTGCTGTAAGTTTTCATTCTACTGTCTAAAGTAAGCCATTCCTTTGAATAAAAAATGTTTTAGGAGAGGACCAGAGCCTATAGCTGTCCAAAATAATTAGTACAGCAGAGCCTATAGCTGTCCAAAATAATTAGTACAGCAGAGCAAAGCTGAGTAACAGACTCAAAACACAAAGGATAGCTAAATTTTCTCTTTCAGACCTTCAGAACTAAATAGGCATAGGATCAGAGATAATTTCACTGAGATGATCCCATCTGTGTAGCAGACCTTTAATGTTGATATTACAACAGTAACTCAACAGATTTAACTCCAAGATTTATATGTCGATTCTTTTTAAAAAGGAAAAATAGCAAATTTTGCTAATAAATATGCATTAAAATCACCTACAGTTCAAATGGTAGTAAATACAATTAACTAGTGATTATCTTTCAACAGATGTAACAACAGAAAACTACATAAAATGTAGTGCATTGGAGAAAATGACCTTTTCTTCATTGCCAAGTCACCTGCAAAACCACAATATACATTATAAAGTTACATATTTTCTGTGAAAATTACGATAGCTATTTCTACACCAGCTGTTTGATACCCTCCTTTCCTGCAAATTGATTGAAATACTCATATTGTTAAAGTCTTCACTTTCCCAAATTAACATATGTAAATGCTGGACAAATGGCATGTCTGTTTACTTATTGTTGTTTTTGTAGCATCCAGAGATTGACATGAAAGTGAAGATTCTCCTGGATTTGTTTTTGTAGCAATTCACAAGAATATATGGCTCTTGTTTCAAAGGGCACAGCACAAGTTGGAAGAACAGAATTGAACAGAGCAACAGTAGCTGTAAACAAGCAGTTGCATTGGTTATATAATCATGTGCATTTGTGTTGGTTAGTTAAAATCACTAGCAAATCAGCAGTCACACACACACACACACATATATATGTATGTATACGTACATATTCTACTGCTTTTCTGCCTGGTAACTATAATTAGGTATCATTCCTAAGTGTCAAGCATGAGCAGAATAATGAGCAGAGACCTTACTGAGAGCTGGGTTTCACACGACGTTCACTTTGGACCGAGGAGGTAAGATCAGGTGGCACAGGCTGACAGCATTCACCAGCGCTGCAACTGTAACAGCTGTGTATAGTGGGCCGTGAAGACTAGCATTAGAAATGAAGAAATGGTAAGATGATATTACCAAACAATAAGGTAATGGAAGATAAGTTTGGGTAGACTGAAATACGAGTACCTAAGTTTACAGCAAAAAGGGAAGGTAGAGTTAAGGTGTGGGCAACAGTCAATTGTTCACATGGCTGTTATTGTTTGCTCTGAGTAAGAAAACGCAAGTATGCAGAATTACCGTATTCAAAACATCCAGGACTTCTGGAGGGGTGTGTGTGAACCAACAGAGCAGTAGCCAGAGCTGGATTATAAGGGACAATGATGTTGTCAATAATGACCCCAAAAAAAAGAAATAAAGAGGGTTTTTTTAATTTGGTTTGGTTTGGTTTGGTTTGGTTTTTTTAATGAAGACCATCAATGGCTTCTTTTTGGCAAAGTTAAATTTAATCTCCTGAAAAAGCCTCCAGGGGTAGACATAAAAAAGTTGGTGGATGGATTAGATAGAGTAGGAGCACATGAAACAGGAGAGTTCAGAGTTGTAGAAGCAATATTGTAAAGATGATAAAGGCAGTATCAGCATTCTCACAGCACGCAGCCACAGATAGAAAGACTGGAGGGGAGGAATCGCATCAGATATACAAAGGAGACATGCAAATTTATTCATGAGGACTTTATTTATGAAAATAAAATTATGATATACAGTCACATTAAGGCAGAATGTGCTTCTGATGTGAACAATGTGAGTTTCTGTATTGTGAAATCAGAGGTAAAGACTACCTTGCATATGGGTCCATGTATGTATGCAGACACATAGTTTGTGTGCCTCCTTAGTGTTCCTATAAACACTTTTCAAAGTATTTATTTTTAAAGATATTTTCGAAATTGAAATCTAAGAATTAGAAAGCATGCATTTGAATTTAGAGCTGGCTGGTTGAAAGTTACTTAGATAACTCTATTTCATCTACTAACTACTGATATGAGCCAGATGTAACAAAAAGAGTACAATTACTTTTACATCTGGTGATCTTAGTTCAAAACTGAACAAACAATCATAATTGGTAGCTTCCTGTATTATTCAGCATAAAAATCCTTTGACATTTGTATTGGTCAAAAGATGCTGTGTCGAAGATGTCATTTATTGCTAGCCAAATATTCTGGGCCTCGTAAAATATTCAGGAGAGCACTGGTAAATCAAAGATGTGCTATAGCACTCACCCACTGGATCCCTTTCTGTTCAGGAATGCACAGAGAAACTCTCTGAGCAGAATATACCTAACAAGAGTACACAAAAATATGTAGGACTAATGAGGCAGTAAGCTAAGGATTAATGCGCTGACCCACTCCCAGTGAGCTAGCCAGAGAGCCTTTGATAGACAGGAACTCACCTGGGAAAGCACTTCTGTTTCCCCTGGAAATGTGCTAAGATTTGGTGATGCTGAATTGTCAACTTTAAATTTTATATTTTTTCCCACAATCTATTTCATCTATATTTTTCCTCTTGAATCCTTGAGCTCCTAACTGCTCTCTCAGCAACGCTACTTACCTGTAGTTTTGTCTTTTTCTATTATGCCGGGTGTCAGTTTGCACACCTCACACTGTAACAATAATTTTCTTAGTAAAATAGCCAAGTTCACAGAGCGATGTGTCATCAGACTAAACAGTGGATCACAGACACCTGAATTACAGGAATGATTATATCAAGGTTTTCTAGACAGCCAAAACCCAGGATTTTTGCTGAAAACAGTATTTTCATAAAAGGGAAATTTCCTTTTCTAGTATGTTTTGCCCTTCTTCACTTTAATTCTAACAAAAGGCAGCAATTTAACCACCCCTACCCCTGCCCCTCTGAACAGTAGCCTCTCCAGCTCTCAAAAGCTTCAAATTCTAAATAGGAAAAAGGTTTGGAGAAAGGTAACAAGCACAGATACAAAAAGAAAGTCAGTGTCTTTAAAGCTTCTCCAAGTTCCAAACTGTTTTCACCTACATTTTTTAGCTTTTCTGTTAATGTACCTTCCTCAAACCTACCATATTTTGTGTTATGAACAGATTTATGACTTATTCCAGTCTTTAATTCTGATTGTTCAGTTCTTAAGCAGGATATGGTGAAAAACATTTACACCTGCCTGCCCATACATAGATTTCTAAACAGGTTCAAGGAACTTACTGAGAACTTCCTGCTATTTCATCATTCTTCTGGACATTCCTGGTCCCTTCTAACAAAGTTGCTCTGCTTTGCTCCAATTTATTTTGCTTTATTTAAAATATTCTTTTCTTTAAAATAAACCAAACAAACTACAAGAAAAAAAAATCACTTTTATTGTTCCATGTTCTCTACATGGAAACATTTAAGTGGTGTGCACTACTGGGGAACACAAGCAAACAAAACAAAACAAAAAAAAAACAAACACATTTTGAGAAAGTAATTTTGGGATATACGGGTAGAAAAGTGCCAAAGTATGAAGTGTTTATTACAAAGAAGTAAGAAAAAAACAGTATAACTAGAGAAAATGTTTGCAATTTCTTTGATTCAGTAGCAGGAAGCCAGACAGAAAGAGCAGGGAAAAAAGCTACCGACTGGCCTGTGAGTTGTGCCTTCCAGGTGATGTAAGTGGTCTGGAGAGGCAGTTTATTCTCCCTTTCTGCTTTCCCCTGCACAGAACTACATCTCCACAGCTGCTGGACAGTCACACTGACTGCTCATTCAAACATCCAAGAGAAGTTTTAAGGGTGACTGTCTTCCACAATGTCAGAAATGAGAAGCAGTAGAAAGGTGAATGGGACTCCTGAAAATTACAATAGATCAACCAAGTCTGATGTGTTAAAGTAAGGAAGAATAATTGAACTGCTTTCCATCACTTTTCTAGGAAGGTAGTTTTTTTAAAAATACATAGAGTTTTGTGGTCAAAGTATTTGTCTTTTGCATTAGCAATTTATTTTAATGTTATGTATATCTATATCTATATCTATATCTATCCCAAATGGATGGCTGAAAACAAATAGAAGAGTATATAATTAAAAGAAGAGCTCTAGTACCTATGTCAGCAGGAATTAAACCACTTTCCCATAAGAAGCTATTTTCCCATCAATTTATGTTTCAAAACCTATCTCTAGAATGCTTTGAGCTATGCTATTAAAATAGTATAAATTATGTCTAGCATGCAGAATACATAAACTTCAGAAGTAAAAAAAAAATTATACAAATGGGGCACATCCCATCAGAAGACTCAAAACATTTCCAGACTGAGATGTTGAGGGGTAATTAGAAATCCCTTTCATACTGATATGTGACCACAAATTGGGACAGAGTGAGTAAGTTTGTGCCAGTAAATCTCACAGTGCCAAATGCCCCAGTACCTTTTGGCTATCTTACAAATAGGTATGAGTATGCATGAAAACTGTTTTGCATACACTCTGCATGTCTGCTGCCTTATTTAAATTGAATTCAATTAGATTTAATTGAATTAAACATGAATTGCTTACTTTATAACTGCTAATTTATAAATTGGCTTAAGGATGGTGTGGGATGAGACGGAAGCTTCAGCTGCAACTGTCAGAGAAGGACCAGTAGCAGAACAGAAACAGGAGAGAATCAGAACATTGTATATGAGTTTTGCCTTTCAAAACTCAGCTGTGTGGAACCTTGTTTTGACCTTTTACTTGTACCCTACCTGCAAGAAGAAAAGAACAGAGGCTTTAGTCCAAGCATTTCCCACATTGTTTTCTAATAAAATTGTTGTTCCGTCAGTGTTTCACAGATTGGTGTCAGTCAGAACATAACTAACTCATCAAAAATATCTCTTGAAAGAGCACGTTGCTTCCCTTTACTCCTGTTTTAAAGTTGCATTGCATTGTATTTTTTTATTATTATTTCTTTGCACATTATTACGGCATGGTGTTTATAGTAGAAACACCTTAAAAAGTACTCTTCTGCTCTCTCAATTTTTTTTCTTGCACAAAAAGCATAATCAACAGTGTGTAGAACTGATGCTTTTTCCAGCTCTCTCAGCTATGTGGAGAATGCAGGTGCCTGTAAAACAGCTCTAACCTAACTGAAGAGTTAGTGCCTCTCTTTGTGTGTGTTGAACTGGGGGCTGAACAATGAATATGTTGCATTTTATTGCTGTTCCAAAATGGATTTTGTTACAGAATTACAAAGGAATTTTAGAGAAACCACATAACATAATTACAATACTTACTAAGTCCATTGATAGATTAGCTTTTTTCATGTGTACGTTGCTTAAATAAATGTATCTTTAAACAGAACAGTGATTCAGAGACATTATACATTACCTTTGGTGTTCTGTTTGAAAATGATTTACTGTTTGAAGGTCTTGTAAGAGGAAGCCAATGTATTTGAAGTCTCCTTGGCAGAGGAGAAAACAAAAAAAAACCTCAATTCAATTATGTTATTTTTAGGCATTAACTCAAGAAGAATGGAATTGCATCTCCCAAAAGACTCTTACAACATCTGTGTCCAGGTAACCCTAGCAGAGAAGATTTCATTAAGAGAGATGTAGTCATTTGAACATCTTAAAGGTCATGCCTGCCACTTACACAGTGTCATGATATCTCTGTGTCTTCAAAGATACTATATTCCCTTGTCAATATAATTACCGAGCAGAGGGTATGTTTTGCCATTTAGGCACTAAGTTTGGAGAAAAGGTAAAATTGTTTTATTCTGTATTGGAAG
Source organism: Falco naumanni (assembly GCF_017639655.2). Classification (NCBI taxonomy): domain Eukaryota; kingdom Metazoa; phylum Chordata; class Aves; order Falconiformes; family Falconidae; genus Falco; species Falco naumanni. The sequence continues at coordinate 88,593,562 of NC_054055.1, read as the reverse complement.
GTGAAGTAAAAGGACCGTAAGTTATCATATAGTTACTAGCCATTTCCAGCTATCCAGCCACTGCATCTGCCCACACCATACTAACTGCAACCCTTATTGCACAAACACACGTTCTCATGCAAATCTGTGTATAGTTGCAGGTCGTTTAAGGAAGTGAGTGTCTGTTATGCCAGATTTCTTTCCCTGGTTTGTCACTGGATCTCAAGAGACTAGATATGTGCATATGGCAGAATTAATGGAGGTAAGATATCAAATTAATGTTCAATAAGAGCTACAGAGTTTGAGTATCTCAGTTTGCAAATGCTTGACAAAGACATTTTGAAAGAAAATCAAGAGTTCCATTTTCAGCAATATTCAGCTTTAGAAAAACAAATTTGTATTACTTATTTCAAAGCAAGTTTCCATGACCTAAGTAGAGCAGCAAAATTTCCCTGTGTCTTCCTCTGCTTCATCATTCACATCAACAAATATTTCATAGTATAAATTGTTTGATTAACTTTGTCGTTTTTCATACAGTACACGAATTTGAGAAAAGTTCTTTCTATTTGTCACTCAGAGCAAAATAAATCAGTATTAGGCTGTTGGCATGTAGCTTATTAATAATGGCAAATGGATTTTGCAGGAATTTCTTAGAGTGTTTGGGTTGTGTATAACAAGTAAGTTTCTAATGTAAATATGCACATTTACATTCCTAAAACAGTTCTACCTGTGTATTTTTACATGCTACTTCAAATACACTGTTTCTATGGACTTGTAATTTTTTTGGAAAAACAAAGATAGATCATAAATACTGTCTTTGTAAACCTGCTTTTAAAAATTGTGCAACATTCAGGAGTGGTTTCCAATACTTCAAATTTATAAAAACAAAGCTACTTGCCAAACCGATAAATCTTACTTCTTACACCTACCTTCCAAATTACTACTGTAGTTGAATCAGTTACATTTTCTCTTCCATGGGAAGGCGTTATGGGAGGGAAACAAATTCATCAGGATTACAGTAATGAGGATTTGATAAAATAACAGAAGCTTTTCCAAATACTGTGAGAACTTCTAGTAGCATACTTCATTAGATTAAATTATTTAGTAGAAGATGATAATAATTTATGGAAATCTGGTTACCTAGTACACATAATGAGCTTTACTTTTTCCTGCCCAGTGTGCAGTCACTAGACTTTGTGGACATTTGTTGTGACTTGCTACCCTTGGCAGTATAAGGGACAATATAAAGCTATAAGGAGGTAAAGAGCCAATGCTGTTTAACATAAAGCCAGTAAATACCAAATTCCCTTTTTGTGTGCATTCTTCAGTAGCTTATGAGCCAAATAATCAGCTGGTAGACAGTATGACTTTGTTGAAGCTAGCTCTGGCTTTTTGATATTATTTATTTTAGTTTGATAATAGCTAAAATGACAGCATTTACAATTTAGGGTCTAGTATACATAGATTTATAGCTGTCTTCTAACAAATACAGAACTTGCATACAAGGCTGTGTTTTCTAAGCAACTGAAATTCATACTCACTCAGACAATGACTGAAAAAAAAGTCCGTTTAAATATGCCACATTAAAAGCAAATACTTCTGACAGCAATTCCTCCTGTAGTTCAGTATGTGGAATTGTGAATGGACTGAGAAATGAACTTTATGGTGACAAAAACTAAATAAAAATACAGAAGATATGAAATTTAATTTAATTTAATTTAATTTAATTTTAAAAAAATAATTAAAAAAATATATCCAAGGCAACATTTTTATGAAAGTCCTGTGCAGACAGCAGATTGCTATTCCTTCAATTCCATAAAAAGTTTCTCTATTTATATCTAAGCAATTTTGCAATCACTTGAGAAAAAAGTCATTTAGCTAATGCAACACACTTCCTTTCCAGATGAGTATTTACTCATTAATTGTCATTTACTCTGCAAATAAAGCTTCTAGTCAGTTATGATGGGCATACTGTGTTTAATGATATCAAATTATTTCAATAGTGATTTTTATCTCCAGATCCTTCCAGATATTGCAGCTCTTCTCTTTAAACTTAATGCCTAGTATTAAAAGTCAGAGTCTTCTATGACTGTGATGTTGCACACTCACAAACTGAGAGATGACCATCTGATTATTCTTTTGTTTAACTTGTTCAGCATTCTGGTTTAGATAACAATAAATTTGTTTAAAGTTGCCCCTTTTCAGTATGTAACGTAAAGATAAGAAACCAACAAACTCATAGCTACACTATGTCTTGGACTGAACAAGGTAGTGAAGTGCAATGAATTTATTTTGTGATTCTGACATTGGAACTGGTTGTATTTTATTGACAGAAAGAGTCATTAAATATTTGTTGGGAGTTTTGTTTGTTTGTTTTGTTTGTTGTTGGGATTTTCTGGTAACCCTGCATAGCTCTGTCTTCTAGTTTCCTAATCACTTGTCAGTTCTATGGAGATTCAGCACCCTGAACCTAGGTTTCTGTATGGAAGTGCCCATGTATGCTCCTGAGTATCTAGCCTCTCCGCACTCTCAGTGAAGATCTAATCATAGTTGCCAATGGATCCTAGAGAAAAATATTCATCTGCCTATAGGTAGATACCTGAACAGCTAGTCAACCAAATGGCTCGTCAACAAATCGAGTACCTCTTCACTAATTGTAACAGAGGCATAAAGGCTGTGCCCACTTGTGGGCACCTACATTGATGATACCTAAATTTACCTTTCCATATATGGAGATGAATCCCAGAGGTGAAAGAAGTCTGTACCCAAATAAACACTTTCTTTTCAGATTACCTGAAGATCCCCAAAGTTTCCACATGACTATATTTAGTGATGATGCTGACTAGGATGATACATCACTTTTCAGTGGCATTTATACCATAAACTCCTACAGAAAAAAAATTAAAACAAAAATTCATGTATTGCATGGATCCAGAGCACATTATTATGCATAACTGATTACACTCAATAGAAAGTAAATTATTTAAAACAGTTTTCAGTGTGTCATTTACTGTGAAGCAAACTAAAACTATTTAAACATGTGTACACTGATCGAATGAACAATATTTCACATCTGCCATAGTCAATGTTCTTTTATTTCCAGTAAGAAACATGAATTTCCTTTCATGTTTTAATACACAGTAGTACTTTACAGTCTAGGTAGTTCATTTCCATAGGTATGTTTCATTCAAAGAAACTCATAAAGTTGATTTACATTTATATAAATTCTGTAGTTTAACTGCAGTAAATATTCAGCCTATGTTTCAGCAATCTAAACTCTGTTTGGCCAGAAACAGTGATTTAAAAAATAGTTTGGGCTGATATTTGATCAAGTAATTTAAAAGTATAAATTTACATATTAACCAATAAGCTGCTTAGTTAATATTTGTTCTCCCCAGATGCTTACTTTAGTACAGGATAAATTGCTTAATGCTTTAATTCTATTTTTTTTTTTAGTCTTTCACAACAAGTATTAATGAATGGTTTTATTATACAAATGCATCTATTACTTTGGGTGTTTTTTTCTCTAGCAAATTGAAGACCCACACTTAAAGATATGTTAATATTAATTATTAAAATAATTTAATGACTAAAAAGGGGTGTAAGGATTTTAGTGGAACTTGACATATCTTCACCTAGTATATTTGCATTATTCTTATTGAGGAATGGAAGACATATTGGAAAGGCTGAGATCAAAAAAAATGGTTGTCACTGAGTTTTTTTTATAATGATATGGAATAGGTAAATTTTTGTTTTACTCTTTTTAAAGAAAAACTTTAATATGGAGTGAAAGCCTCACAGTTATAAAATTTCCTCAGAAACTATTTTAGTTTGACAACTTCTGTCTAGAAAATGTTTAGTTGTGTCCATGTAGATATGTACTTCTGTATATACAGTCCTGAAATAGTAGGATCATACAATTAATTTACAACAATTTTTCTCTGTATTTAATGTACATGAGGGAAGGAAAAACATTTCAATCATTTCTGAAGGTTAATTTAGAGGATTTTTTTCTGCATCTATAAATGGTTATATGAATACCCAGAGGTTTTCTTAAAACATAGTTTCAATATGTTTTTAAAAATCAGATTTCAAAATAATCTACTGGCTTTACTTCTAAGGACTACATAAATGGATTTCTCTAGAAATCAAATTAATTTAGATTTCATACACAGTAACATAGACCTATGTAATCCTCTGAAACCTCACTGGTTTTTTATCACCATCATCTGTATTCATGTTAATCTTTGTAGGTCTTCATCATATCTGATTCATGGTACAATATAAATGTAGGATTGCAATGTTGGAATACTTCTTTACCCCTTTGGGAAAATCTTGCTTTAAGACCTTATATATTCACCATATGAGTTAAATCTTCTTCTAGCAGTAGTAGAGATTCTGATATAGTACAGACTAGATTGATTTTACTAGGTTGAATGTATCCACTTTTCTTTCACCATTCCATGCAACAGAGAGTTTAACTTCTAAATACTAATGTTAAATTTCTGTTGTAAATTTTGCTGTGTCATAATCCAGTTCCTAGATCCTGTGTCTACTTTTGAATACACAAATTATTAACATGAAGTTTCTATGTAAACTTATTCTAAGCTACTTATGTTTCTGCTGGAGATAATGGTGTCTGTGACTCTGCCTGAATATTTTCTTATAACACTAATCCTAAATTCTAAAGACATGGGTACACTGGAAATATTTTAAACATTAAATGTCACCTGCATCTTATGTTTAAATGACACTTCTTTCTTGTTTTCTAGTAAACTGTCTCAGAGATTAGCAAGCACTTTTGAAATACTCCTATTGCCTTCTGTGTTGATCATGGATATGAAAGAAAAACTAAACCCAACACATCCCACACACCCCCTCAGTTATGTAAATTCTGATCTCTCGACATGTTAAGCAGATTTAGGAAACCATGAAATTTGATCCCACTTCAGGATTAGGTGCTCAAATAAAGTGTAACATTTTGATTTATAAACCATATGTGAAATACAGTCTATTAAATAAAAAAAAGTTATAAAGTACCATTTTTTCAAATCATGTTTTCCCACAGATAAAAATTTGAGTGTAAAGACTAAATCCAGTATTTGCCCTTGGATGGCTGTGCTGGTTTTGGCTGAGATAGAGTTAATTTTCTTCATAGTAGCGAGCACGGGGCTATGTTTTGGGGTTGTGTTGAAGACACAGGGATGTTTCAGTTCCTGCTGAGCTGGGCTTGCACAGCATCAAGGGCTTTTCTGCCTCTCACCCCACCCCACCAGCGAGCAGGCTGGGGGTGCACAAGGAGTTGGGAGGGGATACAGCTGGGACAGCAGACCCCAACTGGCCAAAGGGATATTCCACACCGTATGATGGCATGCTCAGCATATAAAGGTGGGGGAAGAAGGAAGGTGGGGAGTGGGGTATTTGGACATTCAGAGTGATGGCATTTGTCTTCCCAAGTAACCGTTACATGTGATGGAGCCCAGCTTTCCTGGGGATGGTAGAACACCTGCATGCTAATGGGAAGTGGTGAATGAATTCCTCATTTTGCTTGTCTGTGCATGCGCGGTGTTTGCTTTACCTATTAAACTGTCTTTATCTCAACCCACAAGTTTCCTCACTTTTACTCTTCTGATTCTCTCCCCCATCCTGATGCAGGGGCAGCGGGCAAGTGATTGTGTGTGTCTTAGTTGCTGGCTGAGGTTAAACCACAACAGTTGTCTGGGGTAAACCAGACAATATTTTTGTAATATCAACAGGAGTTAATTCGAATAGGTTATAACTTGTGTTTCAGATGTTGTGAAATGTTGTGCCTTCATAACAAACAGCAACAATAACTTATTGCTGTTAATTTATATATATTTATAAAAAAAACTCTCATGCTGGTTTTACAAATCCAAAATCTCCTTATTAAATTTACATCAATAATCTGTACTTCCATCTAATAATACTTCTAAAATAAATGCATAAAGGAGTGGATTCCTTTGTTATTTTTTCATGCAGCTCTACCTGATATTGGGGAAATATTTTTTATAGTCCTTGTCCAACACAGAATTCATAAACATAAAGCAATGCAAGGAGTGATTGAACTGACATGGCCATAGCAGGGTGCATCTATCCTTTGCCACATCCAGGATCTCCGAGTTTATTTGTCTGTGTTCGAACCATCCTACACAGATGAGAAATGTTTATCTGAGCAACTCTGTTATCAGGTTCTTACCAGTCCCTTTCTTACCAAGGGTTTCCTTCTGGGAATGAGTCAATATAATTGAGGCCTCGGTGATTTACTCAGAGTTAAGAGATTTGCACATGGTTTGGTTATTGAGTCTAAGTCTTATAAAGTTCACCTCAAGACAAATCCATCTTCCTATCCATAACAGCCACATTTGTCTAGCTCCACCTTCCTTTTCATCTACCAACTTATGCCGAGAGCAGAAGGTGGTGACTTATCACACACTATTCAGATGGTGAAAGTCAATCATATCATAGTAAAAATAAATGTAACTGCAGAGGGAAAGACTGCTGCCACTGGGACTGAGAGGTGAGGTGGAGAATGGCACTAAAGGAAGCATTTGTTGAGCCCTATTCTAAAAGGCTACCAACAGAATAATCCCGTTAAAACCGTAACTGCAGTAACAACAGCTGGACTTCACCCTTATGAGTTTGGCAGTTAGGGGTCTCAGAAATTAACCTACCACTGGCAACTCACAGGTGACTGGTAACCAGAGCATCTCTCTTTGTGAGGACAGTGGCAAGATACATTCTGGATAGCTTGAGCCCAAAGTCCCTTGCTGACATGTTGCTCCAAGACACCCAGAGGAACAAGTCAACCAGACTTGTAAATTAAGATATTGGGACAATGACTGTTGGAGATATGAAAGAGTAAGATATGACAAGGTACAGTATCACAATCTCTTCTGATGTATGGCAATGAATCTCTTCGATGAATGGTGGACTGCTGAACTCAAGGTAACCTTGATATCATTTGCATGCCTACTTTATCAAGTACACCACATTGTAGCAGCCAAATGAAACACAGTTTTTCAAAGCACTGCCAGCTTTAAGAAAGACCTTTCAAGACAGTGTAAATTTCCATACACACATCTCTCAAAACATTGTAGCCTCTAAGCTCTTCACATATATTGCAGAATTTTTGTTCTCTATAAAGGTGCTTAAGGACAAAGTGAAGTGTTTTTATTCCTTAATTACAGATGATACTGAAAAACAGATAAGAAAAAAACAAAGGAAAAAAGGGAAAATGGAAAATGGAAAAAGGAAAATAGAAAGGGGAAAGGGGAAAGGGGAGGGGAGGGGAAGGAAAACATGAAAAGTGCTTAAAACAGTATGTTGCAGAAAATGGGCAGACAGTCAAAACTGAATGTCTTGAAAACGTCTTGTCACCCACCTCTCAGCTCGGGAGGTCCTGAACTCCATGTATCTTCACCTTAATACTCTCCAAGCACAAAAAGGTTTTCCTTTTGAGTAAGTATGGAAGAAGTTCAGATTTGATAAATTATAACTCACACACACATCATCTAGGATGTTTAGGGAAGCGTGATTAGAAATTGGAGGATTTCAATCTTTTTATTCATTCAGTTAAATTTATTAATCCTGACAGGCACATCCATCATCCTGCACCACTAGTCTGCAGATGAAGTACACGGGATTGCTTTGTGATACATCTCCAGTGGTAGACAGACATACATTGTTCTAGGCCAGAAATCATATGCCTGCATTAGTAGTGTGTGCTGCCCAAATAATTACATCCTGCTGTTCCCTGCTGCAAAAATTTCAAATCAAATCCAGTTTGGATCCAGGCAGAAGAAGCTCAGATCTTTCCACCACTTGTATATGGAAATTGCTATGATAATGCTTATATAACAATGTCCCTAATAGGGCCCATTCCCTGCATCAGAGAGCTGCTAAATTGTATATTACACAAAAGCAAAACTATTAGGAGCTATCTGTGTCATTCCCAAAGATGAATCTTGACGTTGAAAGATGTGTATGTGAAACTTTACAAATTTTCCTAAAATTTACTGTTGATCCACATTGAGGATGCTGGACTAATGTTTTAACCATTACATTTATAAAAGGCTGCCTCAGATTTCTTTTCCTTCCAGAAATACCTTAAATAGGCTGAAATCCCACTGAAAAGAAACTGTGCAACTGTTTTTCACACCCATCCCTAAATGATCTACCTTGATCTACAAACAGTAGTTGGCAGAATAAGAAGCTGGAAGTGCAGACCAGATCATCTAGGTCCAAGTCTGTCCCTCCTGTGTGCTGTAAGTCTGTCATCCTGCTGCAATTTAATCCTACTGCAGTTCTTTTGGACATCTTTAGCATGCTGGAACTAAGTTTATGTTCCATCTTCCTTATACTGTGGCCTGATTTTTACCTTTATTACTCGGCTTCTTGATTTTTTTCCTGTGTAATCATCCTTGCAAACTACTGAGTATTCCTTTCCTGCATGACTCCAATATTTTGACAATATTTATTTCCTCTGAGGATTTCTTGATGGTTTCAATATAGCAAGGAAAAAAAGCAGCCTATGTTACCACACCAGTAGTCTTGCAACCTGCATCATGAAGCTTTTGTCCTTGTGCAACAGGTATTTTTCATACAATGAGAGAACTCAGACATGTGAAGCCCTAAGATTCTCTTAAAAATAACCAGAGGACACAAACATTTAGAGAAAAGAATAAATATGACAGACTGCATTTTTGAGGGCAGCAGGCAGTAGATTTGTCTGAATTCCTAATTAGAAAAAAAGGAAAGAGAATAATTACAGGAATCCTTTACTGAACTTTCAGTCCTCATACAGCTTTATTTGCAATAATCATTGATTGATCATTTTAGGGGTTTCTTCAAGGTCATTAAAATGTTAAGCAAAATAATTTACCCTTTTGAGTACAGAGAGCTCTGCAGTGATGTATCTCATTGCTCCCACCAGTACTAGGTGGATGCTCTTTTTTTCATATTAAACCACAGAAACGGAAAAAGTTTCCAACTTGCTAATTTATTAATGCAGAGGAACTTATATTGTTGATTTAATGGGGGAATATATATTTACTGACCTCTACATGATTCTTCCTGTGGAAAGAGGGTATTACTTTCCATCTATATGTCTACTGCTGCTAATGTCTGAGACTGTTGCAGCCTTAAAAATGCACAGTTCATTCTGCAGATGGTGATAGCTCTACTAACACTTCTATTGTTAGTTTGAAAGTCAAGTGATGATATGTGTAGGTGTATGTGTGGGAGCAGTGCAAAGAATTACAAGGATTTTCTCCCACACTAACGATCCACATGGAAAAGAGGGCCTTATGAAACAATGTTCTGTTCCTCTGGTATTTTTAATCAGTCTGATATTTTGTTAGAATAGCATTTTATTGCACAGCTTGTCATTTTTCTATCTAAGGAGTATCATTTTAAATGTTAAAAAAAACTTTTATGGTTTTTTTTTTCACATTTTGATATGTCACCATTTTAAAAAAATTAAACTGTGTCAAAGCAGTAAAAAAAAAAAAAAAGCTGGAAAATTAATGACTTATTCTGACACACATGTAATTTACTCTTCTAGATTTTTTCAGCAATTATACATTTGTTGGACCTGCTAGTAATTGGAAGTTCCTTAAAAGACAATGCCTGACAGTTTGGCAATCTCTGTAATTTCAGTGGTGGCTGCAAAACAGGAAATATATCAGCATTTGATTGCAAATACATCCTTCATGGTACAGTAGATCAGGATAAGGTAGTTGACCTGGACAACCCTTATACATACTTCATCCCCAAAATGGCTTTCCATTTGGTTTCTACAATTCATTCAGGACATTTTGGCATCCTGTTTGGAATTTCATTGGTTCATTTACCACCCAAATTTCCTGTTCACACAGAGTTAGGAAAATTGATATTTTTTTTTCCTCCCAAGCAAGGTATGAATTCCTTCTGCACCATTCTCGGTTTTTCTGGCTTGTTTTTACACATACTTACATAAATGTATGTGTATGAATATGTACACATATGTTTATATGTGCATAGGCAAGAATATACATGCACATGCATTTATATATTAATTGTCCTTAGTTTTTGGCTCTTCTTCACATATTATATAAGCTTAGGTACTAGGAAAAAATTATTACATTCAAATCTTGCCTTACCCTCCTCCTCTCCTTTGCTCTTCTGTTACTCTTGTTTCTGAGTCCAGACATTTTTTCTCAATGCTCAGAAATAAGCTGCTTACTTGTGCATTTTGAATAATGAAGGCTCAGAGAATTATCCTTGGGTGAGCTGAACCACTCTGTTGTTTTTTTTTTTCTTTTGGTGGCTACTGTGGCTATATCCAGAGAAATGTCCAACAAAAAACTATAATCTATTAGAATTGAAAGAAATGATTCAATCAAATACCCACATGTAACTACATCTATTTTAGATTTGCCTAGTTTTTGGCTGAAAGGTTTAGTCCAAGTCCATTCAAAACAATGTTGCCCATGCCCATACTGTGAAATGAAATATGTGTTTTAACTGTTTCCTATGTGAAGGTCTTTGGGGTTTGGTTTGGTTTTGGTTTTTTTTCCCCTGGAATTAATATTTTATTATTAAGAAATGTTAGTTTCATTTACATTGAGGTTTCTGTTAGAAAACTTGAGGGGATTTATTGTTCATTTAACTGTGGACTCCAAAAATGCAGACAGCTAACAAATTGTCTTTTACTTGAATTGCCAGGAACATCAACAGAGTAGGGAACCTGTCCTGGAGCACACATTGTTGAGTGGCCCAAAGTAACATAATACTTAAAAATGATGATATACATCTGAATGATTCACCTTGTATTGTAGGTCCATCTTTTTTGTAGACTTGACTGAATCAGATCTCTGACAGCTTATACGGACTGTTTGGCATTTTGACTGCGATCTTTCAGAAAGAAATTATTTCACTTATTTCTGCATACATTTAAAGTTTTTTATTAGGTTATCTATTTGTCTCTTTCAGTAGCAACTTGGTGTATTTACATTTTTATAATTAACTGCATAATAAAATATATCTACAAGGTTCTGTATCTTTCCAAACTGACAGAATAAACCACAATTTTCACTTGATCCTACCAACTATGCATACTAACTTTGCATTTGATTTTACAGTCATCAGTTTTATCCTGCATCATTATTTTTCATACTCTTGTTGCTTTGGTACATGGATTTAGGAGGGGTTTAGGAAGAAAGGAAAGCTGATCATCAGTAAAGAACCTTGGATAGGAGTTTTATAATGTATATAATAATTTTGTTTATTATAAAAAAAAATATAATAAGAAAGAATATGTGGAAACAAGTTGATATCCAGATGTAGGGTTTGTGGATTTTTTTTACCCTTTTTTTTTCTTTTTTTTCTTTTTTTTTTTTTTTACTATTTCAAAAACAATGAAAGAAATATTGTAGTAAAAACGGTAGGATCAAATATAAATTAAATAATATCTATCAGTCAAATTTTTACAAAGAAAAAGAGTTCCTAAAGGAGCCCATATATAAACAATATTCTTGCCAGTAATGTGAAACCAGCTCAATCAGCATGCTTTGTCTTTTACTGCTCAGTTGTTCTATTTTTACAGATCGTGACCAGAGAGTGACAAGTATTGTATTTTACAATAACTTTCAAAGATTTTATTGTCTTTCTCTGTTTTCTCCTTCTCTCACTCTGAAAGCAAAGGCTTCGGGGAAAGAGGATCAAGGTAGAATGGTGTATGATTCTGAGATAGGACTCAGACAAGAAGAATAATTTTGTCATCTTCTCCAATGTCCCAATACTCCACAATTAAAGTGATGTAAATAAATCATTTTTATGAGTTTTGAGTTATATTTTGATGTTAAGTTTTGAGGAGAAATGTAAACAAGCAAAAGAAAGCCAAACAAGAAAGTGTTTTGCTGAAATAGGAAATTGAAGTAATCTGATAAATCAGTATCGGGGAACATGATTTTCTAATAGATCATATTCCCTTGACAATTAGCATTTTATTTCTTACTTGTTTTACAAAGCGCTTTAGAGAGCCTATTGAGATCCTGTCCTCTGGGATTAAGCACTACATAAATGCAGAGTAACATTAGAATGAATTCTCAGCCTGAAGGTGACAATTTAGTCCTCTAAATGTACCTATTTAGAGAGGTAAGGGGTGGAAAACATTGTCTTTTTCTGTCACTAGACAGCTGCATCCCAGAGTAAAGTGAGAAAGAAATCACCTACCGACAAGGTGAAGAAAAGGGAAAACCAGGCAAAGCCATACGTATATCCAGTGAATGCCCTGAGATTCTTTCTGAAGACCTAATCTACAACAGGTAACCCTCTCAGTTCACAGTAAGAAAGGGGAATAAACTATTATTAGTAAAACTATTGCTTATCCTTCTGTCTGGCCTTGTGAAAAAGCTTGAATACAACCACTGAAACATATATCAGACAAAACTGGAGAAACGTAGCTGTCTTCTCCCATTTTCCCCATAGGGAAGCAATGCTTTGTGAGTTTTCATTGGCAACTTGGGCAAAAGAAGCCTGTGACACCTCTGAAAAAGATCAATGACAAGACACTCAATTATTATCATGTCTGAACCTTGAAGCATTTCATTTTTCCTCCAGCCTCAGCTGTCATTTGCCAACATTTACGACCTTGTAGATAAGCAAAAAGTGTATATGGTTTATCAGATGCTTCCTTGTCCTACCTTAGTTTATCTGAATTCTTTCCTGCTGATATCATACCATTTCTGCCAAAACTTTCATTGATACCCATTGGTGCAGCTACACAGCAGGAAATGAGCCTAGAAGAAAATGACATGTGATAAATGGCTCAGAATTACTTGCCACAAGCATCCAGTTTTTATTTTGCTTTGCCTTAGTTTGAGATTCATATGTTATGCAGAAAAGGCAGAATTTATGTTCTTCCCTTATCTTGTATTTTGTGTTTCTTTGTATTGGTTACAGCAGTTAGTTGCTGTTCCTTTGTGAAATGAATGGGAATCCTAATACAACAGCATATAAACAATGAAAGCTTAAAAGTTTAGAGCATCAGTTACTAAATACTGTACTTGATTACAGTTCATGAAAGCTGAGTGATTTTATTTAGAAAAAGATACTAGAAGAAATGTCATTACTGAGTTCTCAGTGATTTTTTTGCTCTGAGTAAAATCAACTTCAGCTAGTGACCCTGTTTGCCTTCACTTTTGTTTGTCTCAAAAGTTAATTTATTTTTTCCTAAATAGTCCTATTTCAAATTCAAGTTTGGAAATGAAAGTCTCATTACATCCTTCTGCATTATTCAAAATGATATGAAAAACAATTCTAGTGCTTACACTACCTTATGATTCTGTGTGTAACCTTTCCAAATCCCGCCCTTGGCTGCAACGCAGACAAGTAAGCCAAGGCTGTCATTTGCATGGTTTAATAATTCTGCTGCTGGCAAGTGAGTCAAACAGAGACTTGATTATTCTGTGAGAGTTGTTTTGTGTCTAGAGTTCTACTAGGAATGGAAAGACTAAATAATTTCTATTTTTGCTGTCAGTTACATGAAAAAATTGGATCTGTTGATAATAAAAACATGTTTACATGATTTAGTAAGGATTGCATTTTGAGATTTAAGGCAGAATGCAACTTGGAGATAAAGGTGCAGGTGTTCCTATTATTTTACTCAGCATTTATATCAGGTTTAGGGATTACCTTGATAACAGAGAAAACATTAAATAACAAAAAAACTACACCAAGTTTTCCATGCTTCTTAAAACGTGAAAAGGTTCAGAAGTGCAGCTGACAGAGGGAGGGGGCAGAAAACAAAGCTTAGATTCTTCCAGGATTTGACGTCCAGATGAGTTCTGTTTTCTTTTCCTAAGAGATACAGTTTATAGTACCATATTTTCATTTCTTTATGATATTTCATTAAGTTTTGCACTGCATGTCCTCATTGTTCTACTTTCAGAACTGGATGTGAATATGATAGATAGCTACTGTGATATGGTTTGGCTTTGCTTAAACAACTCTGACCTGCTCAAGATGACCACCAGTCAAAGCAGAGTAATTGTGTAATTGATTGAAATAATTTGGACACAATGTGAATAGATTCTGAAAATATCAGGGTTGCATATCATAGTCATGCGTGTGTGTTTGAGTGCCTTCCACCAATAGATAAATATAGAAATAATTATAGTACATGTTAAAAGGTAACAAAGATACCAAAGATAACTCCTTAGTTTTTCTCTCTAATATTGTTTACATATTCAAACAAATGTCTCCATTTTACTCTAACCCAGAGAGGAGGTTAAGTTTGAGACTTACCCTGGAAAAGTACTGGAAAATTGTCCATCCAGTTGAATAATCTAGACCAGCACTTGCTGCTGTATCTCTTACATATTTTATCTGGTTAATTTAATTAATGCTTTTGAAAGGCAAATATTTGAAAACTATACAAATGTGCTGTTTAATACTAATATTTTGGACATCCAAAAAGTCAAAATGTAAGATTTGGGATTTTTTTTTTTTAATTGAAATCTATATGAAAGTTTTCCTTGTAAGTTCTAAGACGATAAAAAGTATTCAGAACTTTCTAGGTAATAGGCATAGTGCCTACCTTTTTCCCTGTGGCATATTAAAATAAAAATCTGTTAAACTGCAAACTGTATTTTAAATTCATAGCTAACCCTCAATGACATGTCCAGCTGCCAACATCTAGGGCAAATTTTGCAAGTGAGCCAATTTCGAAATATGTTTTTATTTTTCTTGTGCTGTTGCTAATTGTATAGAAGCAATCAGTGAAATTTAGCAAAAAACATGTTTTATATAAGTGGCAGGAGAGAATAGGATACTGAAATGTTAAGTAGAAACATGAACAAATTGTATTATGAAATTAAAACCAAAGAACCGGTACTTTTCAGTACCACATAACCTGCACCATGCATTTATTCCATTCCCCTAAAGTATCTATCAAAATTTTAACTGGCCAAAAAAAATTAACTGACCCTGAATTTTTTTTGAAATAAAAAATTAAAGCTTAGTTTTAAATTAGTTCAAATTTGGAAGAGAACAGTACAAATTTTGACAAGATCAAAATCCTCATTTGTGTTGTCTTTGGGCCCATCAAGGATAATTGTACAGGTGTTAACTAGTATGCACATAGTGTGAGAATAAAACCAAGTCCCTAATCTCCTAAAGGTCCCTGTGGAATTATGTATACAATTTTATTTAGCCTTAGTCATTTTAATTTTGTCCTTCCCAGTAGCTGAATTATGTGTGGAACTGAGTGTGAGGTCCATTTACTCCCCAGTCTATAATTTTAGATGATTAGCTGCCCAGGAAAAATATTCAGAAGTAATATCAACTGAGTTTAGGCAATCAGGGGGGAAAAAAATATAGCAATACCAAAAAGAATATGAGAATCTAACAGATGATATAATTAGGTCATTTTGCCCAAGACTTGGAAATGCCTGTTGATGTTCATTTGGATTGTAGATACTTTCTTTCCACAACTCTCCTCTCACTGAAGTACAACAGGCTTTTTCCTTAATGGCTGATATAAACACAGTTGTTCTGTCTGATTGGTACAAGCACTGTCTGCCTTTTGTTGCATTTAACACGTGCACACGTGCATTCTTTCCCTCCTGAGAAGAACACATGCTGCAAGTTTCCATACTGTTTTGTTTCACACATGTCTTATCAACGCTGTTAATCTTACCTATTAATTTATTTTTTAAATCATGGTTATTAATTTCAAACGTATGGGTACACTTCTGCTGCTCCCTAAAACACCTCTGTTTTCAAAAAATGCAGAGAAACTCAAATACACGTTTCACTGGTACCATTGCATTGGTAATGTCTCAGTTAAGCCTGACCAAACAAGTATAGAAGGGATATGATGCTGTTTGGAAATACATTTGCCAAAGCAGATGTATTTTACTTTGTTTTACTAAGGAGGTAAAAAATTATATCAACACCAGATAAGGAGATTTTAATTGTTCAAGTAGTGAAATAGTCTTCTAAATACCATGGTGAGAGCAAGGAATTAAATATTTTTCAGGATGTAGCTGAACAAATTCATGGAAAACAGTGCATATAAGTTAAAAGGAAAATGCCTGAAGATGAGTTACATTTGGAATATTTACACTGCATTGTTACACTCTGAATAGTTCTTGTGTCCTGGTTTTGGCTGGGATGGAGTTAATTTTCTTCTTAGTAGCTGGTGCAGTGCTGTGTTTTGGATTTGGTATGAGAACAATGCTGACAGCACACTGATGGTTTTGGTTGTTGCTGGGTGATGTTTATACAAAGCCAAGGACTTCTCAGTTTCTCAGGCCCTGCCAGAGGGGCATGGGAAATTGGGAGGGGACACAGCCAGGACAGGTGATCTGAACCAGTTAAAGAGGTATTCCATACCATAGGATGTCATACTTGATACATAAACTCGGGGGGTTAGCTCAGACAGAGGTGATCATTGCCTGAGGACTGGCTGGGCATCTGTCAGCAGGTGGTGAGCAGTTGCACTGTTCACTTGTTTTCCTTTCTCCTTTTTCCTTTGGATTTTATCCTTTTCCTTGCCTTTCCATTATAACTGTTATTATTGTCATTATAGTTGTTATTATTGTTCTTCCCTTTTTATTCTGTTTAAATTATTAAAATGTTCTTATCTTAACCCTTGAGCTTTACATTCCTTTCTGATTCTCTTCCCCACCCGTCTGGGTGGGGGGCAGTGAGCGAGCGGCTGCGTGGTGCTGGGTTGCTGGCCGGGTTTAAACCATGACATCTTAACCAGTCTGCATTACATTCACAAACTACTAAAGCTGTTCTTTAAAGTACTGGTTGCTTTCTGGAGAGAGAAGGAATCCTCCTTTCCTTGATCCACAGTGAGTCTTCTGAAATTTTTTTCATGTCTTCTCAGATACTTGCTATTGATTCCATCAATATGTGTTGTGGACAGGTGCTCCTAAAAGGGTTTAATTATTATTA
Organism: Falco naumanni; assembly: GCF_017639655.2. NCBI lineage: Eukaryota > Metazoa > Chordata > Aves > Falconiformes > Falconidae > Falco > Falco naumanni. Next base: position 88,576,615 of record NC_054055.1, on the reverse strand, counting down.
CGCCTCTTATGTCCAGCTCACAAACATAGATTGGAAGATAATACCAGATTTGTATAGTCAAAGTGGATTTTTTCCCCTTCTCATGCTCTAGTCATAGGTCAGGGTTTTTTCCATCCTCTGGACGTAAATGATAACCTTCTTCCTAGATTATCTGGGTGTTGAAATATTTGGGTTTTCACCTTTTCCATTGCACTTATGTTTTTAACAGATTTTTGTTATATATTAGGTATTTTCATCTTAGCTAGTTGTTGTACAGTTGAGTATAATTCAGCAATTTTTACTGTTGGGAATATTACATTGAAAACATACTATGAGACATATAGCAGAAATAAACAAAGCAGTTTTGAATATACCATCTTCCTTCCTTTTTTCATTCTTTTTCCATGTTTAAGGACAAAAAAACTGTTCCAAGAAAATTAGTGATATGGTTGTGAATGCAAAGCTTCACAGAGTGCTGAGAGCCTACCAAGTTAATGTTAATAGTTATTGTATAAAAGCTTTCAATTTAATTTGAAATGGGACTGAAAATTGACTCATATGCTGAGATATGCAAGACAATAATTTATTTCTCAGTAATGGTAGAATGCCAACATACTAATATTCACTCAGGAAATCTTTAAGAGTTAGATGTGTTTAGGTAGGTAAAAAGTTGTTAATTCAGCTATAGAAGATAAAACCCTAGTAATTCTTATTGTTACATTAGGCATTTACTTCCAATGGAAGAATTGTAATGTTTTTTTTCAGACAAAGTAAAGCCAGTGAATGACGAGCATCAGAAAATCTTCCATTGTATTCGTCTAGCGAAATCAGTATTTCCTCCTTATTTTATTGCATTTTTTTCTCTCATCAGCAATACCTTGAATGACTTAGCCAAACAGTATGATTTCATACCATGCTGAAAATTTACAGGTGGTTTTCTGGTGGTTTTTTTCCCATTACTGTTAATTAGAAACTTTGAAACATGTACATTTAAGATGGATAGTATAGAATGGAATGGAATGGAATGGAATTGGAATAGAATGGAATGGAACGGAACAGAACAAAACAGAATAGAATAGAATAGAATAGACCATTTCAGTTGGAAGTGACTTATCATTATCCAGTTCAACTGGTCCAACTGCCTGACTACTTTAAGGCTGACCAAAAGTTAAAGCACGTTGTCAAGGCCATTGTCCAAATGCCTCCTAAGTGCTGGCAGGCATGGGATGTTGACCACCTCCCTAGGAAGCCTGTTTCAGTGTTTGACCACCCTGTCTGTAAAGAAAAGCTTCCTAACATCCAGCCTGAATCTCCCCTTACTGATGTAACTTTGAACTGTTCCCACATGTCCAGTCATTGGATCCCAGGGAGAAGAGCTCAGCACTTTCCCCTCCTCAGGAAGCTGCAGAGAGCAATGAGGTCAGCCCTCAGCCTCCTTTTCTCCAAAGCAGACAAAGCCAAGATCCTTAGGTGCTCCTCATAGGACATGCCTTCCAGTCCTTTGATCAGCCTTATTGTCCTCCTCTGGACGCATTCAAGGACCTCAGCATCCTTCTTAAATGGTCCCAGAAGTGCGCACAGTACTCAAGGTGAGGCCGCGCCAAGGCTGAATACAGCGGGACAGTCACCTGTGTTGACGGGCTGGTTGTGCTGTGTTTGATGCCCCTCAGGATGCGGTTTGCCCTCCTGTCTGCCAGGACACACTGCTCACTCCTGCCGAGCCTGCTGCCGACCAGCATCCCCAGATCCCTTCTGCAGGACTGCTCTCCAGCCGCTCCTCTCCCAGTTTATATCTGTGCCCAGCATTTCTCTATGCCAGGTGCAGAATCTGGCATTTTGACTTGTTAAATTTCATCCCATTAATCATTGCCCAGTGCTCCAAGCTATCTAGATCCCTTTGTGAGGCCTTCTGTCCTTTTGGAGAATCAACAGCACCTCCCAGTCTGGTATAATCACCGAACTTGCTAATGGCCCATTCAACTCCTGTATCTGGATTGTTGATAAATATATTGAACAGAACTGGCCCTAGAACTGAACCCTGAGGAACACCGTTGGTGACCAGTCGCAAGCCATATGTAGCCCTATTCACTACAACCTTTTGAGCTCTCCCTTTCAGCCAGTTCTTTACTCAGTGTGCTTAAATCCACTCATCTCACAGTTGGACAACTTACCCAGAAGGATGCTGTGATGTACAGTATCAAAAGCCACATCACATTACATACATCACATTTTTAAGAGTAGTGACCTTTGTTCTCTGCAAAGTGCCCTCTTCTTTCCCTTTCCATAGCTTTACAACTATATTCCAGACTCTACTGGTATTTTTCCAGAAAACCCATTCATTTTCAGAATAAAATAGCAGACAGAATCTAATTACCTGAGCTTCAGTATCCAGTCACAGTTAGGAGTTAAAGGTGTCTTTCTTTTTGCTGTGGTTTCCATTTTAAAAAGATATATGTATATTTATGCAAAACTGTATGGAGTACTTTCACATGGATTTTTGGAATTCTGTAACGGGAAATCATCTACTGCTATTCTTATGTATTGCTGAGATACAGAAAGAAAGAAAACACTACCATTTAGAATTGCAGGGATCTTTTTTTAATTGTTTTAGAAAGTAATGCATTGTGCTCATTTTACAGTTCTAACACATTAGGAGTGAATTTGGCCTCAGCTGGAGCCTGAAAACTGTGATGGACCTGCACTTTTACTGCTGCTACCTGCAACCACATGGCTGTTCAAGTTTACTAAATGCTCAGACTTACATTAAGATATAGCAGTAAGCTATTATCCAAATATCTGTGCTTGCCCTCAGCCCACAGTTCTTCACAATTAATTCTATCCAGTTTCTGTACCTAAAGGCCAATCAAAATCTTTATGATACTTGATCCCACAGAAGCAGTTAATTTTTTTTTTCTATACACCTGATGAAGCTCAGAGGAGACAGGAATGAGGCTTTGTGAACCATACTCAGTAGGCATCTGCCTAATTAAAGCTTTATATCAGTCAAGGAAACAACTGAGACGAAAGAAAGAAATGAAAGCTTACTTGGAGAGTACTCAAGCCTAAATCAGGTGTGGAATTTTTCAGGTCTGCCAGGGCGTAGCCGTGGATGTACCATTAAGTGACTGTCCAAACCAGAAATAACACCTTGACTCACAAGTTCCCTTAGTATCTTTGAGATCTGCTCCAGGGAGATTTCTGATAAAGATGCCGCTTGCTGTTTCTTACCTCCAGCTGGGACCTGGAGCAAAGGAAACATACATTAATGATAATTTGGGAGAGTCAGAAACATTTTTTGCTCTTTTCTGAACTCATAACTCCTCGCTCTGCATAATCTCCCTAGCTACAGTGTTTCCATAGCCCTTGGCTTATTCCCTGTGAGTTTTCCTCTTACGGTCTCTCTTTGCCAAGCCATGGTGTTAGGCAGGTGACCTCCCTGTCTGGGGTGACTGTGGGGAGTGGAGGAGAATGGTACAGGGAAGCCAGGGAAGAGTGCTGATGAGTTTTCAGTGGAGCCTTGGGTGAGCAGCATGGTCACACTCAACAGCTTTTATTGTCAATAAGGAGATCAGGCAAAATGTTGTAAGACTGTAGCCAAGATTAATCTGATGCCTGAGATTTCAACTGATGGCTGTGAGAGGAGAGGCTGTATGCTCACTCTGAAGAATAAGCTTTTGTGGGAAGTGTAGTTTCATGGTAGGTGCTTTAAGTAAGAGCATTAAAAGTATGAGGGTGCACAGCCCAAGGTGAGATGTAAGGATCACACAGATGCCTCTGTTGTTGCCCACAGACTGTAAAGAGACCTCAGGTGTATTATCTGTAATGAGCAGTATTAGTTACCAAAGGTGGATCTCTCAATTTAAGCAGTGCTTATGTTTGGACATGTAATTTGAGTTGTATGATATTCCCTAAAAAACAGCTGTTTTATTTGGCATGGCTGAAAAATACAGGCATTGCAGCTGCAGGAGGAACAGTTACCATGCTGTGATTTCTCACCTTGCCATAGAAGTATTGGAGGAAAAAGCTTAGAAGTTATAGGAAATGGTGCAATGAAACAATTTGTGTATCCCAGTCTGTGTACCCCAATAAACAAAGCTGCCCCAACAGGTAAATAAAGCTTACTTAATTTATAGAAAAATTATAGCAAACATATTATTTCAAAATTCAGTCTGTACATACAAGCTTATTTTAATAAAGTCAAGGTTAGTTGTCTGACTATATCTGGTCTTTTCCTCTGAAGTCCATCAAATTGCTTAAATTTTACAATTTCAATTTATACATAGTTTATACATGTAAACATATCCTTACATACAGAATACCTATAATACTACATTATTTCTTTTCTGCAGGGCAATTTCTTCAGTCTTTAAATGGATGACAAAAATGGGTGAAAGGATTGAGGATAAGTAACTTGGTTCAGAAACAAAATATGCATATAGCAAAAGTTAGACAACAGGGAAACCTTCTACGTATTCCAATTATGCTATTAAGTTCAACATTATGCAAGGTAATTCAGCAACTGATATGAATTTATGTTAACATAATAGCTTTCCATCTAACAAAGAACAACAATTCTGATTGGGTCCTTGGGCTATAATATAAGCAATACATTACAATAATAAATTTTGCATTATTCCATAGTAAACGTTCATTAGAAGTTCAAGTAGGAATAGCTTATACAAAAATGAATCAAACATCAAGATATACAAAGTATTGAATATATTTTAATGATGGGGTATGTCAACAATTGGTTTATTTAATCATACATATTTAGAAAGCCAAAAATACCATAGAATATTCCACAATATTCAATAACTCAAGAGAAAGTGTTTCTGATTTCAGCAGAAATTGAATGTGACCATATCATTTTTGATATAGACACAAAGAAAGGATTATTGATATTTTTGTGCTGCTCAGGAACAGTTCTGAGGAACTTGTATATTTGTGTACAAGTGCCAGGTATATACATGGACTGGATTTCTTGATCACAGTCAGAATTGTATATGTACTATTACAAAAAACTGGAAGCATAAAGTGCCTAAGGACTGTCTTCTCTTGGTTTGCACCTGCATACCTCAGCTATGCATATAAGTGAATTAGTACTGTAATTCACAGAGGTGATAAGCTTTGGACTGTGGCTGTGGCTGCTATCTCAGTTTAGTACAGAAACGTTCTGGGACCTCTAAATGTGTTATGCAGGATCCTCTCTACTTCCTCTTCAATGAGTCACTTCAGGCTAAATCACGAACCTTACACAAGTATTCTTCAGATATTCTAAGTGGCTTCCAAGTGATGGCTCCAGAATCCCTGTAGAAAACTTATTTTTAAGATGCAAATCATTCAAACACAAAGAATATGAAAGGTTACTTATTACATTTTAAAAAATAAAAATAAATAAATAAATAAACATGTAAGAGCTTAGGGAGATTTTGCAACACAATTTGCATTAAACAATAGTTTAACGTAATCCAGACTTGAAGTGACAAAGATATGTTATACCTTCACTTCACTTTTTTTTTTTTTTAAGTTCAGTCTTTGTCTATTTTCACTAGAGAAACCACAGCATATAATATTATGTGTAATTACAGACCCAAAATTCAAGTGAAATTCTGAGGTAACTAATTCTTAAACAGTTACATGATTGCCTTAAAGGTAAATTTAATGGGAGAATCTCAACTACAACATATGGAAACTAGAGGGAAAAGTGTTTTAAAATTTGCCCTTACTCATCTTCAGATTTAAAACTTCTATATTTTTGCTTCTATTCTTAAATTCACACCTGTAGACATGAGAAAAAATAAAAATGAAAGTATTTCTTATAAATTAAATAAGGAAGGGGGAGAGGAATCATCACAGTTCAGTACACAATCCTTTCAGAAGCATTATGATGTAATTAGCTTATATCTCAAAAATAAATAATAAAAAAAAGATTTTTAAAACAATGATTTTAGTTTTATTTATACATCAAAGAAAAAACATCTTTAACACAGATGTTAAACCTGAAGGGCCAGGCAACATGAACTAAAGGAAAATATCTCTTCCCAAACTGGAAAAAAAAGAGGTGTTCTTATCTTCTTTAATAGGTTTGTATCTTCTTAATCTGTAAGTGTAACAACTAAGCAAAAGAGTTCATTCCTGTTATCTAACATCACTTTTGGTTAATAATTCAAACTGTTGTCTGGATAGAAAGTTCACATGGGGTTTACATTTAAAGTTCTGTTAGCTTTCTTCCCTTCATGTTGCTTAATAATCTTCAAATTCCAAAAAAAGAGTCTTATCTAGATTTTGTTTTTAAACAAATGCCCTTTGTTGTTTTGTTTTGTTTTTTAAAGTACCACTGCGCTGAAGGTAGTATATTGATTGTCTTAGGGGAAAATGACATGTCTGTGAGCATGTTACAGACAGATCATTGTCCCAAAGGAGATGGCTTTCCAGGTCAGACTTACTAAACTGGGGAAGCTCAAAAAGATGCAGAATTAACAGCGGGAAATATTTCATAAACTATAAAGCACTCTGAAATCAAAACAGCAGGAAATATTTCATAAACTATAAAGCACTCTGAAATCAAGTGGTGCCTTCATCTTTGCAGATCTTTGTATTACGGCACAAGAACTGCCATACTAAATCGAACTGTAAGTTCATTTAAAACAGGGGTCCTCAAACTTTTTAACCAGGGGGCCGGTGCGTGGATGCAGTGGCAGGCCGTCATCTGCGGCTGCTTGGTTTCCCCCTCAACCCCCGGCGGGGGGGGGGGGAGGGGGGGAGGGGGGATGTCTGTAAATACCGGGGGCTGGATTAAGGACCCTGGGGGACCATATCCAGTCAGCGGGCCGTAGTTTGAGGACCCCTGATTAAAAACTATACTGAACCCAAGCAGAAGTTTAGGAAGAGAACTTGTAAATGTCACTATCCTTCCTGTGTACTACTGCATATTACACCCTGACCGCTTTTTCCCTCGTTTGCATGATTTTATACACAGCTCAATCCTGTGACAGTCATCTATTTTTTAAAACAAAGAGCTCTTTTTTTTTGTCTCTTCTTACTGAAAACCTGTTTCATACTTGGTTTTTTTTTTCTTTTGTGGACTGTGTCTATCTCTACCACATCCTTCCTGATACAGAAGAATGAGAACTGTCTAGAGAAGTGCAAAAGCAATGTGCTGTATGGATTTATGGAATCATACATACCATGATGGGGTTTTTTTTCTTCCTTTCCTAATAACTTTTAATCACTTATCTGATATTTTGCAAATCTAAACACAACTGCTCAAATCTTCCCTGAATGCCAATAGTTAGTGTAGATCCTACGATTTCTTATTCCTCTCTTTTTAATTACTTTAGGAGTTTCATTCTCCACACAATTACTATTAAAATATCTACTTCCTTGAAAAACACCTTGTCAATAAACCTGGTAACCACCACCCCTTTTCCCACATCACGCAGGAATATGTACAATAGCATCAACTCCCATAGATCTCTCTGTAATTGTAACAGCAACTAACTTTTCCAACCACTATTTTTTGCTTTTTAACCACTTATTTAATGGTTACAGGAAGATTTTCTCTTGTCTCATGGCATCCTGTTTTACATTTTGCAAAATGAAATAGATATATCAATCATTATGTTTTCCTACTTTATAGAGAATTAGGCTACGTATATGAGGCATCACTACAGAACCTATGTTGACTTCCTTCTACATCATATTCATTTATTCTTAATCATAGGTTCAACAGTTTGCTAAGTGCAGATATAGATTTTACATTTTATAGTTCTCCAAAGTCCTTTTAAAAAATGTATATCCCATTTGCCATTTTCAACTTCCCTGGTACAAAGGACATTTTAAGTGATAAATTACATGCTATTGTTAACAGCTCAGCATGTTCATATTTCATTCTTATTAGAACTCTATATGAATACCATCTGTTTCTGGAAGTTTCTTTTTATTTATTTCTTTGAAAACTCTTTTTATTAACATTTCATCAGAGACACTTCCTAAGCACTGACTTCTGTTACAAAAGCTTTCATGCGTGACACTTCTAAGCTTTAGCACAGTGAGGCAGTCAATTCATTTTGGTTTTGCCCTAGGGTCTTGTTTCACTCAGGTACCCCTGTCAACATATTAATCTTTGGCCATACAGAATTTTGGAGGGCTTCTTAGTTTTGACATTGGAATTTCTTTGCACGCATTATTAAGGAGATTAAAGATTTTCCTAGAACAAGATGCTTCTCAAAGTCTTGTTTCAGCTATTATAGTACAACACAATTTACAGTTACGTTACAGTTAAGTTACTCTTTCATTATTTGTATATTGTTTCTTTTACTTAAATAAGATTTTTCTAAATTCTGTCTCTCTCAATTTGTATTTAGTCATACCCGCTTTTTGGCATAATTTATAAAGTTTTGGGTTTTTTTTATAAAAAAACATACTTTTAGACTAAAAAACTCATATAGTAGTAACATTTTCAATACAAGCATTTTATCTCACAAGAGTTTCATCCTTTTGGCTGCTTGTTCTATTTTCTTCATCTTCATAAGAATGTTATTTTTTCACATGTTAATATATTTTATTCTACTTTTACTTTCTTGTACACATACACTGAATGCATGATGGTAATTTTTCAGGTTAGCTTTTTACTAATTATGTCTTGATCCAGGTCTTGTACATTGATTAAGACTATCTCATCTCCTTATATTTTCCCATTACTTGTTTTAAGGTGAGATCATTTAAGAAGAAATGCTTTAAAAATGTTGTTTATGCATAATGTCCATTCTGACTTGAATCTTCATGAGAATAACTGAAGATTTCTGAATGTTTTCTGCTCTCACAGCTTTTCTGACTTTTATTAATATGCCACAGACTGGGTCACTATTCTGTCTAGCTCGTCTAGCTGATATTTCTTTCTAAGTCTAAATTTTCACATAGCACCATGTTCCATCAATAGTCCTTCATCATTGTTATCTAATGAATACTGCAGCAGGGGCATCCCAGAGTATAAAAAAAAATACTTTTTTGGTTGATATCAGAGCCCTAGAACATACTGGGACATTGCAGACATCAGGGCTATAAACACAAATCATGAATGGTCAGTAGTTACTTACTAACAGTTTTTGGTCTCGAGAAACAGGGTGGACTTATTTCAAAGCATCTGAAAAAGAAAAAAAAATATATGGATTTAGTAAAAAAAAAAAAAAAACCAACAAAAAAACCAAAAACGAACCAAATCAAAACAAACATAAAGGAAACAGAGCAGATAGCAAGAGGATAGAAAAGACAAATGCACAAGAATGGAAACAAAGTGAAAACAGAGAGGAACGGCCTGCACACCATACTGCCAGCCCACTCAGGATGCTGTGTCTCAGCAATAGCACTGAGGCTACTCTGGTAGCCCTCTGCTCTGGTTAAAAAAGGGAGCTGCTTTTTGTTTTGCCATTCACCACATTTTGTTACCACATTTGTTCAAATACCTGTCTGTAGTTGGTCTTGGTCTGGTTACCCACTTTTATACGTCACGCTTGTATGGAACTTTCACTATTTTTTGCTGCTCCCTCCAGGAGTTTTATTCACCCTTAGCTCACTTTCTTTGGAGATAGAGGTCCCTGACCTCACTTGTACAGAGTGTATCATTTAGCTTTTTACGTTCTTATACCCTTGTTAGGTTTTATCTTGTCTTTAGCTTAAGTCTCTAGAAACAAGTGTGGAGGGGTTATATTCTTTTTGTTTTTGGCTTCAGCAACAAAATTTTCTTGTGATTTAGATAGAACATGTATTTCCACAATAGACTATATTTATTCCAAAATCATTGGCTTATTTGCCACTTCTAATTCTTGCCCATATTTAGATTTCAGTCTCTGTACTCAGTAATGTAAATATTTCATAGAAAACTTCCCGTTCAGTAACTTACATGTTCTTTAGTATCTGTTTTCTTCTCCTACTCCTACATATGAATTAACGTCCAGAAACACCATGATCAAAATTTCCCGACAGTTTAAATACTGCCATTTCATGTAGCAGAAGTCACCATACTGAAACACATATATACCTAGAAAAAAAAACGTTTCAGACTGATACATCTTATCTTGATATCAAGGATTACCTTGAAGGGGTACTCACAAAACAGGAAGTAGTTGTTATCTGTGAGTAGCAACCTTGAAAGTGTGATGCCTGGCAGATTGTTGCAGCTGAGCTGTTCAAGGGAAGGATGTATAACGTATGGGTAGATCTAACATCCTAATACTCAGGTTACGATTCCATATACTTAACAATGATTATACATTCACTTCATACTATATATTCACTCCAGACTGTAGCATATTTTTCTCATAAAAGTGGACAGAAGAAATCAAGACCTACAATTTTACTATGGTACTAAATGCAACAGCTTTTTTTCCCCTTTAATACCAAGATATTATTTTCTGTTGTAAAGGAAGGAAAGTCAAGTCACTAGTTGGTATTTTCTTTGTATAACTTTTAGAGGTATGAATTTTAGAGCCCCCCTCCTTCTCGTAATATCAAAAGATTATTTCCTGCTGTAAAGGAAGGAATGTCAAGTTACTACTTGATATTTTCTTTGTATGTCTTTTAGAGGTATTCCTTTCCATTCACTCAAATGAATCTCCAAAGGATCTGTCAAACACAAAGGTCACTTGACATCATATTTAGGGAAGTTCACATGTACATAAATGAAATATAAATGAAATAAGTTTTGAGTCAGCTCTGTATTTCTCAACTTTCACACAAACTTAACTTTCAGCTCCTAGGAACAATAATTTAGATCCAAATGAATGGATTATGCATTCTTTCATTTAAATCAATACAGCTGTAACATGCACACTTTTACATGAGATGTCATGGAGGATTGTTCTCAGGTTTAATCAAAAATACTTGTCACTTTTGTGTAAGGCTTTAAAACAGTAATAGTAAAAATGTACATTACATAAAGCAAATTTTATGCACAGTTCAGTTGCTAATCATTTAAGTATCACTTTTACTATCATTGTGCATCTACCCTGATCCTTATAACAACATTATACAGTTTTGATAATATTCGTTTAAATACAGCCATTGTGCTAGCTTAGTTTACATATTAATTATGTTCTTGTAAAAAAAAGGGCTGTCCATTTTATGTGTAAATATGGTAATGAATCATTCATTTTAGAAGTGTCCTAGTCATACTAGTAAATCAAGAAAACCAGTACAGTAATTGAAACATAGACCAGGAACAATCAGTAATCAATAAAGATTCTCACAAAAGTAGATTATAAGCAGATAACTGTTTCTTTTTCTAGAGGATATATGATTTATTTCCATATTATCTTAGGAGATCACGGCCAATGATAGGCACTATACACACAAAATCTAGAGAGAATGTGAAATAATAATTTAATTCCAGTAAAATAAACTCAGATTATATAAAATATAACATAGTCGTAAGATTAAGTATTCACATACTCTGATCTGAAAGACTGCTGAACCGAGGTTGAAACTTCAGTGTTACTTGAAATAATTTTTACAATGGCATGTAGTGATAGCACAAGGGGGAATGGCTTTAAGCAAAAAAAGGACAGATTTAGATTAGATATTAGGAAGAAATCTTTACTGTGAGAGTGGTGAGACAATGGAACAGGTTTCCCAAAGAAGTTGCGGATGTCACATCATTGGAAGTGCTCAAGGCCAGGTCGGATGGGGCTTTGAGCAACCTGGTCTGGTGGAAAATATCCCTGGTTGTGGTGAAGGGATTAGAACTAAATGATATTTAAGGTCTCTTCCAAACCAAACCATTCTATCATTCTATGATTCTATGAAATGCAATGTATTGTAGACCTCTGTAAATGTAACACCTATGGTGAACACACCTTATCAGGTAATTTGGTATTTTCAAAATGAAGAATATAGTACATGATTTTTACAGGATTTCAGTATCATTTGTATTGTAATTTGCTATTAAAAATCTTCAGCCATATTATAAGATAATACTATCGTGTGTCAGAAAAAGCATTGAATTAACAACACTCTTTATATCTATATTCCTTTAACTTTTTTTCCACCACCACCCCAAGTTACTAATTTTTTTGATTTACATTATTCATGCGGGAGTCTAGAGTTTAATAAAAAAATGTTTAACCATACAGTATCATGTACTCACATGCAAAAGTATTTGGTGTATTGCTAAAAAAAAATGACAAAATCTAAGTCACTAGTAGTTCATCCAGCAACTGATGCTGGCCTGTCTTTATCTCCTCAGTCTTTGTGACACTCACTCAGCTTTTGCTAACACTTACATATCAAAATATTTTAAAATATCACAATTTAAATATTTCAGCACAAGATTTAAACTTCTTATTTCAAGTTTACCATCTTCTGAGCTTTTTTCCACCGTTTCCAAGCGTGCATCTATTTCAAACTTTTCATCACCTAGAAGACAAGCCTTCTGTGATGCTGCAGAGTTCAAGTACCTTCAGAGACTGTTTATAAATTGTCTAGAGTTTATAGTACCTTACAATAACATATTGTCTTTCTTTATTTGTAAACACCTACATATATATAAAATCTTATTTCTAAAACTATCAAAGTCTGTATCTCCCAAAATATATATTGCCAAATATATATATATATATATAAGATATTTAAGGTAGACAAATTTGTTTTGCTTGCAAAATGTTAGCCCTTTAAAGTCTGACAACCTTACTTAGAGGCAAAACAAATGCAACATTGTCCCTTCAAGATTATCAAAATTCTTGAATTTGAAAGAGGAAGAAAGAAGCTATTTTTAGGACAAGGAAATTAGATTGCACAGTGAAATGTACTCTTCTGCTTGATACCTAGTAGGGTGCCTTTGTAAATGCTGATAAAATGTATTTATTCCAAACATTACTGCTAGCAGCTTATTACCTAACTGAAAATACTTATCCTCAATAAATGCCATCCTGCCCAAAGTAAATTCAAACAATTCATCTGATGAATTCAAAGGCAACACTTAAAACATGTAATGATGAATTGTGTATCAAAGTTATAAGTAGTCTGAAGCTGTAATGTGCAAGCTGCAAAGACTTATTAAAATTATTAAAAGCAAGGAAGCAACTACCTTTACATCACCACATGGAAACTTATTAGCAATTTTTTAAAATGTATTTACATAATTACCAGCTAATTAAGACATTCTTCTTCAATCTGAATAGAACTTAGCTGTGGTCGTAGACACACCACAATAATATTTCTATGGCAGCAGTATGAATCCAAAATCATGTCTATCTTTATACTGATTATATTGCTTAATGGATGAAGGACTGTGTTCTGCAATCTAATTCCCTTCTACTAAATTTACCTGAATATGAATGAAATAGATAAAACTAATGCAATAATTTTGTTGTTTTCCTATCAGTACCATTGGGTTTTACAATTCTATTGCTTTTTCTTTTTTTTCTTTTTCTTTTTTTTTTTTTTTTTTTTTTTTTTAATTACATGTTGGTTTATAAAGCTGCATTTTTCTTCTAACAGAACTTACAGTTTATGGCATACAATGTAGTATCTCTTATCTATATACACTTTACCATTCTACTTGATTGATATGTGTCTTTTTTAGTTTTCCATAAAAGTTCTTTACCCCAGAAACTCTGTATTAAGTGTCATATGCTCCAAAGACTGGAGAATGGTAGATTTTCCTGGAATTCTATATGTATATAAGATGTGTATATGATATAAATCTTAAAAGATAAAAGCTAGTTCCAGTTTTGGCACTCTGTCATGTCTATTGAACTGAATACTTTGAGAGAATTCTAACAAGCAGCTAAGTCTTATTTTTGGTTAAAATACATACTGAAATGTAGTCACCACATCAAGTTCAATGCTGTTAATATATGCAAGAAATTCCCTCAAGTGTACTGAAATACTAAAACCAAATGTCACATTTTAGGCCAGAACTTTTTGCATACCTTTAACAGACACTAGGTGAAAATCCATTATTTATAAGCATTGACTGTGTTGGTTGTTGGATATTTTATTCAATATATTTTTTAGTACTTTTTAGCATTGTTTAGAAAGAAGAACCTAGAGAGCCCAAATATTGCTGATGTGCCAGCAGATCATAATCAAGTGTGGGGTAATAAGGTGGATGCAAAAGACATTTTGTAATACTATCTCCACCTATTTAAGGACCTATTGCAAAAAAAAAATAAAATAATATTGCCTGTAAAAAGACATTTCACATTTCTTTGAAAAGACAATTCTGTAATGTAGTTCTGGTCCTTTGCAATAGTAGTTTGTTTCTAGAGAAAAGGGAAAACTTTTCAAATCATACTAGCATTAGTCAGGGCATGCAACTAAGCTGAAGAACATAAAGGGGCTATTATGCATGTGTACTTCAAAATGTGGGATGCATCTATGCAGAATCTGGATTCTATTTATTTATTTATTTATTTATTGCTTTTGAGCATAATTTTATTTTGAATATCACACAGGGTGCTACAAAGTGAGAAGGAAGCTTTGTGTCCCTTGTCAAAATCTGATCTTCATGAATGTGATAGGATTCAAGACAGGAAAAGGTAGGATACTACCCTTGTGATCTCTTATTCTATTGTAGAATAGTTACATGAAACTTATAGAATACTAATAGTACAAGAATTTTAAAGTTAGTGTTCCAAAAGTTCCTGTATTGATTTCTGCAAAAGTAATATTTTTTTTATTTCTGTTTAACACAGTCCCATCTTTAACTTGAAGCACCTGATGCCCAAATATTTTGAGATTTTGTAAAAAGTCTGGGGATGTGTTCTTTGATTTGGGAGGAAAAATGAATAATAAGTCATTTTACTTTTACTGATAATTTGCTGAACAGGAGCAAAGGTATAGAATGAATGCTTAGGAAAACGTGACCTAATTGGCAGATTAAATACACATCAAAGGGAGTATGACAGAAGCTTTTAAAGGTTATTTTAACACACAATGCTTTCTAACAGAGCAAGCAGGAAAAAATCATAGGTAAGCATCTTATGGGAACAGTATGCAATAGAGAGAATGGTAGTAGTAAATTCTTACTCATTCTGAAAAATGTCAAGTATTCACCTAGAATTTCCAAAACCACAGACAACAAAATCAAACCTGTCTTGCCAGTTTTCTCCCGCTTCTATAGGACTTGCCAGCCATTTCTCAGTAGTTGTAAATTACTCAATTGCTTTACATTATGTCCCCATTGCCACATAGTCTTGCTGATTTTGCTGTATATGCTGCCACTTTTCAAATCCTTGCTCTTACTGCTTATTGTTTCAGCCCAGTGTTAAAAATTGTGTACAAGCATCTTAAATTCCGGACTGGAAGAAAACTCACACCAGTGAATTTATAGTCTGTAGCATGGTTCAGTTCACTCTAAAGTAGACAGCTGGGTTTGGTCAGCTGAATACAATGAAGTAATCTGTTTACTGCAAAAACAGTGTCTTCATTGAATTTAACAGGACTTAGACCACATGAAGACTCTCCGGCTGCAATTTAGCTGCCTAAAGAGAGGCATTTAATGCTCTCTGAAATATCCTTGGGAATCCAAGCCTTTGATGTGACCCTTACAGATGTGTACCTTACAGGTACAATTCAGAACCTGCAAGAGACCTGGGCTCTCCTCTGGTGGTAGCTGAAGGTGGAAGAAGTGTGTAAAATGGCACCAGACACCACAATTCCAACCCTGCATGGAAACATATAGCATACCTTAATCTGAGATCTGTTTCTCTGCTAAGCCTGAGCACTGGCTTCCAGTTCTACTCTAGATGCCTTAGATTCACCTCTCTTGTTTCTATATGCCAGTCCAGAAACATGTGAAGCACCTATTGATCTTCTAGCTACTCTACTAGCTCCACAAAATGTCTTGGATACTCAAAGACCGGACGTCTACCTTCAGTCTGGATCAGATCATAGGTGTCCATGTCCTATATGCATATAATACACAGTATGGGCTGATTCCCTTTCTATTTTGCAGTGGAATACTGTTTTGTTTTCCTTTCACATAACATGGCTGAAGAGCTTTTGAAGGAATTGCTCACTGGAGAAGCGCCTTCATCTTAAATATATGTACAAAAAAATAATACTTTGCTTATTCTTTTTTCCTGTTGTCCAGATTTGTTTTTCCAAAAGTCACTGAAAATACATTTCCTAATGCAAATGTGTTTGGGTTTTTTTTCTCAGGAGACCACTCCCAGTTCTGGGGGGTAGAATCAGGAAAGAAATGTTTTCTCAGATTTTCATAAGAAATCAATAAATAACATGTAAACATGCTTTGAGTATTCATTTATAGCATGCTAGCAGAAGCCCTTGCAAGTACAAACCTATATGCTTTTTTCATGCTTTTTCTAAAAAAAGAGACTACTTGTTTGCCAGGATGTTGATTTCTTCGTGTTCTGCACTGACTGGTGCAGGTTCTTGGCAGTGTAATATGCAACTGGCAGCTGATGGCCTGTTCTGCACATTATGAGTTCTAGAGGTAGAAACCTGAAAAATATTATGGACCTATCTAAGTTTCTATGTTCAACTGAAATGTTCATCTCTCATCAATTTTCAGTCAAAATCAGTATATTAACTAATACTAATTAACAATTTTAATGGGTAAGAAATACAGACATATTTGAGAGACACCGAGGAAATTATGAGAGAAAAAAAATCATATATTAAATTATAGATTTACATAGCAATAATAAAGACCTGGTTTTAAAAATATTTGTGTGGCCCTCTCCTGTAGGAAGCAGATGAGAAATGTTTTTGAGGGAGTCTGTGAAGGGAACAGGTGGTCCAATATGCAGAAAATTGTATGACCACTTTGTTTTTCAAGATTAAAGAAAACTGAAGTCTTGGCTCTGCAAATGCCGCTGAGCAGAAGGGCTCCATACCAGGCATTAAATAGCAGACAGAATTCCACTGCTTTTGAAATATAATTTTCTCTTTACACTTAAGAGTAAAATAAATCAGTACAAATCCAAACAGCAAGAAAAATAAAATACTGATTTAGGTTTGGCTTTCCAGCTAGGGGAAAAAATAATCTTGGTTTATCCAAATCCATGAAGCTGCACTGCAGATACTTGGGTGCATCCTGCATGATGTGCAGAAGTGTCTCTGCACCAGTGAAAGTTCCTGGAGTCTTTCCTATTTATTCTGCCAACATTCCTCTAGGACTAATGGGGTAGGACACAGCAGAGCATGAGCTGATAAAGAAACTGAGGTATGCATTCATAAAAGAAATCTAAAGATTTTTCAGGCTATATAAACATTAGCTTGGCTTCTAGATAATGTGTAAACTCCATAAATAATTGAAAGAGTGCTCTGAAGGACTTCATGCAATGCACTACAGGAGATACAGATGTGTATTGTATTTGAAATAATAAGTCTTCCAGTCTCATGGATTTCACAGTCTAGACAAAGAAACTAAATAAAAGCAGACAGAGGGGAGCATGAGTGTGATATGTATCTGGCAGGCAGGAACTGAAGCACCAAGAATATGAAAGACCTGCCCAAGATACATGAAACAGACCAAAATGTGGTACAAAGTAGCCAAATCCCTGCCTAAAATTTTGTTCTCCTTTCATGAGGAAAAATAGTCTCCCCATCTCTTTTTTCATCAGTCTTTTTGATCCCATCACCATTGCTAAAAGGAGCCTTTTGATTTGTTACTATAGGGATTTTTGTCTTTTGGGGGGGTTAGGTTTGGTGGGTTTTTGTGACTTTTTTTCTTTTTCATAGTTCCTTAAGCCTGTGTTCACAGTACCTTGCATTTTTAGGTAGTGTCCTGTATATAAGCATTAACTAAGCACCAGGCTGCTGAGCTTTCGCAGTGAGTTTTGATTGGGATGCCCAAAGCAAGAAAATGCTGTGCAGCTAAAAAATAGTTTTTAGGTCATACTATTTTCATTCAGCTGTAAGCACTGTGTATGTATTGTTAATGTAGTTTATTATGTTAATGTAAACAAGATGCTTTTGCAGAGCACAAATTGATCTTCTGTGCAACAAATGCCATTCTTTTGATGACCAAAGCTATCAAAAATTTCTCGTTACATAATACTCCAGGAAGAGTAAAAGAAAATCAGATGCTATTCTGCAGTACAGATATGCCAACAATTTTGCTATATGGTTACTTCTAATGACCACAGCTGTTATTATGCTTGCAGACTTCTGTTGTGATAAACACTGAAACATTTTCCAAATGCCATGTTTGTGAGTTTGAATGGATAGAATCTTGCAAGACTCCTGCTTAGAAGCTTTCAATCTCGAATAATGCTTTAATGCAGACTATTGCAGGAAAACTATTTTATTATGCATTTCATCAGATATTTTAACCATTTATTCACTGCTCTAGATCACTAATAATTCAGCTAATCCACAAGACAACTTGTAATGTATATGTACTTTTACTAGGGGTGAGCCATGAATGTCAGTTAGGATTAAGAAAACCTACAAAGCTGAATCATCTTCAGCAACTATTTATTTTTCATATTTAATACCATTTAGGCAACATTCTCATGCAAGATACTCACTACTCAAAGAACAACTACAGCCTAGGTACAGCATTGCATCTGTAAGAAGCCTGCAGAGGTAATTGTTTCTCAGTGTTATATCTTTTCTAAGTCTAAAGCCATACAGTAAAACTAGGTTAGATTCTAGGTTCTGATATGATTATATATTTAAGTATTTTAGTACTCCTTCATTTCGAATATCATTTTAAATCATCTCTTTAGTAACACATGATAGAGAAAAGAAATAAATTATAGCACTGCAGAGTTGTTGTGACCCAAGTGCAGGACCCAGCACTTCTTGTTCAACCTTATACAATTGGCCTCAGCCCATTGGCCCATCCTGTCCAGATCCCTCTGCAGAGTCTTCCTACCCTCAAGCAGATCAATACTCCCCCTCCAGCTTGGTGTCATCAGCAACTTACTGAGGGTGCACTCAATCCCCTTTTCTAGATTGCTGATAAAGATAATAAACAGGACTGTCCCCAGTACTGAGCCATGAAAAGCCTGCGTTGTTTATGTCAGCCAAGGAGATTACCTTCATCACCTCAGCAGCTTTTTCATCTCAAGCCTAGAGGAGCTGAACTCTTCTTTCTGCAAGAAAAGAAAATACAACAATTTTAAGCTCTAATGTCATTTAAGTCTTGATTCATGAGATCAACTTTATAAAGTCAATATTCTGATAAATTTTATGTTGTTTACATAGTAGCAATAGAAGAGTTCGGCTTAAAAAGTTCATTTTTCTGGTAAAGCAAACTATATCTTGGATCAAAGGTTTTCCAGTTAATTAGGTACTCTTAAGAGTTTTTCAAAAAAATCTGATGACACTTCCTTTGAAGGGAGTTGACCCTTCCTTCCTACTCAGCCCTGATGAGACACATCTGGAGTGCTGGATCCAGCTCTGGGCTCCCCAGCACGAGAGCGACATTGTCTTACTTTTTTTATAAAGTAGAGAAACAACATCTAAATATAAAAAAAACAATCTGTGTCAATCATGTCATCAGAGATCATACGAGAAATATATATATATAAATATATAAAAACCCCTTCAAATCCCATACACAGTGTAATTTATTTTGTAAGTAAAACAAATTTAATCTCTTGAAAGAATAATTTTAAAGACTCATTCCCTGCTTACTAGGGCACATTATTATGTCTAAGTTTGTGGCTCTGCATTGAAATATTTTATTGCAATAAGAAGAGCCTCTGGATAGGGTAGATCAATGGAATTGAAAGGTTCCTTCCTGACTACATGAATTAAGTTATTAATTAAGCTAACTTGCTAAATCTGGAACAACAATATGTCTTAAGGGAGAATTAAATAACCAAATGTCCATCAGCATTATCAGATTTTTTATTTAACATTATTTTATTTTCTTCTTTAGTTAAAGCAGAATCTTTATATTGCACATAATGAAAATTCACAACCCAGAGTGCTCAAGTATTAAGAATTACATTGTATTATAGATTTGTTCATTTAGATAAGAATAAAACTGTGGCACACAATTTTATTTCATTCTATTTATTTTGTGATGCTCAGATGATCCATTAATTTCTTGTTGCTCCTCCAGCAGAGTTTCTCGTAACATAAACTCCCTGTTAACAAAAGGTGAGTAGAGTAGGTACCATGCCACAGAAATTTCTTTTTTAGGGTACATGCTGTAAGTCAGGATGGTGGTCATTTGTTCACTACTGTATCTATTTTCAGTTGGCAATCTGGTCCCCTGTTTCCTCTAATAAAACAGAACTATTCTAAAACTTGATTGAAGATACATCAACTCAGGCTGTGTGCCACCAATGTTGTGTGCAGTTATGCATCTGGGCGATTGTATTAGTACATACAACCCCTGGGAAATGTTAGTTCAAAATGCAGTCCAGAAAGGGTGATAATGCTAACTGTCCTGTGGGAAATGATTACCATTTTTACAGACTCTGGAATGTATTTTGCAAGAGAGGACATGGCAGATTAAATAAATGGAAAAGAAATATGGTAGCATATAATCAAGAAAATGCAATGAAAATACTATTTTCAAAATCCATGGATTTGTTTTGGTTTGGTTTGGGTTTTATTCATCTGACCAAGATGACTGGATGTTGTTTGATTGCTTGTTTGTTTCCTCTCTCCTTTAACATTTGAGATGTGAGCATGTGGAAAGTATAATTTTTAAAATGTGTCTTTATGGACTACTGTATTTTTTGGATACATTTCACTAAAGCTACTCCTCTTATTTTATCTTATTCAAGTGCCATTTTGTATTATATTTCACTGACATCTGTAAAATTGCTTTCATAGCATCTATTTATTCAGAATATGCAACAGAGGAAACAATAATTTAAAAATTTCCTTTGGACTGCTTATTGACTGCACTATTTGGAAATGTGTGGGATTCCCTTGAAAAGTATAGAAAATAGATACTACTAAGAAGAAGGTGAAAGAAGAAAGGAACAAAAGAAAAGTGTTCTGGAAGATAAAAGCTCCTTCACTATTATCCAATATGCAAAGAGCAAAGGAAGGTTGCTCAGATGTTTCTACAGGCTATGTAGAAGTAGGTATTTAGGGCTGATAATTTGAGATTTCAGTTCAATGTGCATTTGAGTTTGTTGTCTTGACTTCCTTTATAGTTAGTGAGAGAGGAATGAACATGCCTACAGTACAATAGATACCAGCCTAAAATGGGCAAACAACATAGATGAATCAGCCCCTCAAAGTCACCATGGAAAGTAAAATCAATGAAATTATTAGTTTTGATGTAGGTATCCAAATCTGGACAGCTGAATCCTACCCATGATATCCTTTGACTTGCTATATGTCCAGTCCTTGCCTCACGAGCTTAGGGTAACTCCTTTGTTCACAGCAGAACACATTTTCTTGAGACTTGTCAGTCCTTCAACAGAACTGAGTCATTAGCCCTTTGCAGTCAAGCTGAAATATTTAGCATTTTGAAAGTACAAATGACCTATATTTGTGTAATATATTGGAGTCCAAATACAATTACTCCTTTTGGATGTTTTTCATTACTAAAACCAATAGACTGAATAATGAAACCAGTTACTGAAAAATGAGAAGATTTAAGCGACTAAAAGTAATATACTGGTTAACATGATCATGGGTCTGCAGTACAAGGTAAGCCAAACACTTACTGCTGTTGTATTTCAGCGCATTTGGTCAAGCATATTTGACACAAATACTTATTTTTACACATTAGAGGAAAATAATCTAAGGCACTTCCTAAGGTAAAAGATAAATTACACTATTCAAATGTTCTAGAATTAGAATAAATATGGAAATTTTAGTAACTTGGGGTCAATTGATTCCTTGCTTTATCACAGAGAAAGAGGGGAAAGCATTTGTTAGGAAAGAAAAATAAATGTCTATATAGTTGACAAAATTGATAGTGAGATGGATTGTGATTAAAGTGATTCCTTTTAGCCCAATGTCATTTTATAAGGTATTAAATAGTTTAGAACTCCTTCTGAGACCAGCCTGATATAAAATATTCAACATCCCTCCACTTCATGCCAAAAATATTCCACTAAAATTAGAGTTATATGTGTTTAAAATAATTGGCAATACCAGCTTTGCACGGAAAAGCAAAAGGGCTGGGAAATTTAATAATACTTTCATTGATCTTTGCATATGAGAGTAATCCCCTTTGGAAATGAGGTTGTTAATGCAGGAATGAGCCTTCCTTTTTCTGGGTGTACGCAGATTGATGACCAAATGCTTCTTCGCAATGTATTTCCTGTAAAAAGTAAACCAATGCACTGTATATGAGAGAGGTAAAAAATTTTTTTTAATTCAACTTTTACAATTTTACAGGAAAGTTAGTCATGACAAAAATGTAATTGAAGAAACAGCTGAAGACTTTAAATTCTGTATGAACATACTAATCTGGAAAAACAATCAAAATTAAATCAAAACTTCATTTAGGATAAAATGCCAGTGAATTTTGATATGCTATTTATTCATTCATTTGATAAACATCTTGGCACTTCCTACAGCAATTCTTGAAACTGCCAGAGATTGACATTGACTTTTCCAAACTAAGCAGACTCGTGATATTCTAAATAGTGTTGAAAAGACATCAAACTTTTAGTATTTGTTCAAGAAGTATCTCCAAACCTCTATGAAAAGGTACATGACCATTTAAAATGTTACATGTTTGTAAGACTAAGTGTAATTTATGTACAGACACTTAACGCATATTGATCTGAGAAAGGACAGCGCTTCACATGCTCACTGAGAATACTCTGGCAGAGAAGCAAGCAAGCTCAGAAAACACACTGAACTATTCAATAAGAATTAATTGCCATTACCTTAACGTTTCTAGTAGTTATTATGTAATATTATCAGTGCTTACAATGTGCCAAAAGCAAGTTTTCATGATTGGAACCAAGGCATAAAAAGAACTATTCCAGCCAGAATCTATTTGCTCTGCTTTATAGCTCTGGTCATTTCTTGCTGTTTACTAGTAGTTCACGGTATACACATGATCTTTTTAGTCCACGTGAAACTAGTTTTTAAATAGAGGTGTACTACATCTACATTTAAAAGTTCACTTGCAAGCCATACGAGCCAAACACAGTAAGGATGCAAGAGAACACAGAGTTTTGAGGAGTTTAAGTATATATGAGTTGAAATTAATGTGAATTTCCACATATTTACTGTTTGTACATTTTTTTTTTTAATCTATTAACAAACACAATAAAACTTATCAAGATATATGCATTTTGGAGTGGGGTCTAAACTATGCTGTAATCTTTGCTCCTGGAGAGATATAATTTACTGTCTTTAGTTTGGTCAACAGTATTTCAATAGCCTGAATGAAGGAAGTAATAATTCTGGTGTAAAATTTGGCTAGCAAGGTGAGAGACTGCAGGAAATTAAAAAACAAACAAACAAAAAAACCCCACAACTAACCAACAAAAGAAAAACCAGAGATAGAGGTGAAAAAACAACAAAAAAAAATCTTCATTTCAGAAGAGGCAGACCTCAGAATAGATGTAG
Source organism: Falco naumanni (assembly GCF_017639655.2). Lineage (NCBI taxonomy): Eukaryota > Metazoa > Chordata > Aves > Falconiformes > Falconidae > Falco > Falco naumanni. The sequence continues at coordinate 88,553,155 of NC_054055.1, read as the reverse complement.
GGATGATCTAAAGCCAATGAAGAAATAAAAAACTTTGTCTTAGGGAAGGCATGCAAGAAGAGAAAAGGGAACATTCTAGAGAGGCAAAGGTCTCATATTGGCTATGATTTAGTCACAGTGATTTGGCATTCATAGCTCCTTACACTCATTGAATATATTTTTTTTTTTAACTTTAAACAGTTTTAATAAAGTTTAAAACAACTGTTGGCATAACCAAGTGGGGACATAAGATTTAAAGAATAAAGCAAAATCTGAAAATATTTCACATTTCTCAGCAGATTAAAATAAATAATCAGTAAAAATAAGGTAAAAATTCCTGAGAGAGAAGAGAAAAAACAAGTGAAAGAAATCGAATGACTAATAGAGTTAAAGAAAATTAGAAAACATTTTTAGAGGGAACAAAATGAAATGGAGATTTCGCCTCTTTAGAGAAAGAGTAAATTTTAGATCATAAAATTGAAAGTAGTAAAGCAAAAATCTCTCACTAGATTCTACTTGGATGAAATGTGAGGACACGTCCATTGTGGATGGTATTTTGAAATAAATGAGAAGCTCAGAAAATACATGATGGAAATACCATAGCTGACACTTGGGGAAGTGTCACATGTCTCTTCTCAGTTCAGATTAAGAAATTGTCTCTGTCACAACTGTGCCAGTATTGCTCCAGTATTTATTACTAAAAACTGAATATTGCCAATATTGAAAATATTTAGGATGATAGTAATTAGTGTCAATTTAAACATAGACAAAACAATAAAGAATTTAATTTTGAAAACCAGTGACAATTTGTGGACTTCAAAAAGCCTTATTTGGCAGAAGGCAACTATTCATAAATAATCCGATTTATAATTTTTTGGATGGTTTTGTAACTTCTTGTTAGAAGTCTTCTGATGTACTTGGATCAGGTATCTCAAAGTTCTTTTAAAACTTGCCATATGCAGACATCAGAGCCACATCTTGGATAGTTACAGACCTGAGTATTGCTATCCAAAAAATGTCACTAACTCAAAAATCTAGCTAATATAATTATGATAGTGGTATTATTAGAGACATATGGCATAGTTTGGTTATTTATCCAAAAGTATTTTGTTTTAATTGGAGATCTGCATTACTATGTGTCATTTGCTGTTAAAATACAAGGAAATTTTATAAAACATTCAGAGAAGATGGAAAATAACAATTGAAGGGCTAGAAAAATAAATTTGGGATGTCAGATTTAAGAAAACAGATCAATTCAGACTACTTGAGAGATCTGAAGATGACTTATCTCTGTGAAACTGATGCCTAATGAGAAAAAAATTCAGCCTTGCTGACAAATGCATAGAAATTCTGGATATTGAAATTAGATAAATAATTCTTAAAAAAAACAGTTTATCATCATCTCAGTGAGGGTAATTGTATTTACAGTTTTAAGTTATTGGAGTATCAGTTATGACAGCTTAAGATTGCAAGTTTATTTTTTTTTTGTAATAAATCTTTTAAGTACATATGTATATATGCTGCAGCCCAGCAGTGGGATATTTATCTTCAGCTCACCATCAGCAATAGCTTTGGTTTTAGTATATCTACTTATATTGTAGAATCGCATCATATCATAGAATGGTTTGGGTTGGAAGGGACCTTAAAAATCATCTAGTTCTAACCCCTCTGCCACAACCAGGGATACCTTCCACTAGACCAGGTTGCTCAAAACCCCATCCAACCTGGCCCTGAACACTTCCAGGGATGGGGCACCCACAGCTGCTCTGGGAAACCTGTTCCAGTGCCTCACCACCCTCACAGTGAAGAATCTCTTCCTAATATCTGATCTAAATCTGTCCTCTTTCTGCTTAAAGCCATTCCCCCTTGTACTATCACTACATGTCATTGTAAAAAGTTCCTCTCCAGCTTTCTTGCAGACCCCCTTTAGGTACTGAAATACTATTAAGGTCTCACTGGAGCCTTCTCTTCTCCAGGCTGAACAACCCCAACTTTCTCAGCCTGTCCTCACAGGGGAGCTGCTCCAGCCCCACGATCATCTTCCTGGCCCTTCTCTGAAACCGCTCAAGCAGGTCTGTGTCTTTCTTATGCTGGGGGCCTCAGAGCTGAATGCAGAACTCCAGGTGAGGTCTCATGGGTGTGAAGTAAAGGGGCAGAATCACCCCTCTCAACCTGCCCATCACACTTCTTATGATGCAGCCCAGGAGGCAATTTGCATTCTGGGCTGCAAGCGCACATTGCTTGGCCATGTTGAGCTTTTCATTCACCAACCCCCCGAAGTCCTTCTCTGCAGGGCTGCTCTTAATCCACTCATCACCCAGCCTGTATCCATGTTTGAGCTTACCCCAGCTCAGGTGCAGGACCTTGCACTTGGCCTTGTTGAACTTCATGAGGTATTCTCAGGCCCACCTCTCAAGCCTGTCCAGGTCTCTCTGGATGGCCAATCCCTTCCCTCCAGCATGTTGATCACACCACACAGCTTGGTGCTGTTGCTGAGAGTACACTCAATCCCACTGTCCATGTCACCACCAAAGATGTTAAAGAGCATCAGTCACAATACCAACCCCTGAGGAACACCACTCATCACTGCTGTCCACTTGGACATTGAACTGTTGGCCACAACTCTTGAGTATGACCATCCAGCCAGTTCCTTATCCATTGAGCAGTTCCCCTGTCAAATCCGTATCTCTCCATGTTAGAGACAAGGATGTCATGAGGGACAGTGTCAAATGCTTTGCAGAAATCCAGGTAGATGACATTAGTTGTTCTTCCCTCATCCACTAGTGCTGCAACCTTGTCACAGAAGGCCATCAAATTTGTCAGGCATGATTTGCCCTTAGTGAAGCCATGTTGCCTGTCACCAATCACCTCCTTATTTTCCATGTGCCCTAGCATAGTTTCCAGGAGGATCTGCTCCATGATCTTGCTGGGCACAGGGGCGAGACTGACCAGCCTGTGGTTCCCTGGGTCTGCTGTAGCTTCAGCTTTTGCTCTCAGATGAGTGCCCACCATTGTGCCTTGAAGGTCAGGTAGGATGAATGCCCTTGACCTGTGCAGATGGTCACAGAACAGTGCCTGGTGACTGGATTATCTGGACTTCAATTTCTCCACTCAGCCAGTGGCATGTCCCTCCTTCAAAGCGGTGCCCTCCTACGCGAACTGCCACACCAGCTGCCATGCCATGCTCTGTTGCCCATTCTGTTTGCAGCACTCCTAGTCACTAGCACTTCCTAGGGCTGCCCTTTGTGGGAGTGGAGGTTGCTGCTATTACTCCTGGCCCTGCCCACACCTCATCAGCTGCTCTCATGCCACTCTTGTGTCAATTGGCTCCTAGTGGGTCTCTGTGCTCCCCTGGGGTTTCCCCACCTCAGGAACAACCCCCCCCACCCCCCCCCCCCGCACCACGATCCCCTGCTCCACTGCAGAACACACCTGCATCAGAGCTGATTGCCACAGTAAATGAATGATTTTTCTATTTTTGTATTTCTCAAATGTAAAAATTTGTATTTACTTTTGAGATACTATCTGCAAAACGTGAAGCATAGTGAATTAATGTTCTGAGGTAGAACAGAAAATCTTCCTTCTCACCCCTGGGAAATGTTATTTCCTTTTACAATGTGGGAATAAAGCTTACATTTGGATTTGAAGAACAGTTTTGCAATAGGATATGTTGGAAGGCTTTGTCTTCATGAGCAGCAAAGACATGATCTGTGCAGATCACCAACTGGAATAATCCATGCACATCTCATCTTATCGTTTCCTTCTATACTCTGTTGCTCTCTAAGTTTGCAACATTTCAGTCTCCCCTGTGCTTCAGAAGACTATATTTTTGTCTTCTCAAATGCTTTGATTTGCCTTAAATTACCATGGATAATACTTTAGGTTATGTCATAAAAAGTTCATCCATACACACAAATGAGGGTAAAGGCACATGGTTGGGGAGAACCCTGCCTCAGCCTCTCCACTCCCTGGGATGTCATCGGTGACCAACCCCACGGCCAGGGTGGACATCTATTGCCATGGGGCCAGGGAAAGGTTTGCAGGTATCTTTGTCATTTAGAATGGTTGGGCAAGGAAGAAGTGTGGGAAAATAGAGGGATAAGGGGATAAAAGAAGCTAGTCAAGTGCAAGCAGGGGCTGGTTACTGTGATTGTCTGTCTATGCCTCGTGCCTGGTCAGAGCGGTCTGTCTTTTCTTCTAATTAAAATCAATTTCTGACCATTTTTCTGGTTGAGGGGGTCTTTATCTATGTGTACAAGGGGGTGGAAATTTCTGAGTGACAGCAGCCAGAGTGGGACCAGAGCTCAAAGGGGCTGTGTGCCTGTGGGCCATTGCTGAAGTATATGAGGGTGTACATGTCAGTGTGTGTCACCAGCGAGCATCAGTCTGGGCTGGCTGAAGAGTAGGTCAAGTAGCCTGGGAAGATGCCAAGTAGAGGGGTGCCTGAGACAGCAGGAGTAGGTGGCTACCAGAGGGACCAGAAGATATGTGCCATCTACTGGAGAGACCATAAGGGCTGAGGGGTCACCAGAGGCACCCCTTTGCCTGTGCATGGCATGAGGTCACTGGAGACAAGAAGCTCCAGGGGCAGGGTGAACTAAGTGATGAAGGCCAGCTGCAGCAGAATCAAAGCCTGGTCTGCAAGCATGTGCGTTTGAGTGCATACTACCTATGTCATTGTGTGCAAGGGGATCTTCTGCAGCAGCTGGAGTGCAGCTGTGCAAACTTGTGTGCCAGGTGCCAGCAGGCAGACAGGGCAAGGTACCAGGGCAGCCCCTGAAGAGACCACATGTCTGAGCCCAGCTGCGAGGGGGATCTACACTGGACATACGTGTATATATTCTCACTGACAGACCTTCATCCTGATGAAGGAAGACCTCCATCCTTATTCAGCCAGAGAGAGGATGGGATGAGGCAGCTGGTGCTGTTTGTGATTGTGTGAGTGTTGTGTGTCCCATCTCTGCTGATTTTTGTGGCAGTCTGTGTACACATGTATGTATGTGATGCATACGTGCATTTGTGTGTGCCTCTCAGGAAGATGTTCCTAGCCTCACTGCTGACTGTAACTGGTGTCAGGGAGCCTGCAGCAGGGCTACAGGATTCAGCAGCCCCTAACAAGTGCAAGGGTAACAGGGATGAAGTAATATCTCACCTCACTCAGTACAGCATTTTCATTTATCTTTTTTATTTTTTTACAAATTCTTTAAACTACTAAATATTTACCACCTCTGTAATTCTCAAGAAAATAAAACCTAGATATCTGTGATGTAGTCATAGTTCACTGATTTAGTATACCCAAGGCCAAGTGCAAAGGGAGGCTACACAGTTACAGTTGAGGGTTTGAGGGTTAACGTTAAGATCTAGATATGTGAAGCCAAGTAAATCCTGTGAATGGGTTTCTGTTAGCAATCTATTTATAACATTCCACTTCCTGCAGGGTTAAAATAAATAAATTATGTTGTTGACCTATTAGCAACACTAGTACCTAAGGTTATTCCCAGACTTGTATTTCCTTAATCTCAGGATGGAAAGGGTTAGAAGTATTCGCATTGTTCCTAATGTTGAAATTTCAGCATATGTAATAGTTGTTGATCCTCAGATCAATTTTTTTTTTTTCCTGTGGTCAGCCCTAATGCTCACAATGCTGCATAAACACCAGGAGGGTGAGAAAAGTTAATGGTCTGTTACCCAAAAGAGGTATCCTCTGCATAGGGACTAGAAAATATCTATCATACAGATGATCTAGCTAACCTCATTCCTGGAGAGGAACCTTCTTCAAAAGAAATTGAGAAAACCACTCATCAGACTTTCAGTCTGATGAAGAAGATAGTTGATTTTTATGTATACATTCAGTGTTTTGCTGAATTAGGGTCTATGAGAGAAATAACCCATGTTTAAAAAAATGCCCTTGATGGAAATAATTTGTGTTGCCTGCATAAGTTATCAGGCATGGTACAGATGGTGAGGGACTTTGCACTGCAGATGGGAATGATTCAGAAGATGATAGAAGTGCTAAATCCAAACTCTTGCTCCATCACTATCTAGGGATAGACATTGTTAATGGAAAGTTTACATATAAAGTTTACTTTCAGCAATATGCATACTTGTGGGAATGAAAGTTAGATGACAAGAAAATTGAAACTTATCCAATGGTAACGGAAGTGGGTTTTTGTACTAAAATAATGTTATTTATAGCATACAGCTAATACATCTCTTGAGATGCTATGAAGATGATCAGCAAACAAAACTGCTTTGAGTAACTCTGACCTCAGCAGTTAGTAGTTTAAGGGCATCAGGACAAAACTGTGCTCAGCTCACTAATATGTCAAGTCTCCACAATATATACTGTGCTGGACAAATCTGCAAGTTAAATACACAGGTAATATACAGACATTTCTATGACTACAGTTATACCTTATATAACAATGCTCTGAACAACTAGCAAATTAATACCATCACTTACCTTCTCTTTATCAACTGATTGATTACAATGACAGTTTATATGAAGCAAAACAATCACCTATACTTCATGCCAGCAATGTCGTCTTAGAAGGCATGCTATTAAAAATAGCAATAGAACTATATAATTTGTCTTTTCTTTGACTAAAATTATAATAGAATCCTTCTACAGAGGAGGAAAAGATTGTTTTTTCTTAGGTCTTTTCTTGGCCAATACATACATATGACCTAAGAGAACTATAAACTTGTATTTACAAAAATCCTAAAATTCATTTCCTTTCCATACCTTTTTTCTAGATGTCTTGTAATATTACTGAACTTCAGAAAGTTGAAAGGACTATTCTGTATAATGAAGTTGAAAAAAAGACCAAATATCTTGTTTGAGGAATTTAGATATTTTAGTTTGTTTCAGGGCCCTCCAAAAAGCCAAAAAGTAAGTATGGCAAATTTTTCACAGTAATATACTCTGCATGGGGATAATCACAGTAGATTTTTCACTATTTTGCTTGGAAATGGGAACATGACATTTCTTAGAACTTCTGTTTCAAGTACAAATTAAAATGTGTTCTGGTTTTATTTGTTAATTTGTTATGTGCATATAAGTCTACATTTGGAAAAGATAATAATTTTAATTTTCTAGAAACAGGCCTGAAACTTTCTCTCTAAACAGTATTCATGCCTAGAATGGGGTTTTGCCAAGTTTTTCATGAAGTAAAAGGTTCAACACCATGAAGTGCTTCTTAGGAAAAAAATGCGTTACTCTGAATAAAACAGTTTATGTACTAGAATATATTAGCAAAGCCATCAGTTCTTACAGTACAATGTTTCCTAGTGTTTTTTGACAAGTAGCCTTCTCTGCCCATTTAGTTAGAACTTCTGGTGCACACATGTCCTTTTCTTTCTGGGAACAAGGAGACATCTCTAAAGTTTACTAGCTCTGGCTCATATAATTAATCTAATTTTGAATTATTGAGAAGTGAAATCTAGATATACAAGAAGACAATTAAGATAACAATACTCAACCATAGCATTCCAGGGACTGTCATAAAATATTTTCTTCTGAGGAGCAAACTGTATTCTATTTATGGAAGTATTTAGAAATCTCTTAAGACAGAGTTTACATAATCAAAGTGGTTACTTATGCAGGCCTAAATGTATTTACTACTTACTCATATTCAAAATGCTTTGAAATGTTAAGTAAAGAGCACATTAAATAGTCCCATGAAATAAAAACACTATTTTGGTGATATTACAGAACTATGAGAAAGGGGTGTGTAAGAGAGGATGATCAGCTGACAGTCAAAAAGCTAAGAAAGTCTTTAAAAACCTCTGTTTGGATATCCTGCCCATGTAAGCTCTGAGCAAAGCTTTACATAGTTAGTATACAGAAAGAAATTCAAGATTCACATAGTTCCAGAGATAGTTCAAATACACTCCAGTTTAGTTTTCTTGGCACTTATGGATAGGTATATGGAGAAGCTGGAGAAGACTGTTAGATTCTTATTCCGTTCTTATAACCCCATGGGTATGGTAACAGTGACTGCATAATTCAGAATGGTTATTTCCATGAACATAGTTCTTGAAAACAGGTGCCTAAAATGTTTGTCTCTCTACCTATAACCATCTTATGAGAAGATAATGAGTAGCAGAATAAGTTAGCTTGCACAGATCTACAACAAGCAGGTCTACAAGATTGCTGTTTCTACTAAAGCTAGCTAATTAAAGCCAGTTCAGCTATCTCTGTGGTAGATTATTTCTGAAACTGCACGATGAAGCGATTCTCTACAGCTTTCATGGACTCTAGCTCTAAACCTTTATGTCTCCATTAATAAAACGAGTTGCATCACTTTTTTAACCAGGAGGGATGAGAAGATGATATTGAATGTTAGTTAGCTGGTGTTGCAAGCAACTTACATTTCAGATTATAAAGTGTCAAAAACCTTGGATGGATAAAAGAAGACAAATATTTTACATGAGTAGAAAAAAGCATAACTAGAATAAATTAACCAATCAATCAATCAATTTCAGTCATTATAGAATTAAGTCCCAGGTAATTCAATCAAATTTGTTCCAAAGAAACAAAGTAAATTATCAAAATAAACAAGCAGCAGACCTTAAAATTATAAAATGTATAGCTTGAGCTGTTGGATTCCACTACTCAGTGCAGATTCTAGCTAAGAGCTGTACTTATATTTTCCTGTTAATATTTGTGTCTATAGTCTGCATCATTATGTCTTAGTCTGTGTTAGTTATTTTAGGCATTACTGCACAAATTTAATTTTCTATAACTAGCACATAACCTCTCCTAGTGTCCTGGGATAGAGTTAATTTTCTTCTTAGCAACTGGTGCAGTGCTGTTTTGGATTTTGGTGTAAGACCAATGCTGACAGCACACTGATGGTTTTAGCTGTTGCTGAGTGTTTAAACTGAGTGAAGGACTTTTCAGTTTCCTGGGCCCTGACAGCAAGAGGGCTGGAGGGGCACGGGAAATTGGGAGGGGACACAGCCAGGACAGGTGACCTGAACCAGCCAAAGGGACATTCCATACCATATGACATCATGCTGAGTATATAAACTGAGGGAAGAAGGAAGGGGGAGACATCCAGTGTTTTTCTTCCCAAGTAACTGTTACGTGTGATGGAGCCCGGCTTCCCTGGGGATGGCTGAACACCTGCCTGCCCATGGGCAGTGGTGGATGAATTCCTTGCTTTGCTTTGCTTGCATGTGCAGCTTTTTCTTTACCTATTAAACTGTCTTTATCTCAACCCATGAGTTTTCTCACTTTTACACTTCCGATCCTCTCCCCCATCCCTCTGTGGGGGGAGTGAGTGAGCAGCTGTGTGGTCTTTTGTTGCTGGCTGGGGTTAAACCACAACACCTAGAAAATTCCATATATTCCATGATATACTTTAGTATGATGTACTACAGATTGGGGGTGAGGGTAGGGGGGTGGGCGTGGGGAAGAGAAGAAAGGTTTTAGTAAATATGTCAAAAATTTGCAGACCTATGATCATTTTATTTATGTACACTCAACGTATTTCATATATTTCCTTCTCAAGGGAGACATCCAGATATCTCAACCATCAGTTTTACTCCATTTCCTGTGACATACTGAAAATCCAACCCACTCTTCTATCTCCTGCAAGAGTGGTTTAGCTCCACATGTTACATCGAGATTTAGAGCCTGGTGAAAGCATTCTCCTGAAGATCACAGATGTGGTTTTAAAATCCCTTAGGGGCATAGAAGACCTAGAACACATTTTCTGTTTCCAGGATAACTAACTGCTAAACAGTATCACAAGACTAAGTTGTTATGAATGAACTCTACCTGTTGAGGTTTTATTCTAAAAGAACTCCCTAGGTATGCAACACCAGTGAAAGTCACCATCTGGATTTGTAACATGGACATTGATATCCCCTTTGTTTTATTCAAATGTTTGATTTCTGTGGTGGGGGATTAGCGAACCCTAAAAACCTCAAACTACAGAGTTTTCTGCACAGCATCTGCTTCCCTCCATGTGTCAAGCTGGGAACCTACACTCTTCATGGCTCTGGATTTCACTCCAGGTCCAGATATTTTACACTCCTTATAGTGAGAAGAACCATAGGATCATGTAGGCTGGAGGGGAACTCCAGAGGCTATCTAGCTCAGTCTCCTCCTCAGAGCATGTCTGGTTAGAAAATGTTGCTCAGAGATTTATCCATTTGAGTTCTGAGTACATCCAAGACATCCCAGAATCCCTCTCAGCACATGTTCTGGGATTTTACTAACTTACAACTTACCTTGTTCCTGCTGTTACCTTGAACATCTGCTCCTCTTGTCCTGTTACTTTGCACCTCTGAGACTTGTCTTCTCTACTTCCTTCCATTAGGTAGCTGAAGACAACTGTAAGATATCCCTTAAGTTCTCTTTTCTTGAGACAGAAAACCAAGGTCTCTCAGACTCTCCTCATACATTATGTGCTCAAGTACCAAACGATCCTGGTGGCCAGCACTGGGTTTACTCAAATACACCCAAATATTTCTTCTACTGAGAAGAAATGTATCACAAATGCACCCAAAATGTCTCACAAATGCTAATTAAGGGGAAAGACTCATCTCCCTGTAACAGCTGGCTACAATTCCCCTAGTACAGCTTAGGATGAGGTTTGTCCTCTTTGGTGCAGAGTCACATTGTTAGCTCACAATGAGGTCTGATGTTTACCTGGTCTTCTTTGGCAAAGCTGTTTCCTAGTCACTCTGCCTTGGCTTGTAATGCTGAATGGGGTTATTTTGTCCCAGGTATTGAGCTTTGATTTTATCTTTGTTAATCTTCACAAGCTTTTTGTACAATTATTTTTTTCTTCTTGTTGAATAACTTCCCCCGTTTTGATATCAGCTGTGAGCTGGCTGAGGATGCACACCATTCTATCATCCAGGTGGTCAAGAAACAGTGTTAGTTGCAGTACTGATCCATGAGGTGGCCGCCACTTGAACATTGGACCACTGATAATAATAAGCCACAAGACTGACATTTTAGCCAATTTTGCACCAAATTTATCAGTCTGTAATTCACTGAGTTGGCTATGTGAATATTAGTGAAGGCCATGTTGAAGGTCTAGCTAAAATAATGGCCTTTTTGGTTTTGAGTTTTCAGCAGTAGCAGGCAGAGCCTGTGGAACAAGAGCATGTTGGGACAATCTTGACCCCTACAGTTCTTTACTGGAGTTGACCTTCCTAAAATTATGTATATGTATTTTGTGCTGACCAGCTCCAATGTGGAAAATAAATAGAAAATGCATATAAGAATACTTAAAATTATAAACATAAATATTTTCAATATCACTAAGGGCACTCACAGCTATCCCAAATTACTATCTAAGGACAAATATATTTGTGTATACAAAGCAAAAATAGAAGCCTTATCATGCCACTTTTCTCCCAGCAATGATTCAGAGCTGGAATAAGATATGTTGATTATCTGCCATTAGAAATTTCATTAGTCAAAACCATTCTCAAAGGGTTAGATACAACAGATTTATGACTATTCTGCATCACTATAGTAATGAAAAAGAGAGAAAAGGCCAATGTTGTGATATCCATTATACTACCTTTTTGTCAATATGTATTTTTTTCCATAAAAAATGCTTAAGACAGAGTTAAGTGGGTAGCCCACACCTTTCCTCTTTGATCACACTATATTTTATGTCTGATACATGAAAAACACAGTGGTAAATGTACTAAACCTCTTTATATTCCAATTAGGTAAGTGGTTTGTTTTGCAAGTGGAAATGAGTGTTCATGCTTCACTTACTAAAAAGTAATATGCCAGTAGAAAATGAAACAGGAAATGGAACAGAAAAGAAATAAATAATAGATTTAAAAGTCATAAAGCTTTTGTTGATGACAATGCTAGTGCAGGTTAACACTATCTTTATGATTGACGGCTAAATGGAAGCAAACATATTGTTTAACATTATTTCATTGCTTGGTAACTGAGACTGTCAATGAAACTTTCCATTTTCATTTCTAAACAATTTGGAACCCCTCTTTGGACTACAGCAAACACTTTATTTCCATTCATGTAACCTGAGTACATGGAAATAGGACAGTTTATCTCAGTTAGGAATTTGTCTCACATACCTTTAATTTGTTTTGTTCTCCCCAAAAAAAGACAAAAGGTTTGGTCCTCAACCCAGAATAAATATAAGACAAAATTTATAATTTTTTTTCCAAACAAAGTTATTTTTCAGTGGTTACATTAATGGCTAGAGAATCTACATAAGTAACATTTACAGCTCAGCTTTGCATTGTTTCTCATTGAAAAATTAATGATCTATGATAAAAAAACTAGTAAGAACCTTGACATGAATCACTCCAATAGACTGGCTTAAGACGAGAAAGATTGCAACAGCACCAAAAGGGTTGTTAAAGACTGACATTTTATCCAAAATTGTGGGTGTGGCAGCCTAAGAAAGATGATCTCTTAGAAACAGCAGAAAGGCCTCCACAACATCACTTCACAACCAACAGTCAGTACAGGTAAATAGAATATTTACCCTGATAAATCTGAAAAAAAAAAACCAACCCACAACCATCAGGTTATAGTCAGACTGATATTTGATTATAATATATTTCAATTAAGACCGCACAATGTAATCTGTAAGTAGAAGACAATTTAACAGATTGCATGAAATCAAGCTTAAAAAGAAATATAAGATCTTTGGCTCTGAAAATCTCTTAAGGCTTTTCTTGTTTAATACAGAGAGCAATAAATGAGCTAGGAAATTCAGCAGTTAAAAGTTTGGATGCATTTTTTTTTTCCATGTTTGAGACTGTCACTGAGAAAACAGAATTTAAAAAGCTTAGCCAGCATCTATGCAAGTGCAATTCAAGCAGTATCAGAAATTCTTCAGAAGACCTTTTCAGTTCATTACGTGTGGTGTACAGAATGGAGACAAATTAGACACCTTGCAAAAGACAGCTAGCACAGAGCATTAAACAAAAACTAATGGGAAAAGCTTTTACAGACTTCCAAGTGAACACTAAATAAGACTAAAGTTCTGAAATGACACTTTCTCAATGGACTGGAAACCATTTGCATTGATTCTACATAGACTGAGAACATCTAAAAGTTTTTAGTGTTTTGATGACTGTTGGAGAGTTATATAAAAAAATGTTTTATCACAGTGACCAATGGATTGGTCCTAAAAATTCACCATTGGAAATAACCCTAATTGGCAAACTCAGAATGAGTTCATAAAAACAACTGGTTCAACTGAACTAAGGAAAAGCAGTCCTTTTGTGGTTGGGACTTAGTCTAAGTATGGTAAGATTCATGTACATTGAATGTACATGAACTTCATCTGAAGTAATTTTTGCTTAACATAAGTGTATGTATCTCCCATATGTCCACATCATCACTGATTCCTAAGACTTCATAAGCCCCCTGTTTTGGTTTGTATTGTCACCCTTTGTATTTTTTTATTCCAGCAGGAAATAAAATAAGTACCTAAAATAACTCAAATGTTCTCAAGGTTGAGACACTTCTGGGTGTCTCCAAGGGTCTCCAGATGTTCCTAATCTGTTAGGTTTCCTTCTGGCCTTTACCAAATTCACTCAGACCCAGATCCCCACAAGGGTCTAGGTAGAACTAGGTAGAATTTAAGCTTAAATTCTCAAAAACTGATAACTTGATGGCCAAAGATTGAGGAAATTAACATTCATAAAACACTTAAAACATTAAAATTATTCCCTTTTACCTCTGGAGATACCCAGAAGTGTCTCAACCTGGAGAACATTTGAGCTATTTTAGGTACTTATTCATTTTATTTCCTGCTGGAATAAAAAAATACAAAGGGTGACAATAAAAACCAAAACAGGGGGCTTGTGAAGTCTTAGGAATCGGTGATGATGTGGAGATATGGGAGATACATACACTTATGTTAAACAAAAATTACTTCAGATGAAGTTCATGTACATTCAATGTAGCATTTTACTTCTGTTACACATTCAGTAGATAAATAACAGAAGTCAGTATGGGCCACAGCATTAAATAATGGTAAATTAACTTTTGCCTAGAAACATAGATGACGTATACATGCTGAAAACTCTCACCCCTGAATGCGATTATAAGAAATCCGGATATGGCACAGAAGAATGGTCTAGTGTTAGCAGACGTTATGCCAACGTGTTACCATAAATAACATCAAAAGTTAAAGATATTTTCAAAGAAACATTGTTGATAAGCAAGAAGCAAGACTCAGTCATTCAGTTTGCTTCTGTTTCAGGACCTTGAATTCCACAACTTTATTTTACCTTAAAAAAGGAATCTGCTGTTTTGTATGTACACATTTATAATAGCAAGTTCTTAGTTTACCTATTAATCAGTGTCACTTTCTACTGAGATAACCTATTGACGTGTATCATAAATCATTATGATCAGAAATTATTCTAATAACCCCTAGCTATTAAACAAGATTTAAAGTTATATATATACATATATATATATATATATATATATATATATCACATATATATGCACATAAATATAGATATGCATGGAATGTCAAGCAGATCAATGATAACTAATTTGTACAGTCTAGGAAATTATATCTATCCTCCTCAGGCAATCAAAGATTTCTTTAATAATTGCACTGGAAACTGTTTTTTAAGTAATTAGAACTCAGTTGCCAGCAAATATCTTAGATTAAAAGAAATGGCATTTTAAAATTACATGGATGAAAATTAAATGGAAATTAAGACTATGGTTGTCTAATAGGCAATCAGAAACATAGGAAGATAGGAATTCCCAAGACTACTCAAATAAGTTTGGTTCTCTATTTCCCAAGTCTTTTGGAGTACTGTTGAACTGATTTCATGATACTGATCTTGTATGTACTAATTAGCAGGAGTCCCAGTGCCTTCAATGGGAATTCTACATTCAATGGGAATGTCCTGTACCTAGGAAGATGAGTCTATGGACATGATGGTTCTTGTCTATCCTTGGATGTGTACCAACCAGAGAACAGACATAAAACCTTTTTCATTTTAATATTATTTGCTGCTGGAGACTTATCACTCCTAGTAACCCATGTTGGAAATCTATATGTGCTGCTACATGTTTTGAGAATTCTGTACTGATAATTGAAGTTAAATATTATTTATTAATATTAAAATTGACAGCCAATAGTATAAAGCCTCAGATACTATGTTAAATTTATTGTCCCATAGGATGCTTTGAATTTTTTAAAAAAAAATTTAATGTGCTGTTAGTATCAATGCTGTAGACAGAAAATTGATTTAAAACGCTGACAAAAACTGGGTGGCTGTAGATAAGTCTCCAGTGGCTTTATTTTCTTATAAAAGTGGTGTTCTGAGGCCTTTTGATGACTCAAGGTATTATCAATATAATACAGTTCCTCTCATGTCTTGGTTTCCAAACCATACCATGTTGTTAGTGCCTGAAGTTACCATATAATGACTATTTAAGGCCTGTGAAAACTAAGCAGTGATCTTGACCCCATTCCTGAAAGAGTATATTTTTTGAAATGCGGGGAGATACTAGGAATTTAAGAGTTAGCCTGAGCTCTGAATGAACTGTAGTGTTCTGAGGAAAAATCTGATGAACAAGAAAATGTCAGATGCCAAGGCAATTTGGTTTTTTTCCAGGCTTTAGTTCAGCTAGATAGCAAATGTGGTGCTGCAGGATTTTATTATGAATGGATTCGATTTTGATCATGGACAAACTGGTGTTTATTAAGCTTTCACATTTCTGTAACCTCTTGTTAGGGTTTAGAACGTGTATGGAGAAAAAAAGAAGGTAACTATGTTGTAGGGACAATAAAAGTCGTTTCCTGCTTTTAGAGGAATTGAAATTTTTACATTCTGCTTAACACTTAGGCACTGGTCTAACTGAAGTCAATAGACTCGGTCACACACTTAAAAGCTAGGCTTGTAAGAAAACATTTCCGCTAGTAGTGAAGAAATTAAGTAACGTGCAAAGATTAAAAGAAAAAAATCAAAAGGCTTTATAGATAAGTGTATTTTAATTTTCATAATAATTAACAGGTAAGAAACCATCAGTCCTAGCTCCTGATACTGCCCGAGAGCTCTTACTAATAATGTTAATAAATATTAATATGGACTTACGTCCATCTATCCAAAATAATATTAATAATGGACTTAGAATAACAGTTGCACAGCCTTTGATTATAGCTGTGTATGATAATTTGAAATAAAGTCTTCAGATTATTAAAAACATGTTTCATTTTTAAGCTTGAACTATCTAACCATATTTTGGGGAAACAGATTAGAAAGTAAAAGAAATGCAGGACGCATTTGCAGGGTTATGAATACTGATAGAAGATTAATAATTTTCTCAATGTAAGAAGTATACAGAATGAAATTCTAGATCAGATTAAGCCATTAGATATTATGTCAACAATGTCAGAACAACCGCAAGCTTTCTTATGATTAAGGTTAATGAAGTCTGGCTTTGTTTACATTTCTAGGACATATTACTACACAGAAGATGTTACAGCTCAAGGAAAGCAAGAAATTCTTTCAAAAGTAAGATGGTAAACAACACTGATAAGTGTAGCCTGCTTCCTAATATGTATTCATGGTTTCTTTTTCTGGTCAGTCATAAATTGTCAGAAAGTAAATTTTACTTTATCTACTATACTAGCAGAATACACAGTGTCCAATACTGATGTCCCATCTCAGCTGATTCAGAAAACTTCTTGCTATGAGTTTTAATAAATAACACCCTGTCTTTTAAAATTTTGGTTGTGATTCATACCAACTGTCATCAAATCCTTAATTTGCCTATTAAATAAATTTCTGTCTATATTCTGTTTTCTGATAATATATGTTTTGTAGATGTTCTGTGCCTTGCACCTTAGAAAAAGAAGCTTGTCTTTCTAATTATTTAGGATATAAATATTGGCCTATAAAGAGTTAAATAACAGGGGTTGTTTAGCCTAGAGAGGAGAATGTTCAGGAGAAACCTTATTGCTCTTTGCAACTACCTAAAAGGAGGTTGTAGGCAGGTGGGGATCAGTCTCTTCTCCCAGATAGCAATCAACAGGACAAGAGGAAATGGCCTCAAGTTGCACTGGGAGAGGTTTAGGTTGGATATTAGGAACAAATTCTTCACTGAAAGGGTGGCCAAGCATCAGAAGAAGCTTCCCAGGGAGGTGGTGGAACTACCATCTCTGGAGATGTTTAAAAACTTGTAGATGTGGTGCTTAGGACATGGTTTAGTGATGTACTTGGAAGTTCTGGATTACTGGTTGTACTAGATCTTTTCTAACCTATATGATTCTATGATTAATTCCAAAACACCTTCCTTGCTGGAAAAAAGTAAGCCCCTTTCAAAATACCAGCATGACCTTCCACAAACATGTAAATTGACATAACTTCTGAAAGTGACTGACAAAGCTGATCTAAGGGAAAGAGTTGCAGGCAGTTATCAAAGCATTAAAAAACTAAAAAGAAAACAGAAACTTTAAGTGATGTTTATGAATCATCCACAGCACACTGTTCACCTGTTTTATCTATTTTAGTTAACTCTTAGGAAACAATCGTGCCTCAATAAGTGCTAAAATTTGATCTAACAGGCTATTTTTAACACTCTTGAGTACTGATGGAAGAGATTTATGTCATGATACATTTAAATACCAAATAAAATGTAAAATTCTCTTTCAGCATGGAAGGAAATAGACCAATAGTCTGTTGTGATTAGGTGGTTTGAGAATGATGGCTAACTTGAAATCTGCTAGTGGATACAAAGCACAATCTAACAACTACATATGAAATCTGAGTACAACTTGGAGACCTGGGAGATAGTCATTATTCTTATGCAGTGAAGTTATAAAAGCTGGTGAAATGCATGTTTAAAGGGTTAATTTTTGAAGAATTTTGCCACATACTTCACTATTTGGAAAATGGTATGTATTTACATTCTGCTTAGCTTGCTGAAGAGGAGACTGGGGGAATAACAGGGACAAGAGAGACTGTTCTGAGATACCCATTGTTCAAATACCCCAGCATCAAATTTCGTGAAGTTCTTAATTTTTTTTACATATGATAATCAAGAATTAAACAGACTGAAGACATCCACAAAACTACTGCTCAGACATGCATTGTAGAATTGCTAATGTAACACCAAAACTACAGAGGTAGCATAGAGAAATATTTTCTCAGAAATTTATATAATATAATATTAAATGTATTTACTGTGTCAACATAATACTTGCTCTAAGACTCCATCTCAAAGTTGTCACTTCAGAACAATTAAGTTTTGTCAAAAATACAGCAACAGAAACAATGAGCTAAATCAAATCTTTAAAAATAACTCTAAAATTAGGAAAAGCATAACAGCAATTGCTGAATAGTCATATTCATAATGTTCACATTTTGTTTCTTTACATCTGCCTTATCGTTGAGATATTTATAGCCATAAAAATGAAAACCATTATGCAGTGTGTTTTCTCCCAGTCTTGATATTAGTCATCAAATTAAGATGGACAAACCAATATGCCTTATCCAGTACACATGTGGATTTAATTTATTGGGATTATCTTATTCAGAAAGATATTCAGATGTGTGACTAACTTTGCACAAAAAGAAATTATGGTTGAGAAAACAGTATGAAATCTACTTCCCTAATTTTTCCCCTCTAGCAGAACTAGTGTTTTATGGGTTTACTTCTTTCTTGCTTGTCTGAAGAAGTCTAATATCTAGAAATACTTGATCATTATTATAATTTTTTTCCTGTTATTCAAATTTATTTGGTTTTAAACTTTATGCATACTTGCACAAAGTTACATTTTTGCACTATACAAATGTTATAATCCTTTATCACTAGATGCGGTGTCTTTATGTCCTCTCATTGTAGCAGTGTCGGTGCGTGGGGATACCTCTCCATATTCTGCTGACTGGGATATATTTCTGCTCGAATAACTTTCATCATGAAAGATTTTTTTATTTTTTTTTTCAGGGAAGTTACGCAAAAGCAGATGCTTAAGTAGTGAGATGCTGTCAAAGGATGAGTTAAATGAGATTATCTTTTTTTAGGTAATAAATTTACCATAGATTTACCAAGATTTACCATGCATGCAATCTGTCAGTGCTCTCCTAGCTTCAGCAGAGAATGACAAGTGGTTACACCATTACCTTTCTAACAAGTAAATATCTCTCTGCTTCTCTCTGAACATAATGCTGTCTTACCTGATGAGAAGGGAAAGGTTAAGTGAAGAAATTGGTCCTACTTTGAGGGTTAGAGAGGGTCTGGATTCATAATTGGTAACACATCTGCATACAGACAGGGTGTACAGTTCACAGCTTTCTTGATAATCTTCAGGCTCTGCTCAATCCAGGGTGGATACAGAAATGTATTTTCATCTTCTTGTCCTCAAGTATCATCACAATCACAGATGTTCCTATGCTATAGACAGGGAACCTTACTTGTCAGATTGACATGATTCTGTTCTGCATCTTCCTTATAGTCATGAGTTCATCAGCCCACTTGCTTCCAGGTACTATGGTCACCTCTTAGAGGTGGCATGAGAAATTCAGTATGAGTTATTCAAGTTCTTTTTTTGTTTGTTTTTAATTTAATACTGCTTGATTACTGACAGATCTCAGACCCATGTCACACTTGTATACCGACTGTATCTCCATATCAAGCTGAGGTAAGGTTTGCATTTCTAAGTAGCCATTTCTTTACATGAATTATTGACATCCTATCTTACATTAAATCATGCTTCAGGGCATCATTTTCACCTCTAACTGCTTTCTCTATTGTTCTCTTATTTATGTCATTCTATCTAGTTCTCCTTTTTTGTCTCCCTTCATAGTTTTTTGCTACACTTTTGTTTTCTGCTCTAAAAATTTTTTAACAACTTGTATCAGTACATTCTCCTTTCCTACTATTGTTTCTTCTCACAATAATCTAGATGGTGACAGACAAACAGTGACATTACATTAATGGCTGTGCAGAAGTATGCTCATCTAGTATGCTAAACTAAAATTTGTGGAGTCTGATGTATAGATTATTTCCCTAGAAACACAGCATCGATAGAAGGTGCTTATTAGGACAGTAATCTTTACTCTCCCTATTGCCAATAGCATCATATAGGAATCTTAAGGCAAGTCATCTTATTGGTAGCATGAATTTTTTCATTAACCAGAAATGTTCTGATTTCAGCTCATGGTCCTTAAAGCATGAAACATTTCACCAGAATTCCAGATGCAATGTGCCTGCTGCCTTTATGGAAACACTGCTGCTGGCGATGCAGACAACCTGGACTGGCTTTTAAAAATCTATTATTGCAGGTTAGACCTTCTTTTCCCATTTTAGTGTCCCTGCTGCAAACATAAAACATAGCCTTAGAGGTAATTTGTAAAAGTATCTTACGTTTGGTTAAAACATCTGGTTAATCAATTTAGACCTCTTCAAATTTTCCACCCATTTTCTTACTTCTGTTTTTATTTATTCTCTTGTTTCTCCTCCTTTTCTGCTTCTCCAGCCAACCTTCCCTGGGTTCTTCATTATCTTGTTTTTTTTCTCTGTCTCCCCATTTGAATTTAAATGGATTTTTTGGTCGATCATTAGAAAGAATATTAGAAGAATGAGTTTTTACCATGATGTATCACTAAAAACCACAAGATCAGTTTCACTCATCTGTCAACACCTGGCTATGTCTTTTTTCCTGAGTCAGCCAGAAAAGTCAACCCAGAGAAAGGAAAAGATAAGAAATAAATTAGATCTTTAGGCAAAAAGCACTGTCATGTTTAGAAAGAATTTGCCTAGCTGCTGGGATAAATACCTTTATTCTTCAATGTATTCATTCTGTTCCCATGTAAAATAATTCTTAAGTTACCAAATTAAAGTTATTGTAATTAAATTTTTGAATTAAAAAATGGTACCCTCTGTTTCCTGTCTTTCTCCTTCCATTTTCTTTTCCTCTTTGCCTTCCTCTTCCCATTCTCCTTCCCAATCTTTTGCTTTCCCTCTTTCTCTCTTCCCCTTCTTTCTTTCCCTCCTTCCCCGTTTTGTTCCATATCTAGTTTATTCATTTTTTGATGGTTTTAACCTTACACAGAGTTTACATTGTTTTTCTATCAGTGGCAGAACTAATATATATATTTTTTTTATCTTGCATTTCCTTTAGCACTGTACTAATCTTCCAGTGGGCTCGTTGTGCATCTGATCTAATAATTGCTTCATACTATTGATGTCTTTCCTTTGTTGTCCTTGTGCCCTGTTTGATATCGTGGCTTCATGGGGAGAGAAGCTTTTCTTGAACCTCTGCATTTTTCTACTAGTGATACTTTGTTAAATGTTGTTCAATGATTGGGGGCATTGCTTTGACTTTGATGATATTCTGAGTATCTCCTTTCCTTGATATTACTGCTTTTATCAGACAAGTTCAGTTTCTTTTTCACCTGCTTTCACAAGGTTCAGTTTCACTTTACACCTTCCTTCTTTTTTTTCCTACTTATTACTGTTGTCAAACCTATTGTCTAAATTGTTGAGGTTTCTGCCAGTTGACCTACAGCCCTCATACACTCTTGGACTCTGTGACCTGCAGTATTTGCCGGTGGGTATATTTTTTCTTCTTCACTACCTTTTATTGAGTGACTTAGTTCACTTAGTAATCTGAGAAGCTTTTGGACAAAGTCTGAGGAGAGTTTTTTTCTAGAGAATACATCAGGAGCAGAAGAATGAATGAGCAGATTCTGAACACTCCTAAAAAGATTGAGTTCTGGGAAATATGGTGATGGTGGATAAAGACACAGTAGGAATTCAAGAAGCACCCCAGTCTGAGAAACAAATGGTGCAAAACATATATGTTTAAGCAACAAGAAAACATCTGCTGGGGTTTGGAGGGTGTTGGTACGGGGTGGAAGGGGGATGATTAGCCCTTGTGAAACACTGTAAGGAAAACAGAAAAGAAAGTATATGAAAGTAATGTATATAAATCATAGCTTAAAGGCATGTGAACAAAAGAAGATGTTAAAATGCATGGTGACAGAGAAGACGATATTTAAAGATTTGTTTCTGGTTTGTGATTATTATTTATAATTATTTCACTTTTCTTTTGAAGATATATAATCCATTTTTCGGCTTCATTCTCCATTATTTTTAAGAAAGTGTAAGAAAAACATAATGTACACATACACTTTGTCCTATACACCATAGTTGTCCTATGTAAGACCCATTCACAAGCACTTCACAGCCTTTATATAAGAACTATACCTGTTCTTCAAAAAGGCAGTGATGAGATTAAATATGGTGCTACACTTCTCAAGAAGACACGGATTTACATCTTCAGGGAATTATTAACAGGTCAGATTTATATACTATGATCTACGATGAAATCAAAATCCACAGCTGGATATAAAATGTTTGACCTTGTTATTCTTTATATTTAAAAAAAAAGGTATAAAAGTGGCTGTCAGCAGAATGAAAAGACTTCCTTTAACTTCAGTGAGGTTGAGATCAACATTTGAGTTTGATTTCCTGTGGTGCCAGCAGTAACGGAAAGAAACAGGAGGGCTGCAAAATCAATCAAGTGAGGTGGCTGATATCTTTGTATAATACTTCAACGTTGGCATAGGGCTACAACAACAAATTTGCCTGTTTTGTTTCACTATTATGCAAAAGAGTGAACTATCTTTTGTCCATATCTAATGAGAAAAAGAGATGAACAACACATATATTGTTTTGTGACTACCACAATAATTAAAAGTGGAGTATTTGCTTTGGATATTATTCTCTAGCTTACTTTCCACCACATTCATTAATGAGATAAAAATATTCTACCTTTGGACAGGCAATGCTGAAAATGCAGAAATATGAAAAGATGAAAAGATGTTTCTGCTTGTTCCAGCATGTCTGTCTGTCTGTGTGCCTGCCTGCCTGCCTTCCTTCTTTCCTGATAATTGTAGATATTTATACTGTAAAAATGGCACTAAGTTGTTATTTAGAATGACAACCAAATGGCAAAATATAAATGATGTTTCCTCTCATAGCATCATTTAAATGAAACATCTTTTTTTCTTAATGTAGAGTATTCTAACTCGAAACAAAATAATCCCATGATGGAGATTGTAACTGCATGAACATTCCCATAATCATGTTTCATCCTGTACTTTTCAATGTAATTCTTATTTTAAATAGTCACGTTCATATATTTTATGAGTCAAAGTTGAAATATGCTTTTAAATATACTCTGCTTTAGTGATATATGTATTTTAAATGCTTTTTAAACTTCCAGTGATTGAAAAAATGGGGGGCTTTATACACTTTGAAGAAATTTCTTTTTAAATGAAAATTAGTGATTTTTTATTTCCCCCACAACTCATGGTTTACACTCTAAATATGAAGCTAGACCCAATATGCAGCAGTCTAAAGTGCTATCTTTAGAAATAAGTAAAAATGAATAGAAGTTAGAGATCTTGGTATTAGGATCCCAACCACTGAGAAAAGATCACCAAAAATTAGTATACCCATATTGCAAGTTACAAATTCCAAGTCAAAGAGACAGCTCCTGAAAGGATGACTATGACATTTGTGTCAAACAATTAAACAGAATTTGCTCCTTATTTTTGTGAGCACAGTCATTAGTATAATAATGTCAATGCATTTACATATCTATTATGCTATTGAACTGCAGTGTTGATTCTGTAGTCTGAGAACAACTGGATTCATGCATTACTTGAAAAGACAAGGACAAAAATTACAGAAGAAGCAAAACATACTGCCACTAGCTTTAAGTGTGATACATTGGAGATTGTGCCTTTGCTATAAAATTGTTCGTTGTTCAGATATTTTAAAAAGTTAGAAGGTAGAAAGCAAGGGATGATATTAAACTTTCCTATATTATCTGTGCAACACCTTGTCTAATCTAGATGTCTGATGTCCTGTTTATAGTTAATGGAGAATCTGCTATCTTTATAAGTTAATTCACTCTGTTGATTTAAGAGAAGATGAAAAAAATTTCAGAGGTATATCAGAACTCTCATCCAAATACTATTGGACATTGTCTTAGCCTAGACTATGCTGCAGAGGAGGTGTCACCACAGTTTCACATCAGGCCTGCATCACAGTGTCCTAATGCTTTGCCATTTTATGGAGACTCCATTAATGACAATGTGCTCGAAAACACTTTAAAAATTAAGACAACCCAGGCAGATGTATACTAATTTCTTAAAAATTTCATTGGAGGTTGGTATGTTGTCTGCTGGTTTATTAAGAGCTGCTATGCTACACAGCAGGTTGTAACTTTTAACTGCCATTACACTTCACAGAACCACTATCTTCATTTTCGTGGGTTGAACCAATAACCATTACCTATTATTCCAGTTTTTCAGTTATAGGTGGTCATCTCTCAAGCTCTCAGAAAAATCCATTTTCCTCAGGTCCAAAAACTGCAACCCCCGTTATTTAAAAAGAACAATCACAGCACCTGAATTTTGCAGGTTCCTTTTACTGACTCTGTCATTACATCAACTTTTAATAGTCACTTCTGTTTCACAACCCTTGTGAATATCTTATCCTCTTACCTTACTTTGTCATGCCCTTTGCTAAACAAAATTATACTAATAACCCTATGCAGCAGAGTGGAACCCAAACCGTTACAAACCTCACTGGCTGTTCATTTATCTCAGGACTTACAGAACAAAATAGGAGGACTCAGCTGCATAAATAGATGCTTAAAATATCTTCAATAGCCCATGTAAGTACTTATTTTCCAAAGTTATTATGGCAGGATTTGGAAGAAATGCGTAAACCGTTAGCTTGATATATTACATAATTTCATTGTATGAAAAAAATAGTAATACTAATTGTTTTTCTCTGTTAAGCAGAACAAAAATAAAATTAACTAGTAGAAATACAACAGTTTTTGACACACGTCTTCATGATGGTATGGGCAATTAGTGCACTTCACTGTATGTTCTACAGATAAGCACGATACAATCGTATGCATTGGTGGGAAATCAGATGAAAATGACCAAGAGTTTATCATAGGAATGAAATTAAATACTGTAGAAGCAGTATGCAACTTAAAAAACTTCAACACTAAAACGTTTAGCAGTTCTCTCAAGAATATACCCCTTTCGTATTTAGCCCTCCAGAAGGCAAGGTAAAAATTATCTGTGCTCTAGAAAGTTGACAGTTAGTTAACAAAGACATTTTATTTTTTTTCTACAGCAAGAGTAAATATTGTTCAGAAGAAAGAGGGCAAGAAGTCAACTAAATATTGATTGGTTATGATGTATATGAGCCTAAGTCATTCTTACAGTGCAAGTAAATGAAACAATATGCCAAATCACCTAATCTGGATCTAAATTTTTATGCAATTGGTAGGTCAAAAAGGTTAGAACCATGCCAATTTTTCTTGAAAAGTGATCCATGCTAACAGTTAGAAAACTTACTGCAAAAAGAAGACCAATGATACAAATGCAACTCCAGACATAAGAATATAATGGCATTGTTAATAAGAAGATCCAGGTGGAAATAATACTTTTAATGTTGTGATTGGAGGGTTTCTTCTTTCACTTCACTTTTTTAGCTAAATTTATGTATTTGTTTGTTGGTTAGTTGGTTTTGTACAGAATGGTATTGGGTTTTTTTCATTGGTTTTGTAAGTGCTATCTTGGGCTGCTGCTGCTTGGAGACATTTCCATACCAAGGCTGGATAGATTTTGCTTTACGGACAGGGAGGGAATCAATGTTGTTTAGTTGAATCATGCTACAGCTTTTATTAGTGTGTAACATCAGTGCACAGCCATTCAGTTTTAGATTACTAGACATAAGGTTACTGTATGAATAATTATTTTGTATATTTGTTACCACGATAGTGTTATAACTAAAATCAGATAGTACCATTGCTTTCATCTTTCACTTGCAGTGCTCACTATTTTCTTTAAAAATACTACATTTTTTGGTTTTGGTAGGAGAAGTAAGACATTTAAATCTTTTCCACTATGTAAAACTGACATAAAAAGTTACATCGCTGCAGCTGAGATAAACTGCAGATGCTATAGCTTGCTATTCTGCCTTTTCTTTTTAAAATTGTTTCAACGGTTGTTGAAGCTGATGTTAAACAAGTCTTAAATTATTGCACTGAATAAATGCTTATTGTAAGTATAGGCCTAAGCTTGCAAAACATTTCAGCTTCTACATAGCTATTCATTTAAAACACTACAGAGAATGTTTTCAATTTTAAAAAGAAAATGTAACTTTACATATTACTTTTGAGAAATAAGGTTGATTTTACTATGATACAACCACCCAGTAGGCACACAGTATGCTAGCTAGCAATCCAAACAGAAACTGAATATTTATACACGATTCATTAAGCAAGTATCACTGCAGAAAGTAGAGATTATTTTTTTTTTATAATGGAAGAAAAGGAGTTTTAAGGAGCAATGTTTACTTAGATATACTTAAGTACATCATGTAAAATAGCTGGGTTTAGCACTGAAAATGTTACTGTGTTTTTAAGT
Organism: Falco naumanni; assembly: GCF_017639655.2. Taxonomy (NCBI): domain Eukaryota; kingdom Metazoa; phylum Chordata; class Aves; order Falconiformes; family Falconidae; genus Falco; species Falco naumanni. The sequence goes on along the minus strand of NC_054055.1, from coordinate 88,526,713 downwards.
CAATAACACTTATTAATTGACTAAGGGTATTTGCTCAAGTTTTTAGCTTGGAGTTAATTACCTAAGGCCATGGAAAATGTTGAGCCTCAAAAACTATTTTTCAGGTGACAGGTGTGACAAGTATAATAACCAACATTCTGTTTTCCTATTATCTTTTCCTTTTTATTTCCCTTTCTTTTTGTTAAAATTATGCATTCTATAGGTAGAAATAAAGGCAAAAAAACATTCTGAAACAAGAAAACAATCTACATATATCATTCATATTTATTCTTAAACATTTCTCAATGGCAATTTGACAGACAATCATTTGAGTCTCCAAAACTACAGCTGTCTTATTTGTAGCAAAAAATCAGTTTACATTCTTCCTTCTCTATTACCCTGGATTTCAAAAATTTGACTAAAATAAAAAAAATCAAAACTAAATTTTTACAGTTGATTAGAGAAGAGAAAAAGGCAATGTTGTTTCATTTTATTTTTTTATTTCTACTTTTTTCATTAAAAATTTGTCTACTGTTGTTTTTAGAAAAATCTGAAGAGTCTGATGAAAAGTGATACATGTTAGTCACTCGTTTCCTTCCTGCTTGTTTCCTTAACCAAGTTTCCACTGGTTAATAATAGATCTATGTAGTAAATATTTCATTAGCCATTACATTGATTGGAAAATATTCAATTTTTATTATGAAATGTCCCTAAATCTGACATAAAAGACCCAATATGATCATCTGTCATTGCTGGAGAAATGTCCTTTTTAGGGCTATTCACCAAAATTCATTTGTTTGAGTTTCTTTCTGAATTATTTTTGTACTTTTTTCCTTGGCAACATGTTTCTAATTTTTCTGGCAACTTCAGCACCTGTAGTTTTTACTAATGTTTATGCTTTGGGAAGGCATTCATATCTATGTCATGTCCTGTGAATACCCCACTGCCAGCACAATATTTCTGTATTTTAAGACATATCACGTTTAATAATTACCTAAGTGTTAAATACCTATAGTAAATACTTAGCTACCTCCCTAATTACGTTGTTATAAATGCTTTAAACTATGTTAATTTGACATTTACATTGAACATAAGAAGGTATGGAGCCAGATTCATACATAACTGCAGGCTATGCTGAGAGAAAGAACAGTAAATATACTTCAATTAAGTGGTTGTACCATCTGATAATGGCTATGAGACAAACATTGCCATTGTATCTCAAAGGACTTAACAGAGCTCTTCAGAGGTCAAGCCAGTCCAGCTTCTATGAAAGAGTGGGATTTTAACTGGAATCACAGGTAAAAAAAATGTTGTGCGGCAAAACTTAAGTCTTTTACAAAAGTATAACAAGTATTTGATATATTGTTTAAGTGTGCTCAGAAAATATGACAAATAATTGGGGGGTTTGTTTTTTTTGTTTGTTTTTTAGTTTTGTGTTGGTTTGGGTTTTTTTACTTTGAGGAAGAGCAGAAGAGTATATAAAACAGTATATGAAGGAAAATAAAATGTAATGGACTATAATATGAAGTACTATATGAAATTGTATCAGATAGAAAGCAAAGAAAAATAATGATTCTAGCTATGAAAAATGAAATGTATCTCTCAGTTCTGTAGCACTAAAGTTAATGCATGGGGTTTCTGTCAATTGTCAGCAGTCTGGAAAAGTAGCTGACACAGTCAATGAAACAAAAGTAAAAGACAAACTGGATGGGTAACTAACGGGCCCATGAAAATTAAGTGAATGAGTACCATCATGGCATGTGAAAGTGTGTGCTTAGACATGCCAGATAATTAATATTGGAAAACCTCTTTATTGTAACTTGTAAATTAACAGAAACTGGAGAAATACAAGAGACCTGGGCACCATTCTAGAAGCTGATTTAAAATTACTCTGTATATGTAAAAAAAAGTTATGATAGACATGTCATAACAGCTATAGAATAAAAGATAACATAAAAGTAATAAATGTTTGTCTATTATGAGGCACCTGCATCTGAAATAGATTGCTTGGTTCTCATTTTATTTAAGGAAAAGTGGTAGGTGAAATGAAAATGTTTTAGGATGATGTGACAATGTGAATAGAGGCCTAGAGGATCTCCAGAAACTGAGATACTTGTAACGTTTACCACACAGAGAGACAGATGCTTGTGTAGGCTACGTTTGCATTAGCAGTTCATTGAAATCAGGTAGTTCTGATCCAGCAGAGGCAGATCAGTAGGTAAAAGTTGATGGTTCTGTGCTTCATCATGTTTCTGTTGTATGTGGTTCATGGAGTTTACCTCAGATAAAGCTGGTTACTTGGGCCAAATGTCCCTTTACACAATTGGTTTGAAGTCCTCTGATGGAAATTTACCCTGCAAACCTTTGTTTCCTTGACTGAACACACTTCCTTATATCTGCTGAGGAAACACAGTGTCTTTCCATCTGTTTCGTATGGATGACTAGCACATCCATGCATTAGTGTGTTACTGCCATCATCACCTTTACAATCCCTATAGAACTAAAAACTCATTTCTGTTCATGCTTTTGCTGTTGCTAACTAATATTTCAAAATTAATGTGGTGGCTGCTGCCCAACCCAACCGTTCTCTTCTGGTTTTTCAATGTCTAAAGAAAAGAGACAGAGCTGAGCTTTCAACCTTTGACTGCAGCAACTAATGTAGGACACCAAGTTATTTGATGCCAGCTCTCTACACTTCCTTTAGTTTGAAAAGCATAACAGTAGCTGCTAGATCTGCCTACTAATTTAGCTGAGGTTCCAACCCAGTTGGTTCAGAAATGTTTGACGATGAGGAAACTGTTGATGTCCCTTGCCATGAACTGGTCTTTGGTATCCTCCCTTCCAATTTCCGGAGTCTAAATTTCTGTTCAAGGGGGCTGCTCACCTGCTAACATTGCAGCCCATGGCTCTTATCACTCATATTAAGCCAGTTCTGAGTTGGCAACTCTATCATAATCTAAATGCTGACTAAAGTCTCTGAGATGGCAGGGCAGCTGGAAGGGCAGTTCCAGGCTCATAAATAAGCTGAGGGCTGAAAGATGATGAATGCAGTACTTGCCCCTTTCATAAAGCACAAGAACCACTTCTGGTTGGCACCGGAGCTCAAGAGCCTTGTATTGTCATGTGCACAAAATCTATGTCGGAGTACCCAGTGGCCATGTGACTATGACCCAGTTCACAGCCTAATGTCCCCACTGAGCAGTAGAGAGCATTTGAATTGCTCTTTGTAGTGAGATTCCTGCTCAGCTTCTTCACAAGGAAATATGTGCCACAGAGCAAAGCTGCTCTGCTAGCACGCTCTGCAAACCACATGCAGAAAATAGATGACTGTGGGATTCTCTTTAAAACCACACTGTTGCCTCGTTCCAAACTGTTAATGTAGAGACATCTAGAAAGCTGTAGGTGTTCAGAAATGATAGGTAAATCTTAATTTATTACCTTTAACCTTTTCCATTATACAATGCAAAAAAGAAATTAAGTGAAAATGGAAGGTAATATGTTGAAAATTCATTGTCTAGAGACATAATTGAGGCCAATAGCTTAGCAAGATTCAGTGAAGGATTACATGCATATGTGAATAATAACAACTTTCACTGTTATTTCACATAGAATAATTTTCTTTTTTTAGAAGGGATTTAGAACCTTAGAAATTATATTAACTGATAGGGTTTAGGAAGGAAAAACAACACCTTTTGGCAGAGTATTTCACTAGTGGCCACTGCAGAGTTTATTTTTGCATATTCCTTTCATGACTTTGCCACTGATCACTGTCAGAGGCAGAATACTGGGCTTGACTGGTTATGCACACAGTGTAGTACAAGAGTTGATATTCCAAGGTGCACCTTACTATGTCAAGTGTTCTATCAGAATCAGAAATCTGAAAATTTTAATTACAAACTGAAACAAACTTCATGATATATTGAGACATACAGAATAAAATGTTAATTTTGCACTCAATATTCTGAAAGTTTTCCTCCTTCTTCTTCCCCAGTTCTCTAAACATCATATAATTTATTCTTGTGGACAAATCAAAAAAGGATAAAATCAGCTGCAGTTTCTAAGCCTGCAGAGCTTACATTAGCAGGGCATAAAATTCTATCAAAACCTTTGCTGCAGCTTTAAAGATATATATTTTTTTTATTATTTGTTATCTCTTGATTTCAATTTGCAGAGTTCTCTAGCCTGAAAACTCTAGAAACTTTTGAGACAGCACCCTGCTTATAGTTTTATTTTCACTAATTGGTTTGGTCTAAGTAAATATTTGGAAGTTCAAAGCTGTAGGTAAATGGTCTTCTAGAAGAGCAAATAAATGTAGTTAAATATGTTTAAGGCACTCATAATTTGGGATTTTTTTTAGGAATGATAGATCAGACATATTCAAATTCATTCAATACTATTCTACGATTGTCCAGTCTCTTGTGTATACTGTTTTTAGCTTTTTATGACTGAATTAAAGTGCATAACAGTATTAGAAAGAAATTCCATCACAACCTGTCCAAGGAGTGAGGTATAAACAAATAACGAAAGCAAGAGCTTGCTACTCAGTAAAAAAGGAGCAGGGGGTGGTGGAGAAACTTAGTCTGTCTTTTCTCCTTTTGTGGGAATAAGAAATAGTTCACAAACTTTTTTTTAAGTTGGTTTTTTTTTTTTTTGAGGGGGGTCTGTGTGTGTGTAGAAGAAATAAAATCATCCAGTGCTCTATTTCAGGTGGTAATGTATAATGAGAATTTTTTTCTCAGTTTTCATCATGAAAAATCTATTTTAAGGAACACTGCATTGCTGTGAGCCTCAAAAGATCAGTCAGCACTCAGAATTCTGTTTAAGAATATGTAAGGGTGAAGACTTTCCTTCAGGATATGGACTATCTTGAGTGTAGAAACCCTGTTTTTTGAAGTCAAGTGAAGTTTTGGTCTTTAAAACATTGACAGAATTTCAAGGATTTATGGGCTTTTTGCTATAACTATGTACTTATCAGTGAATCTTGTTTTTTGAGAACTCAGGAATAAAACAATAAGCAGATGTCCTGTGAGTTTTGTTACGACACTTGTACCTGATAAATTACTCTGCCTACTTATAGTATATCAACACTGCAAAGCACTTTCATTTATTAAGAGTGTATACTTGAATTAGTACAAATGAAGATACATTATTGGATAAGGAAAATACACAGATGATAATAATACTCTTGTTTAATTATCCATTAACTCTGGAATATAAGAAATTGGTTGGACATTTTTGCTCTTGATGTACACCAAAATGTCAAAAAGGAAACCCTTACTATGTGATGAAAAACGGGAACACACAGTGAACCTACTCACATTAAAGAATTGACTAGAAATACATTAGCCATAGATAACAATTTCTGAGCCTAGATTGTGAATTTGCTTAGCAAACACCTTAATTTTAAAAGTTTTTAAATCAAAGTTAGGCTGAAAGATTAAAAAAATCACAAATTTGGCTTAAAAAATAGGGGAAGTAATCTGGTCAATTTTGCATTTTATTTTTTGTTTTGGCTATTTTTAACTAAAACAATAGGAAAATATGTACTAGTTTTATTATAAATCCTACATAGGTTTCCACAGATATGTCAAAAGTCAAACCTATCTTTAAATCTTGACATCAAATTATGTTTTTGCCTATAACATTAAGACTATAACCTTAAGGATCTCTAAGGAAGACCTTTAATTTTCAGGTTAGGTTAATAAATTGTGAGCATTGATCCCAGAAGTCAACTGTTGATTAGTCCTGGAGCAGGACTCATTTAGTTCAGCTTTTTAAAGGTTGTACATCTGGTCTAAGTTTTTTAATCAGTGGAAAGAAATGTCTCTTCAAAGGCTAATTATTTCCCTCCTAAAACAGCTTAAATTAAAAAGTCATTGGGTTACCTAGATACTGTTTTAATCCTAAAGAATTTGCCTAGCATCACCCAAGAAACTACTGACATAGCAAGGATTTCAATGGATTTCCCAACTGTTCAGTTTTAGACTGCCCATATATTTTAATGGGAGCTTTATTTTGTAAATGCTGCTAGATAGACATATCTTTACATACTTGGATACACTGGGATCTTTCTGAAACTGGTCTTAATTTAGTAAGGATTTATCCCCTTTTCTTCTGTCCTTTATTTGTTCTACACAGTTTTCAGTGCTATTTCATCATGCATGTGAAGTAATTAAAAGTTCTTAGGGTTTGCCTGGGGTTTGAGGGGTTTTTTTGGTGTTTGTTTGATGTCTTTAATTTTATAAAAGGCATATTTTCAGATCGGGCTGGTGCAGGACTAACTACTATGTTACCTTGCTATATATGAATGTCCTTAAATGACAATACTTCATTATTAAGAAAAAAACCTCTGCTAATACAAAGTTATGTTTCTGATACTTAACAAACTTGAACTTCTGTGACACAAAGTATCATAGAAACATAGGATCATTTATGTTGGAAAAAACCTTTGAGATCATCAGGTCCAGCTATTAAGCCAGGACTGCCAAGTCCACCACTAAGCCATGTTGCCAAGCAGCTCATCTACACATTTTTTTAAACACCTTCAGAAATGGTGATTCCACCACCTCCCTGGGCAGTCTGTTCCAATGCTTAACCACCCTTTCCATCAAAAAATTTCTCTTAATCCAATCTAAACATCCCCTGGTGTAGCTTGAGGTATATATATCATTCACCAACAAAAATTCAAGATTTTTGTAACTCCATTTAGTTAGTAAAAATAGCTCTGAGTTATAAAATAATACAGAAATATTAGCAGACCTTTAGGTATCCATACTTCTTCCAAGTTTAAAGATTTATCAAGAATGAATGACGCATATGCAAAAAAATAGGGTAATAAATGATGAGATTTCCTGCAATTCTTATTACCATGATATCTGTTGTTTTGGTTTGTACTTTCAGTGCACTTTTGATCCAATACATTTAAGATAATATTTTTCCTTGAGTTAACACAGGGGGAAAATGAAACTCATTCTATTCCTGTTGTTTATTTATGTACAAAACCAGCAACATAAGTGATGCTTTAGAAACGATATATATCTAAATCCCTTCCCCTAAATGTGTATAATCTATGGAAGATTGTCATGCTGTATGTTGTAAAGCCGCCACTGATTTTTATGATGATCATAATGTGCTTTTGAGAATCTTACACAATAACTGCAGTTTCAAGGTATTGAATATTTAGTTGACTAAAAGTAACATTTAGTATGTATTGTGTCTATGTCATGAATTTTATACTAACTTAGTTTCATTAATGTACTCACTAATCTCTCTGGAAAAAATGCCATAATGATTAAATATGATGAGTAGGACATGTCAGCTCTTATTATTGGAGCAGATTTTTTGATGAGTGAAATAAAAATACATTATGTAAGAAAATAGCATAAATAATGCTAAAGGACTTAATCATAAATCTTAGTGAACTCATGGGTAGTGCCTCTTCTTAATCAAGATATTAGTCTGTGAGTTTCTGCCATCATCACTATTAAAAGGTAGTAGTAGTAGTATTGTTATTTTTATTGTTATTGTTGTTGGTTTTAATAACAATAGTAGTAATTTTCTTTATTTGTTAGTTTTATTTATTAATTATATTTTATTTTATTAATGTTATTTATTATTATGTATTATGGCCACTGCAAAAACTGGAACTGATGTAATTGTCCCTCTGACATAATTTCTGCCTAAACTGAGGGGGAAAAAAGCACATAAACTGCTAAACAGCATAGCAGTAAACTAACCCATTCACAGACTTAACAACATTGTTACCTAGACTCTAGTTTGGCCAAAGAAGGGCAAAAAGAGAAGTAAAAGAAAGTTTACTGTACCAGTCTGTGACTTTTCCTGCTTGTTCCTATTCCATGAAAGCTTCTCAGGTTCTTACTGCAAAACTGGGGACTTAGACTGGAAGTGCTTTGGAAAACTACTTTCTATCAGCCAATGTTCCATTACACTTTAGTATAATTCATATTTAATTACAATATTAAAGGTGAACGAGGCCAAATGAATCAGTGTAAAGAGGAAAGAGTTCAGAGTTTATCAAAATATGGTCATCATATGGCCTCTGAGAGCTTATTTAAGAAAGAAGAGAAAGGCCAATCAGTAAATGTAACAAATACACTTCATCATCATCATCACCAGCAGCAGCAGCAGCCGCAGCAGCAACAGCTATACAATATTATCTCCGAATGTGTATCCACAAATTCTATTTATATCTGACAGAACAAGTTCAAAAGGCATAGAATACATGTCAATTTGGAATAGATTTTAGAAGTTCTCTTCTTTTGCTAAGAAGTATTATCTAATTCCATGCATATATGTAAAAATAGGTTTATGCATATTTTATTTATATACACATATTAGATGAAACTGAACTTAAATGTCTACACTGCTCCATCCAGAACAGATAATCTCACAGAATTTTGTATGGCTACATTATGCAGAATTTTTCATGCCTGTCAATTAGTAATGGAAGTATAGATTGATAATATATAGTCAGTAGTGTTAGCTTAAAACAAAAAGACCCTCTGAACACACATTTCAGACAATCAAACCCAGTTTTTATTTGTGCTTCAGCCCCATTTAGAGCATTTCCTGAAGATTACACCCTGAAATTACCATAGATTTTATGTATCTTACATTTTTTTTTACTTACTTCAAAGGCAAAGTAAGACATGTAGTTCTATTCATATTTGCATAAAACATTATGGAATATTTATTTATTTATTTTGGTATGTGATCAAAACAGGAAGCATTACTAAAAAATATCCTTTATTTATAAATAAATTTATACTGAAAAAAAACCCTATAGTGATTGCACAAATCATTGTCATCACTTAATATATAACTCTTCTATGCTGAAACATGAAAATTGGACACTAATTTTCCTTTCTGCACTTGCCTCTGGAAAAAAAATACATTGTAAAACTTCTCAAAATGCATTTCAAAACATGGCTTTGATACATTAATGTAGGTCTGCATGCATTTAATGTACAGAACTTGTTTTGCTTTCTTGTGTAACATTGTGACTTACAGTTGCTAGGGAATAGACATCTCAAAATCAAAAATCAAGAACTGCACAGGCTGTTTGGAAACACATTATTCAGATATTAGTTTCTGATTTGTCTGCAATGATTGACAAAGACTTCTTTCAAATTCAGAATGCACTAGCTCTCATACATACATTCCATTCATTATAGGAAGCATAAAAATAAAAATGCATAGATTTATTTTAATTATATGGTTAAGGCTATTTATCATGCTGATTTGGTTTTCCCCTATTTAGTGGTCAAAAGAGATGAATGTGTCAAACTGTTGTCACAGGGCATCATACTAAGGGTAGTTATTTTGTGTCAACTTGACAAGACTCCGTTATAGTGATACTGTTATCAAGTCAAGATAAGGATTAACAGTAAAAGCCAAACACAAGCATGTTGGAGAATATCCAAGCAAACAAACACAAAGCCTGAGGTTCTACAAAATAAAGACTGAATTCCAGTTGAAATACACACATCTGTATTCAAATATGACTCTGCCTTTCAGCATGACTCCTGTTTACCTGCTGGATTAGGATCACATAAACTAAAAGTAGTTGCAAAGCTGGGAAACTTGTAATTGTTCAGTGTGGTCTCCTTGCTGCAGGATCTAAAAACTGTGCTCTATGAGGCAAGGAACTGTGCTTGTTTAGTTGGGAGGAGATGGAACATGGTTATGATAACAGAGCAGGTGCAAAGATGAAAGAAACTGCTGGCCATGAACCCTTCTGAACAGGTTAACCAGTAGCAGCAAGACTTACACCAAGGAAAATTTTGAATGTAAGATAACAAACTGTTTCTAAGAGTAGGAATAGTTAACCAGTTTAATATACAGTCCAACAGAGCCCAAGAGTCTCTTTCTGTCAGAAACATCTAAAAGCAAATTAGGCATCCAGCCATCTCAATGAATCCTTGATACAGTTCTATAAAACAAATTTTGAGTACTTCATAGTTATATAAGAGTTTCCCCCTGAGCTATTTGTCCATAGGTGTGTGTTATACCAAATAAGTAGTTTCTAACCATTTGTGACTTTGGTGAGTATTACTCTAACTAATTCTGGCAAAAGCAGAAATGACTGACTATCGTGAATGTAACACAGTGATACATTTTATTCAGTTCTGAATTTCTGTTACAATTTCTTTTATCTGATGATGTTCCATTTACTTAGGCTCAGCAGATAATGGCTTTTGAATGAAATTTTGCATGATTTCTATGACTTGTAAAGAATGTGAGTAAATGCAGTTTTTCAATAGTAGTAGCTGTATTTGTTAATCATAATCTGAAATTCTTTTAAAATTAAAGAGAAGTTGTTGGAACTGACCTTCTTCCCCCTACAAAAGAAAACAGTTCAAATAGATTAAAATCATGCTGGTAAATCCTCAAGGTTGATCTGGGATGTGTCTTTGATTCATCCAATATTTCAGACAAAATGTGATTCTTAGGGGAAAAAAGCCAACCAAAAAACACCAACAGAAAGACAGAATACTTCTTTTCACAGGTGTATTAAACTGAACACCAGTTTCCTTGTTAAAAAGTGTATGGATGTCATTTTTTTTTAATCTGTTCACTTCCTTTTGTTATGCATAAAAGTACTGGATTTAAAATTTAATTTATGCATGAAATGATTAAATTGTCCAGTGTTTAAGACTCTAGAATTTATGTTTATAAAGTAAAATATTTTACTGGAAAAGATTAAATGTAGGTGCAATAGTTTAAGAAATAACATGATTACTCTAATGAAAAGAACAATGTACTTTACAAAGTATAAAGGAATTTCTTCATACATAGCTAGCATTAAACTGTACAGATCTAGTTAACATTTCTATTCTAAATAACAGAAAATAAAGGAGGAGTCATCAAGCTCTGCTCCTGTCTCCCCAAGGGGGTTGCTCCTTCTGAATCCTGGAAACCATTCTTGTGTGCATGCTCTATCAAGCAAGAGCAGCATGCTGAGACACACTAACCCTGAGCCCACCAAAGTCAAGGAGAGACAAAGTGGGCAACCAGAGGAAGGTTAGAACTCATTGGCTGCCATGATCTTCTGACAACACTTGTGACAGATATTATCATGTAACTGGATATAACAAAGAACAGGTCAGCCAAAAGCTGCACAATGTATTCCCATTGTAAAGCTTGGTGGGTGTTGTCAGTCTTCTTAAAGAGTGGTGCTAGTAGCAAACAGTCTTGGTATTAAGAAGCCTATCAATTGTGGCAGAGATGAAACATTAGATCTTGAGAGTATTGTGTGCTCTAGGACTTTCCAGATCAGCTTGTTCTCTGAGAAAGGCAGAATATGGACATGTGTGGATTCCAGAGAAGTTCTCGTTGGTTTATTCCATTTGCAGCAAATTTACTGCTATTAAAATACAATCGACTTTGCATTTAATTCTAGGCCTTCTTTTATCATACTTTGGGGGGAAAAAAATTAAAAACAGTGCTGTCAGCGCTATTGGCGTTTGTCGTAAAACAAAGTTTATTTCTTGGGAAATTTTAAGTGTACAGGAAGTTCATCTAAGAATATACAAGCATGCCTACAAGCAAACATACTTTTCTGAATATATGATACAACTATTTAAATAGTTATCATACAAAAACATAACATACATGCTGCATCTTAACAGGCAGTGGAATACTTATTTTAAGCCTTGTTCATCCTTACATGTGGGAAGTATTGTGAGAATGTCTCAGTCACAAAAATCCATGTAATCCATATCATAAAGTGATGTTTAGGTCCTTAATGGGCAGTTTAAACATGCACCCAAGAGGTGACAACATCTTCTAATAATTAGTTAGTTGTATATACACACCAAAAAGGTGACAACATCTTCTAATAATTAGTTAGTTGTATATACATTTATAGATGTATGCACAACCCATTAATTCTCATTTTGGGGACAAAGAGGCAACATCCAGATTTTGAGCACGTCACTGAAGTTCCGAGAGCCTTGCCTGCTGCTACTGTGCGCATTACCAATCTGATTGCTTTTGTTTTTACCTTCTGTGGTATTTCCCTGATGAAGAGAAGGGAAGCCACTGGTGGTGGGTTGACCTTAGCCAGAAGCCAGGCAGACAGAAAAACCAGGACCCAGTATTGGAACAACTGATTTCAGCAGCATCCTTTGAAGCCAGTACAGAGGTGGCCTGGGGTATGGGGAAAGAGGCAGGGAGGAGGGGATGTTAAGAACACCAGAAAAACAGAGAGAAGATAAGGAGGTGTTAAATGTCTGAGAGTAAGTGCGAACATAAATTTGAGCACAAACTTCATCTCTGTTACAGTGCGGAGATGGAGCCAAAGGGTAATGTTCCCCAACAAAGTGTTGCCCAAACACTCACAGACACTGGATTTCTTCAAACAAGCACAATTACTGGCTATTTACATAGTGGAAACCCCTCCTGTGCCTCTTAGCAGGAGGAGCATGACACCTGCAAGCAGGTGCAGAAGCTGCGAGGAAGCAGAGGCTGGCTTTCTGTTCCAGTCATCACAGGGTAGAGGAGGAAGCACAGCATGTTTTCTGGCAGGCACTGCACATGGATGCAGGAGTGCCTTGCCGGCAGTGCTCTAACAGTGCCTAGCTCTGCTGGAAGAATATGGCCAATGGGTGGTATCAGGCACATGAGCAGCTGGCGGTCAATGATGATGCCCTTGTGGGTGCTGAGGCTTTTGTCGGCACAGCCCTGCTCCCATGGCTGGATGCAGCCCCATCAGAAAGTTGTCCTTTTGAAGCGCTTGGAATATGCAAAGCAGGTGCCCATCACACCCTCCATCATCTTCTGCATGCCTTGCACCAGAAACTCACAGTGCCTCTCTCAAGACCTGACTTGATCCAGCATGCCATTGCAGTCTGCTTTGCCCTGCCACACATCCTCCTGTCCCTCCTTTTCCTCCTCTGCACTGCTGGAGCTTCCTTGTGGGCTGCTACCGCCAGAGTCAGAGCTCCCCTGCTGGCACAGCCAGTAGAACCCAAAGAGCATGAGCACTGTTTTAGCAGAGTTCCAGAACCACCAGTGCTGACAGGCAGCAAAGAGCACACCTTCCTGGGTGAGCCCATGCGGCTCCTGGCTCCTCTGCTCCATCTCCTCCAACAGATGAGTCATCTCCTGTCTCACCTCCTCCTCATGCTGCTGCAGGAGGTCTGGCATGGCCACATCTGTCTCTTGACCCACTGTCAGCACATATTGTGCAATGCTCAGCATGATCAGGAGGTGGCTGATGCCATGGCCTGGAGGAGGAGGGAGAGAACATGCTCAGCGGGGCTAGATTGGGAGGGAGATAGTGGCTGGGGCAGTGGGGTCATGTCCTGGTTTCAGCTGGGATAGAGTTAATTTTCTTCTTAGTAGATAGAACAGTGCTGTGTTTTGGCTCTGATGTGAGAACAATGTTGATAGGACACTGACGTTTTTAGTTGTTGCTGGGTGATGTTTATAGTAAATCAGGGACTTTTCACTTTCTTGGGCCCTGCTGGCAGGAGGGCTGGAGGGGCAGCAGACACTGGGGGGGACACAGCCAGGACAGCTGACCCGAGCTAGCCAAAGGGATATTCCATACTATGGGATGTCATGCTTGGTATATAAACTGGGGGAAGAAGAAGGAAGAGAGGGGACACATTTGGCATTATGACATTTGTCTTACTGAGTAACCATTATACGTGATGGAGCCCAGCTGTCCTGGGGATGGCTGAACACCTGCCTGCCCATGGGAAGTGGTGATTGAATTCCTTGCTTTGTTTTGCTTGCATACATGGCCTTTGCTTTCCCTATTAAATTGTTTTTATCTCAACCCTTGAGTTTTACATTCCTTTTCGATCCTCCTTCCCATCCCTCTGGGTGGGAGGGAGTGAGGAAGTGGCTGGTGGTGCTGGGTTGCCAGCCAGGGTTAAACCACGATAAGGCAGGAGACACAGAGGCCCAGGGTCGGCTGGGAGAGGGTGCGAGTGAGCTCCAAGGCAGTGAGAGAAAGGTTGGGGAGCACTGTGGAGATGGATGGGGGTACATCCCTGCAACTCCCCAGGTGCTTGCCATGGTTGGCAGCCCCAAGCACCTCTGTGCCCAGCCCCGAGTGTCATATTCCTTCTGTCTCTATAGACGAGGTAAAATAACATCAATAAAGAAAAAAATATATGTTTTCCCCAGGGCAGCAACTTCCCTTCTGTTAAACATTGTTTAAGCAGTGATAAACCAGCATAAAATAAATAAATAATTAAATAAATAAATGATTATTTCTTAGAACAGGGGAAAGGTTCTCAATTCTTTTTTCCTGTAGAGAAAATCTCCCTGTGTAACACTTGAATATAAGTCTGCTATTATAACGCATTTCTGGTTTCCTACCTTAATTTTTAGGCCTTTATGGTGGCAATCCCTGTTTTTGGAATGGGAACTTTAGGTGAGTTTGGGATGCCAGCACTCAAATAAACAATCCATCAGCACTGTACGTGTACTTTATTATGCTGCCAGAAAAACATTGACCTCTGTGGTGTCTCCCTCTGTGGTGGGGCCCTAAGAAGGAGGAGGCAATTCTGCTAGTGCAGGCAGGTTGCCTGCTCAGGCAGCACCTGGAGGTAGCCATCATCGCTGGCCGACAAAAAGGGCTGCTCTGGATAGGGAAGAACACTCGGAAAAATAATTCCTAATTAGTTGTTAAAGTGATATGCTTAATCTGGGTTGTACCTCTGGTTTGACAGCCTCATAGAAAATTGTAATGACCTTAATTTGATCTGACCTGATTTACTTTGGAAGTGATTTAAACTCATTGAATTAAACTCTGTTTAATTTTCATTATAGCTTTCACACAGGGATTTTACGCAGTTTAACTAAACCTCTTGTTATTTACTCAGTGTGTTAACTTGAATTAAGTATCTTGTATTATCCTGTATAGAGATTATTTAAGCAAAATCAGAAAAAAATTTATTAGAATTAATTTCTTCATTGATACATGATTTCAGTCATATGCAGACAGAACACATCCAAATATACACACATGCATACATGCCTAGAGATAAGAAAACATGTCTGGTTGCTTTTAGACTAACAGTTTTATAAAAGGAACTTTTTGGAATTTACAAAATAAATCAACACAAAACTTACCTAAATTTGGTGAAAATATTTTTGTCTAATCCTAATTCAAGAATTATTTTTCTCAAGAAAGGGTGATCTTGTGTCTAAATGAATTTTATAAGAAAGTATTAGAAACCCTGATAATGATGATGATACTCCAGATTTTAGTTACTCAGCATGAAAGTAATGCAAGTTAAACATGAATTCAATATATGTACGGGGTTTTTAATATTCTTGGGGACAATCTGAAATATGACAAGTATCATAGACAAGGATTATTTTCTTCCTTTGAAATACTAGTTAAATGTTGAATCTCCAATTTTCTGTAGTGCTGAAAGTGTTCATACACTTCACAAAATGAGTTTGTTTGAAAATTAGCAAACAAATAATTTTGTTTTCTTCTTTTCTTGTTCTTCCCTGCCTCATTAGTATCCATTTATGCATCAATCTCTTATCTTTCAATTTACCCTTTTCTGGAAGCTCTCCTGCTGTTTATTCTTTCCATGGCCCAATGTAGTGCTTTCTTCTCCTTCCATATTCTTCACTCTCCTGTCCTTACTTAGTCTATTCCCACTTCTCTTCCAAAGTCTCGTTGTTGATGCTGATCAGACAAGATCAGTGCCTGGAATCACATGATCCAGTACCATCTCTGAACGATTTATGAGCAATAGGAAGGAAGCTTCCTGGTTCAAGCACCTCTGGATATTATCAGATCCAGATGAGCCATGGTCACGCATGACCAGGTTTCTGAGGCTTTGACACTTGGCTCTACCTAAGCCTGCAGTTCTGAGTCAGGAAAAACTTCTGCTAAAAGTAAGCTCTAACACAAAAGGCAGTGCTGGCTTTTTAAAACTAACCCTCGCAGGAGTCACTGGGATCTGGCCTTAGGTCTCAGATAGCATTTGTGTGTGTATGTGTTTGTGTGTACACACATGCGGTTATGCATAACTAAATCTGTAAAACATTAGCAGGGTAGGAGTATTAGACTCTCTACTGTAATATTCTACTTCTATATTATGGATATACATTTTGCAGAAATCGTGCTTATTGCTCAAGTCATTATTTGCATTATCAGCTCAATGCTTACTAAGGAACAGTTTTAAACCCATGTAGTTATTGTCATTTGGTTAGGTGGGGGTTTTCGGTTTGGTGTTGGTTTTTTTTTTCTGATTCATTTAACTAAGGTTTTTCATGATGGCAAAATTATTGGTTCTGAAATCATGTGTGAGTGCCTGAAAAGACAGCATGAAATGGCTATTGGGACGTGCTGTGAACCAAACCTTTGAGCAAAGTGCTATTATTGTTCAGTTCATGGCTATCACTATTATGTTTTTGCAGTTACATGAAGTTCTGAATTTGATGCAAGGAGCAATCAAATCTATAAAGCTGCAGAGGATTTAAAAACTGCTTAGTGGAAAAATGCAAGGAAATTGGCACAACATATTACTACTACCCTCTCCCATTACATTTTTACTCACAGGTGCAGCCTTAATAATAATCTTTCACATCTCTGATGGGTTGTATACAGCAAAGATTTAACATGAAAAAAACAACAAACAACTATATTGTAGTCTGTTATATATTATATATATAATATATAAATATATTATATACATAATCCTTGCTAAATAAAACTGCACAAGGCAAACACACACATTTTGGGGCTACTTTCTTTTTAGCTTCAAAAATATTTTTGCCAGGACCTTGCGGCCGAGCACATCATACATCTGCAGCCACACTGATGAAGGGCTGATAAAGACTTCCTGTCACTGCCACTTCCAGTCATGAAGGAGAGGAACTGTCACACTTTGTCATTGCAGGAAGCCTGCAACTTCCACAGTGGAGACATCTATTTATACAGCAAGGAGCATAAGAATTGGAGATATCCCTGCCAGATAATCTGTCCCAGGAGTTAGAAAAGGACAAAGCAATTCAGCGGCCTACAGAAAATTTGGGAATGTATAGGTATATAGGAAGTTTATATGGGATCCAGAAGAAGTTCCTAAGCACAAAATACAGTATAATGGAAAACAGGAGTTAAAGAACATTTTGTGGCCGCTGTGTTGTTTGGGTTTTTTTCAAATACACCATGGAAATTAACTGACATGACATAACTTAAGCTTTGCTAGTCTCTGAAGGGTTAATTTGTTGAAACACATTTTCCCCACTATTCTGTGACTCTCTTCAGTGGCATACAGAGGAACACTGTGCCCTTCCTTTCTTTTTGAGTATGGTCAGCCCCCTGTTTTGGATAAAGAGAAATATTTTCAGTTTTAAAGAAACTGATTATATGCGTGTGGAAATTGTATTGTGTAAAATTAGTGTTTAGAGACAAAATTACTCCAGACACATCATACAACAAACAAGTAGAAGTAAGCTGAGGTTATATGATTCTTTATGGGTCAGGAATATAGCTTAGTTTCCTTGACCATTTTATATAAAACATAATTGCTTGGGAATGAGAGAGACTTTGCTTCTACATCAATCTCTAAGATCATATTGTTAGAGAGAGGAGAGTCTTTGTAGCCTGGGGGATCTCACAGGTGTCCATCATACCCTCAGCTATTCGGGCTCTCAGGTTGTGAAATGGGTTTGTAAAAGAAGGTAATTTCTCTTGGGGAAATAATTCTTACCAGTG
The DNA here is from genome assembly GCF_017639655.2 of Falco naumanni. NCBI lineage: Eukaryota > Metazoa > Chordata > Aves > Falconiformes > Falconidae > Falco > Falco naumanni. The sequence goes on along the minus strand of NC_054055.1, from coordinate 88,509,015 downwards.
TTTCAGCCTGAACTCTTTTAATATCTCTTCTTGCATGGAAGGATGATTTAATGGTTGGTTTTTTACTAACTCATATTGCCTATTTAAAATAAAAAGTGATAGTTTATTGTATTATACTGTATTATATTCTGTAGGAAAGATTAGCAATATTGAGTTGAAATCATGGGCAAACTGAACATAACAGTGAATTATGACCTAGAATTGTATTATGATTTAAAAAAAAAAAAAAAAAAAAAGTTGATGAATATCAAAACATGTCATTTATCTGAAATGAAGTATATGCTAATGTACCAAAGCATTCATGAGAGCATCTGTAACAGCATGTCTGCTAGGTATATTTTCCTCGATGAGTAGCGAATGAAGATAATAAAAATTTGAGATAAAAGAGAAAAGGTATTTCTATGGTATAACATCTCTTTTCATTAAACCATGCCAAATTTAATGCTTCCAGTTATATTTACGTATTTAAATAAATATCAAGATTCAGAAACATTGAGCCACAGAAAGTTCCTGAAGTGAAGAAGTTATTTTGATTTACACCTGCTAAAGTTGGGCCAGAATTACAGTCTGCAGAAGTCATCGATTACTTTAATCTTAGCCTCTTAACTATTGCATATTTTATTATACTAATGCTTCTTACAGTAATTACACTACTAAATTAGAGTTTTAACATTACAATCCATACATACCATAAGATCTTGTATATATAAATCAGGAAACTAAACTGAAAATTTAACGGGAGGATTTATATACTCACATACTAAATCAGTATGCTAAAGTTTAAATTTTTTGAATGTTTTATATGCAGCATACACAAATCAGAGCAATATACCTGATTCTGAAAGTTAATGTGCAAAAATCAAAATTCTGACAGTATATATTCATGAATCATGGAAAAAAGATTATACTTAATGTTTTTTAATGTGGCAATTTTAAATTTTATTGCAGAGTAGATAATGGTTTTTGAAAGGGTTGCTTTAAGCAGTTCTTTGTCTTACATTTTTGATACAACAAAAACACCCACTGTGGTCATCATTCAGTCAAAGAAACTAAGAGTCAAAAAAAAAAAAAAAAATCAGACATGGATCAAATGTTTAATGCACCTAGATTTTCAGCTAACATAAAATCAACTAACATAAGATCAAGTGCCTAGTTCAGATCAATACAGTATAAAGTGTATATAGTCACTGTTGCTATTGTTTCCTTTTAATTAGGTAATTTTAAAGGCTTAGAAACATCCAGTTAGATACTGAGTTCACAGATGCTCAGACAGTGTTTAGTGCTATCATTATCTGTGCCATTCACAAGCCTTTCCCATAGTATGAGTCAGGGAATAAACAGTCATTTCCCTGTCCACTGAGAATTGACTTCAGTGCAATGTTGCTGAGTGGAATGATGACCTGCACCTAAGTTAGAAGACAGCTTAATGTTTATTTCAGAGAGAATATCCCTTAGGACAACAAATTAATTCTTTTATTATAGATTTATACTAACATACCAGAGAGAACAGAACCCAGAAATGATCATCTATGCAGCCTTGTCACTGGGGTGGGCTGCTTCACCATCATAAACTCCAAGGACACTTTCAGTCTATGCATTGTTCTAACTTTACTCTGACCTTCATTTGTGCATCCTTCATCTCTTTGCCAATTTCCCCTCCTCAGTCCAGTCAAAAGTCTCACATTAGGTAACTTGACAATCTCTCTGCTTCCTTCTTCCTTTTTTTTTTTTTTTTAAATTACTAGTCACACTTACTTATCACACTTAATTTTTGAACTCAGTTCAGGCTCTGTATGTCATTCAATAGCCTATGTGGAAAAGATCCTGCTCGTGATTTTTTGTATTGTCCTCAAAAATGATGTAGTGAGCTTTACAAAAAAGTTTTGTGTTCACTGTATCCTGTGAGCATGAGGCTATTGGAAGTGTAATGAAGTTTGTTGTCAAGAAAATTCAATCACTACGAAAACTTTATTCACTTTAATATTATCCAAAACAAATATTAGAACATGAGCTTTGTTTTTGAAAAACAATTATTTATTTCTTCAGAACTACTTATACTCCGTGACCATCAACACATTTTAGTTTACATGAATATTACTTATCAGATATGTTCTTTCCCCCTTTCTATGCTTCTTGCTCTGTACTTTCTTCTTTAATGTGAAGAAATAAAAATCCTGCAATATTTACACAGCAATTTCAGTAGAAATCTAAATACTGATGGAGTGAAAATGGAAGAGATTTCGGGCAGTAATTTATAACCCCAAAACTTTTGCAGTGTGAGCTAGATACCTACACAGTTTTGTAAATCTAGTCCTAATTCCTCTGTGAAAAGCAGATGACACATGGTACTTTTTACAGATGGATCATGCAAACTGTGCATCTGTGAATAAGTGTCACAGAGGTATTTCAGCTTCTTTTGCCAGCTGACAAATAGAAATCACACACAGATGTTTTAGCAGGAAGAGGGAGAGAGACGGGAGAGAAGGCAATTCTCAAGGAATATACAGAGCCAGCCTAAGCCTCTGGTGTATGGGTTAGAAAAGCAGGCATATGCATAACTGGGGATTTTTTCCAGACTCATTTAAAAAGGTATGATGAGCTCAATATTGGCTGCAGGAAACTGAATTCTTCTGTGTATAACGTCGGAGCTAGCAGCATTAGAGGTGAATATCACATATGAACAGCTTACACAAGAGATTTTTATCATACATAATTCCTCATTTTCCTTAAACCTCCAAGATAGGAGTGTATTGCTAAAGAGTAGGGGGAAAGTGCAGTATTACATTTATTTGTTTTCATTTCTGTTATTCTTCTGTCTTTCTGCTATATGAAATCAAATTGGGAAAAAGAAAAAGAAAACCAGTAAACAGAAGATTATATTCATAAAAGAAAAGTGATTCACCTGTGTTCTAGAGATTACTAGAGATGAACAAGTAGTGTTTGTCTGGGTATTCACATATACATAAAATCTGGGGGAAGAAAAAGTAAACCACATTAAATAAATATATGCAACAATGACAATCAAGAATTTTGGTATCTTGTTCGAGAAGAAACAGTGGAAGATGTCTTTATATTTTTCCCTCCTGGAAGTGAAATAGGAAGCACTTACTAGGTCACCTAGTCCTTCATCTTACACGTGGGGGAATCATTCTTTTTAAATTTCTCTTCTATATTTAGTGCAGCAATACAATTCCTTTTGAGAGTGAGCACAAAGGAAATGAGAGAGAGAAGGGGAGGCAGGGAGAGAGGTCAACGTTTCTCCACAGGGGTCACATGAGTCTGCTGAACTGGCTGACATTTCCTAGGACATCTTTGAGTGTTTCCCTATGGCACAGAAAATATTTCTCTCTTACTAAGGGGAAAAGTAGTACAGACTCATAAAGGAGCAGGTGAAAATGTTAAACCTATATTCATTATTTTTCATGGTATCTGTGTGCCTGGATCTACTCTAGATCTCATCATGGTTGAGCTGTCTTTCATATCTAAGCCTTAGTGACTCAGCACATGACCTGCCATGACCCTGCTTTCATACTGCTGTTCCAAGTCTTCCTTACCAAGTGCTGTGTGACCTCCATGCAAGTTCTTGGGAATCCATGTGTACTATATATTCATCTCCCATATTTAGCCCTCTAAAAGTAACTATGGAAAATCTAGGCAACATTGAAGATGTTCAGGAGACTACCTCTACAGACCCATTCTGAGAAAAATTCATCCTTGATTAAGTTGAAGGCATCCACTGCTAAAATTAAAGCACATCTGGGGTAAATAAGATAAATTCCTAGCAACTTCTTGTAATATGAACAGATCAACAGAAGTCGCCTGTAAGCCAAGTCATCACAACAGAAGCTAAAATATTGCAGTGGAGGAGATTAGTAGATGAGAAACATGCAATGTACAGAAAAACAAAAAAGTATAGCTACTGTGCTATGGGAAATACGTCCATGGGTCCTACAGACAAATATCTCTTGAGCCACTTTTGACTAACTTTCCTGTAAAATTCTAAGTACATGTTAAGTTTCATATCAGCTATTTATTTCTGTTCTGGAAAAACTCTGTTAATTGCATTTTCCATTTCCTCCATTTATTTTCAAGGTGAGAACAAGTCAAGTGGATTAACATTTATTATCACATAATTATTTGTATCATAACTTTCTTTGGCTTATTTACTTTCTCCGATACTGCCAACAGAGTAGCTCTTATATTTTGATTAAATTAATGTGAATAGGAGAGAAGCAATGAAACAGCAGCATGTGCAACACATTATTGTTTTGCCACAGAATTTTTGTGACTGGGCTATAGTCCACCAATTTGGAGCTCTAATCTGGCTGTGCTAGTATGACATGAGAGTTTGCTTCTCTGCATAAAATAGATTGAATGGGACTGACACAGTTGCACTTTTTTTACACAGAAAAATAGCATTCTTCAGGGGTTTTATGGATATTACTCTGAAAAAAAAAGAATATACAAAGATATATAAAGATGACAAAGTATTTTTAGAAAATATAATAACTGTAAAGTGTATAAGGTTTCATGCATATGGATGGCAAAAAATCCTACCTATATCTGTAGAAAAGGTGGAAGCACTTTGTAGATGTGGTTGCTTTTCTTCAAAATTTGGCAGCCTTGTTACAATTCTGCTTCTTTTACTGAACAAACATTGTTAATTAGGTGATAAATTTTTTACTGCAGGTTTTAGCGCCTTGTTTTAATTTTAAACTTATTTTTTGCTTATACTTTACCCAAAGGCATTTGTTATTTTAAAAAAAATGCAATATTAATTCTTATCAGTATGTCTGGTTAACTGGGATGTAGAGGCAGAAATTCTAAGAAAAGGTTGTATGTTTCTCCAGAACAATGGGTACAATTTGAATCTATTTTAAAAAGTTGCTTACGTAAGCTTTCATCAAAAGTTTTCCTAACAGAATATATCTCTTGTGTATAAAATTACATGGAGGTGTTCACTGCCACAGAATGATACTCATCTATATTAGCCAATGTTCTTGCCCATATGTTAAATATTTTAACAACTCCTAGAGCAGCTGAGGCTGGAAGGCACCTTTGGATACCATCTGGTCCAACCCCTTGCTCATAGCAAGGTCAGTGAGAGTAGGTTGCTCAGGACCATGTCCGATTGGGTTCTAAATATCTCCAAGGATGGAGACTCCACAATCTCTGTCAGCAATCTTTTCCAGTGTTTGATTGCCCCCCTTGTAAAAATGTATTTTTCTTATTTTTAAGTAGAAGTTCCTCTGCTTGTTTGTGCCTATTGCCTCTTGTCCTGGCACTGGGCACCACTAAGAAGAGCCTGACTCTGTTGCCTCTAGTCCCCCCTCTTCAGGCATATGGATAAATCCCCTGAACCTTACCTTCTCCAGGCTGGACAGACCCAGCTGTCTCAGCCTTTCCTCATATGAAAGATGCTCTAGGCCCTGAATCATCTTTGTGGGCCTTTGCTGGACTCACTCCAATATGCCCATGTCTTGTACTGGGGAGCCAAGCACTGAATACAGATTTCCAGATGTGTCTCATGAGGGCTGAGTAGAGGAGAAGAAGGATCACCTTCCTCAACCCACTGGTGATGCACTGCCAGGACACTGATGGACTTCCTGGCCACAAGGCGAGCATGACAGCTCTGACACTCTCTGCAAGGTCATCACTGTGATCCAACTCCCACCCCCAGCCCTTGCATTCTGCCTTCACTGTTCCACTGTCCCCGTTTCCCAGGTCCAGCCAAATGGAGAAATTAAAACAGCATGTCCAGAGCAGTCTGCATGTTTGTTGAATTTATAGAAATATTGTAATGAATGGAAGCCTGATGCTAAACAAAGCATAGTGGGGGACAATCTGCTGTGGGATCCAACCACATTCAAGGAAAATTTAGGAGCATCCTGATCTCCCCTGAGAATAAAGCTAGCTACTAAGAACTTTTAGACAAAATGAAACAACAGAATTCAACAGTATGTATGGCAATTAGTAGGTGCAGCAAACATCAGCTGGCATTTCGACCCCTCCCCTGTGGCTTCAGATTTCGCAGCATCTGAACAAATCTTATTTCCACATTACTTTTTTGCTCTTCGGGGCACTAAGACTTATATTCTTCTGATGTTTATACTGTGGAATCATTTGTCCTTTACTTTTGTGGAGAATGGTAGCTCCAACACTTTGTCAACTTTCAGTAATATATTTATAAACATCAAAATATTATGTGATTTGGGCCTCAGGAAATGAAATGTACTTGGAATCTGGCTACCATGATGAAAAGGAATGAAAAATGCTGTTCAAGAGAATAGCTATTTACTAAAAGAAAAACACAGCAAGTAGCTGTGTATCTTTCACTTTAATCAGTACATATTACCTAATGAACTCATTCCTTTCTTCTTCAGTCACTGTAAATGTAAAAGCAGATTTAGATGTACAATCAAGCTCTATTAAAGGGACACCACTGTTTATGCCCTGCATTCCTGGTGTGTTTCCCCCATTTCAACTTCAGGCTCTACACTTCAAGTGCAATAGTGATTAATACACAGAATCAAGACTCAAACCGCCTTCTTCTTACATCTCAGTCAAACTCCCTTCTACCCTGGAAAATATAAGTGAGAGAGAAAAGTGTCAAAAAAGGTGAAAGACTGTAATCTGTAGATCGGACCTTGACAGGCTTGAGGAGTGGACTCAGGTGGACCTCAGGAAGTTCAGCAAAGCCAGGTTCAAGGTCCTGTTTCTGGGTCGTGGCAATCCCCAATATCAATACAGACTGGGGGATGGATGGGTTAAGAACAGCTCTGCAGAGAAGGATTTGGGAATATTGGTGGCTAAAAAACTGAATAAGAGCCAGCAGTGTGTGCTTGCACCCCACAAAGCCAATTGTGTCCTGGGCTGTATAAAAAGAAGCATGGCCAGCAGGTCAGGGAAGTTGATTTGCCTCCTCTGCTCTCTCGAGACCCCACCTAGACTACTGCATCCAGCTCTGGGGCTCCTAGTAAAAGTCATGAAACTGTTAGAGGCAGTCCAGGCAAGGGCCACAAAAATGGTCAGAGGGATGGAAGACCTCTCCTGTGAAGACAGGCTGAGATGGGGTTGTCCACCCAGAGAAGAGAAGGCTCCAGGGACACCTTGTTGTGGCCTTTCAATACATAAAGAGGGCTCATAAGAAAGGTAGAGACAGGGTAACAGTTTTCATCTAGAAGAGGGTAGATATAAAGGTATAAAAGGGTGGGTACAAGGAAGAGATTTATGACGAGGATGGTGAGGCACTGGAACAGGCTCTCCAGGGAAGATGGGGATTCCCCATCCCTGGAGGTGCTCAAGATGAAATTGGACAGGGCTTTGAGCAACCTGATCTAGTGAAAAATGTCCCTGCCCATGGCAGGGAGAGTGAACTAGATGACCAACCAAAACCTTCTATGATTCTGTGATACCAGGTCTAGCTTTCACTTCAGAGATGGAGATTCACCCATTACTTTTAACAGGAGAATTTCTAGAACGAAACAGAGATGAGCTTGAGAAAAATGGCTTCCCTGTCATATCAAATGTAAGACACCATGATACATCTTAAAATGGATTAAAGTAAACACTAATGTACAGGTGGGCCTGATTCCAGTAAAGTTAGAAAATCCTACAGGTCTGTGTTAGTCCTCGTTACACCTCCTGCAGACCTGAAAATCCAAAGAGGGAAAAGGACAATCATATTTTGTAAACAAATTATTTGGAGCAAATAGAACTAGGATTTAAGGGTAAAATGCAGTGGCAAATTTAAGCTAAACATGAAGAAAATAATCTTCTTAACAATAAGACCTTTAAGACAGTGGAATGTTCTCTTAGGAAAGTGATGGAAAGCCTCTTACTTTAGCAATGTGCATGGAAATGAGTTTTATGTGGTGTTTAATGTGTGCTAGAAAGAAATTGGTGAGTCATTACAACGTACTTTGAAGACTTGAAGAAGATTTTTAGAAGCCTATGCTTTTCAGTGAAGTGTAATATCTGCTTCACTGCTCAGTTCTTAATATGGAGATAACCACAATCATTTTGGAAGTGATTTTTATGTGATGCCAGTTACCACTAGGATCAGAAATAAAATTATATGGACAGATGAACAGGTTTATATAGTTAACCTAGAAGCATCCTAAAGGGCCCACTGGGCAGTATAAATTACTCCATCCTGCAGCTGCATTTGGCCTCTTTTTTGCAGTGAAATTGCCCTGGATATGTCTGGCCTGAATGCAGGGAAAAAGCAGTTAGTCAGGTATATATCTTGAATTACTCCCATTGTTTATGTAAATAACTGTAATACATCTGGTCCAGAACTGTTAGGGATGAATCCAAATGAGCTCAGGTTTCAGTCACAGCTGAGGCATCCAGGGCCCCACCGAAGCCTCTCCAGCCTCTTCCAGAGTCTGGGCTGCCCTGGTGACCCCTCCTCCTGCAACTCTGCTGGCCAGATTGCAGCAAGGTATTGCTATTTATCCTGTGAGCTCTTGTTCCAGCCACATGGCAAAACTGACTGAAGAGTCAGTCATGAAATGTTTTTTCTCCAGATTTTCTTGAAAATAAAGAAAAGAACCATTTTCCTCAACCTTTTGTTGAAATTTTGGGTGACCTTAGTGAAAAAAAGAGAAATAGGTGGAGGTAAAAAAGATTCTTTTCCTCATTGGAAGAAGAGAGGTAAAAAATCTGGTTTCAAGTTAAATATTTTAACCAATTCACAATTTTAGCTACTTGACTACTTAATGCCAAATACCAAAATTGCCCATCCTGATAATGTCAGCCCAGAGTGAGAAATCGCATTCTGCTTCTGTGAGGATCAGTGTGGGGGTGCCTGCACAGCCCACCTTTGGCAAACAACTTGTTCTGGTGAGAATGTAGTATGAGCTGTGGGGGTCTGTGCATGCATGTGTACATACTGAATACAGAAACCTGCTTTTTGGAACATTTGCCAAAAACTGATCATGCTTAAGAAGAAAATGATTGTCAGATGGATTAAATAGTAACAAGGGAATTATAAAGTGTTTTTGATAAAAAGAAGTCGTCCCTGGGAATAGTATAAAAGAAGGAAGAAAATTCATAACCAGAGGGAGAGACTTTGCAGTGGAAAGACAGGAGTGAAACCTGATTTGGTACTGCCAGAAGTCACCCTGCAGCATCGCAGCCCCTGCCCAGGGAGAGAGAGCAGCCTCCCTGCCTGATGCTGTGAGGGTCCTGAGCCCGTGAGTGGCTGTTCCCTACAGGGTAAGGACAGCAAGTGGGGACCCACCACAGGTATGTGTAAGCGACTTTGTGGGGCACTTTCCCATCTCCGTATGTGTGAGCAGGTTGTAGGGAGTGGCAGGGGCACACACAGAGCTGGGGTTTCCACATATCCCACAGGAGGGGAGTGGAAGCAGGGAAGCCCAGGAAGGTAAGGGATTACTGGTAACCCACACGTCCTGAGGGAAGAAAGCTGTGAACCTTGCAGACAACACCAAGTTGCGGAGGGGTGGGTGTTGATCTGTTTGAGGGTAGGAAGGCTCTGCAGAGGTATCTGAATGGGCTGGACCAATGGACTGAGGCCACTTGTAGGAGGTTCAGCAAGGAGAAGTACTGGGTCATGCACTTGGGTCACAATGACCCCACGCAACACTACAGGCTTGAGGCAGAGTAGCTGCAAAGCTGACTGGTGGAAAAGGTCCTGGGGGTGCTGGTTGATGGCCAGCTGAACATGAGCCAGCAGTGTGCCCAGGTGGCCAAGAAGGTTAACAGCATCCTGGCTTGTATCCAAGATGGTGTGGTCAGCAGGACCAGGGAAGATAGTCCCCCTGTACTCAGCACTGGTGAGGCCACACCTCAAAATACTGTGTTCAGTTTTGGGCCCCTCACTGCAAAAGTAACATCAAGGTGCTGGAGCATGTCCAGAGAAGGGCAACAAAGCTGGTAAAGGGTCTGGAGAACAAGTCTTATGAGGAGCAGCTGAGGGAACTGGGCTTGTTTAGTTTGCAGAGGAGGAGATTTGAGGGGATCTTACTGCTCCCTACAACTGCCTGCAAGGAGGTTGTAGACAGATGGGGGTATGTCTCTTCTCCCAGATAACAGGCAACAGAACAAGATGAAACAGGCTCATGTTGCACCAGGGGAGGTTTAGATTGGATATTAGGAAAAAAAATCTTCTCTGAAAGGGTGGTCTCATGGTTTAACCCTGGCTGGCAACTAAGCACCACGCAGCCACTTGCTCACTCCACCTCAGCCAGAGGGATGGGGAGAAGAATTGGAAAGGAACATGAAACCTTAGGGTTGACATAAGAACAATTTAATAGGGAAAGCAAAAGCTGCGCACACGAGCAAAGCAAAACAAGGAATTCATTCACCACTTCCCATGGGCAGGCAGGTGTTCAGCCATCCCCAGGACAGCTGGGCTCCATCATGTGTAACGGTTACTCGGGAAGACAAAAAACATAATGCCAAATGTGTCCCCTCTCTTCCTTCTTCTTCCCCCAGTTTATATACCAAGCATGACATCCCATGGTATGGAATATCCCTTTGGCTAGTTTGGGTCAGCTGTCCTGGCTGTATCCCCTCGCAAAGCCCTGTGCCCTTCCAGCCCTCTTGTTGGCAGGGCCCAGGAAACCAAAAAAGTCCTTGATTTAGTATAAACAATACCCGGGAACAACTAAAACCATCAGTGGGCTGTCAGCATTGCTTTCACACCAGATCCAAAGTACAGCACTGCACCAGCTGCTAAGAAGAAAATTAACTCTATCCCAGCTGACACCAGGACAGAGATCAAGCATTGGAAGAGGCTGCACAGGGAGGTGGTGGAATTACCATTCCTGGAGGTGTTTAAAAATCATGTAGATGTGGTGCTTAGGGACACGGTTTAGTGATGGACTTGGAAGTCCTGGGTTAATGAATGGACTTGATGATCTCAAAGCTGTTTTCCAACTTATATGATTCTATGAACATAATTGTGTATGTGTGTGTGTGTGTGTCCATGCGTGCACGTGCATGTGATATAAATTTTTTGGGATTAGATATGGAAGATTTTAGGAAATTGTTTAGCAGTAGTAGTATCTTATTATTTATTTTGTGTAGAGGAATTATAGAGGACTGTATGAAAAGTTTATTTGTAAAAAGTTTGTGATGATCGGTAAAAACATGAGGTATGAAATTTTAAAAAGAAAAAAAAAGGGGGGGGGGAATTGTAGAGGAATGAAGCTGGGTTAATTATCATTGATAATCTACAGCTGTGGGCTGGCTTGGGGAGGTTGTCTGATGCAAACAACGTGCAGCTGTGGCTGGTTCTGTTAAGTGTTGGGCAGCCAAGGAAGAGAGAGGGGGAAGAAGCAGGGACAAGAGAGTGAATGTATGCATGTGCGTGCCCTGGATGAGGAGAGACTAGGAGAAGGCAGCAGAGGGACTGGCATGAAGAGTATGTTGGTATGAGATAGTAAAAGACCTTGTTACAGCTTGCTAGTTTGGAGAGTGCTGCCACAATTTTGCAAGTGCCTAACATTGTATAATATCTACTGTATTACTGATATCAGTCCTGAATAATTGTTCACCGATTGCCAGATTTTTACATGTCATTAAGAAATAAATAAACTGATTGGATTCTGATTTGATTTAGACTCTGTGAAATGAGCAGTTTTTCTCTGTGAGTAAAAGAAAGCACTGAAAGAGTACCCAAAGGAAAACCTGCAAAATCTGAAGTTTTTATTTTAAAAAGTTATTCTTAATGGCGCAATGACATATTTGTTTACATCACATTATTCCTGATAACAGTCTCAAAGTGATGGATAAAACTAAAAAATACATGAGGATATGTAAGATAGTTTTATATTACTTTCTCTCTAAAGGTTTGTGAGACTTTTTTTATGGGAGAGATTGACGTGTGAATGCAAAAAGTAGCAATCCATCAGATATTGGCAAAGGTACATATTTACTCACAGACAATATGAGGCATGTGGAATTAAAAGATACCAATATTCTATTTTATACATTCAGGTAAGTTCCTCCCTAACTCAAATGACAGAAATGGAAAATGGGTTTAAATTCTGTCATCACAAAAAAAAAAAAATTTTTCCATCTTTTTTATAGATTTTTGCAGAGTGAAAGTGTAAATCATAAGACTTATAAGAGGACACATGAGTTTACAAGAAGTCTCAGGACACCTTTCAGTCAGTCTAAATTGGCCCCTACTAAATGAAATCTAGTGTCATTTCACATCATCCTGTGAAATTTTATGCTAAGATTTTGTACAATAAATTGCAACAATATGAAATCATTCACCTAAGGAATTCAACTGGGGAAAATCAGTTTTGCATTTTCTCTGGCTTTTGACTGTATGTAGTGATTTTAGAAGACTCTTGTTTGCAAAGGACATAAAACAGGAGATATGCTTGGAAGATATTTTCATATGAAAGAAGAGAAGGAGCTCATATGTCTATAGAACTCTGTGAAATCCTTGCACAAACTGAAAACAGTATCACATGTTCAGGTAACTGTCTTAGAAGCACCACACTTTTCATGTAAGAATTAAATTATTTGCTTGCAAATGAACTCAGTAAGGGAGGTTTCCATAAAAATCATACTCTGTTAAAAAAAATAATAATTCTGAAATAGCTAAAAAAGTTGTGAGAAGTAATCATCAAGATATCATTTCAATGCCATCTGTCTAACTTTCCGATGCCTGATGCACTCTACAGTGGAATGAGCTCAAGTGAATGGTTTATCACTCAAAAATGCAAGTATTTTATTACCCTTTGTTCAATCTGATTTTTTAAAATGTTTTCCAGCTGTGAAAAATCTTTGAAATCTATGAAATCACCTTAAAAGTTATCAATTTCCACTGGGCAGTTGGATGTTATCATTCAAATAAACAAAAAAGATGAAAAGAAAACCCACTTGTCTTCACTCAATGATTCAGTATGTTTATTTTGGAAAGCTGGGGCTTGTTCCACTTCACTAAAAATATTTAGCTCACTGGGATTTACAACTACAACTGCCTGCAAAAAGATTCAGAAGTATAGGATTACATTTAGTGTAAATGTATGTGTCGTATTATAAATGCTCAAAGAAGCCACTTACAGTTGTAGAAAAAGGATAATCTAGTCCACATCTAGAACACACAGAGATGCCAAATTGTAAGGGTCTGATTTTGTCCCAGATTATTCATGATCAGCTCACTGTGTATGATTAGTCTAACTGCAAGACAAGAGTCCAGCAAGGTTTTCAGTTGTTTTAGTAAGCACTCAGAGACTAGAACTCAACAGTAACTTTTTTTTTCTCCGGGAGCTGTTTTAGTTTAAACCACAATATTGCAATGGAAAATTTTGCTCCATTTTTATTGGAATACAAATCTCCATTTGATTTTCTCAAAATTTTAAAGCAGAAATTAATTTCTATTTCCTTTGCACGTGGGGGCATATGTGCACCTAAGTATGTTTTAAATTCATTTCTCTTTTCTTCAGTTTTAATGTGGTCCCTTTTGTTGCATACCATAATGTTACAGAATAACTCAGATGGGAAGAGACCTCAGGAGGTCTCTAGTCCAGGTTCATGTTCAAACCATTGTTAGATATGAGATCAGACCAGGCAGCTCAGGGCTTTTTTCTTGAAAGACCTCCAAGGACGGAGACTCTACGACCTCCTGGACCATTTGTTTCACTTTTTGACCACCTGGACCAGCTTGAACTTCCTGTGTTTCTTTCTCACTGTCCCTCATCCTCCTGAGAGAAGCTGGGGTCCTTCATCTTAGCAGCCTTCTTGCGGGTAGGGGCAGGTGGCTCCCCTGGAACCTTCTCATGCGGCCACTGCTCCCACCCTGACCATCCTGGGGGTTCCCTTGGACTTGCCTTGGTTTGTCCAAGATTCTTCTCTACTGGGAGACCCAACTGGAGGCAACACTCCAGATGGGGTCTAAAGCAGGATGGTCCCTTGCCTGTAGGTGGTGCTGTTGCTAATACAGCCCAGGGCACTGCTGGCTCATGTCCTGCTTGGTGCTGGCAGGGATCCCAGAGCCTTTTCCACAGAGCTTCTCCCCAGACTCTCAATCCCCAGCCTGTAACTGCCAGGGGGTCTTCCCTCCCCGGCACAGGACTTAGCATCTATAGTTGTTGAATTGCCTAAAGTCTTTATGGACCCACACCTCTGACTTACTGAGTTTTCTCTGGACAGCGGCCCTGCCCTTAAGCATATCTTCCTCCTGCCCCCTTCAATTTGGTGTCATCTGCAAACGTGGTGTGTACTCTATGCCACTATCCAGGTTCCTGACAGAGGTATTAAGCAGTACAGATCCCTTCTTGTTTCCTTTTTTCTTGTTGTACTTCTTTTGAAGTTGTTTCCTTAAACATTACAGTAACAGGGGAAAAAAGTTTCCACACTTTCAATGTTCATGGGGTTTTGGCACTTCTTGTTTTTTTCTGGTTTTCTCCTTTTTTTTTCCCACTTGGAATAAAAGGTGAGAAGTAGAATGGATGGTGAAAGGGAAAAAAGAAAGAAAGAAAGAAACGAAAATCTTGACATGGAAAACCAAGGCTTTTTTCCAAAATATTTATGGTGTGAAATGCAAATGGATAGGAAAAGAGCCTTGCAAAATTAAAGAGATTTTGCTATGATTTTTCAAATTATAACAAATCATTTTTTAATTCTTATTTCTCCCAAAAGAACATAACTTGCCCCTCTGAAAACACTAAATTACACAGATTTAAAACCCACTAAGATTAGATTTACACAGAGTTGATTAAACTGAGAAAGGAAACAGCACATCCAGAATAACTGGGGCCTCAAACTCTCATGCAATTACTCTGGATCAATGACTGTGATAAAGACAGAAAATTATAGTCCAACTAATGACTTTGATATATTTTCTGTTGGATGGAAAAATGCTTTAGATACTGTGCAAATTGGGGATATGGTCTTGTTGTCATTGCCAAAGAATTAGCACAGAATCAAACAAATGAGCCAGGCGAGAATGTTACTGAACCTTTTGTAACCAGGGAATGTGCAAATAATTATTTTACCTCAGTGTGACAAACAAAAATTACATTTAAACTGTGCTGCCAATAAACATAGCATCATTTTTTTCCCAGGACTGGTGCCCCAGGCAAGGCCTTTGTAATTTAGACTGGAAAAGTTTCTGAGCATTTAAAAAATTCATTAATCCTGATTATCTGATATGTCCCTTGATAGATTCAAGGCCTACAAGTATTCTTCAACCCTCATCTTCTGTGTTAGAGCTTTACTTTGAGCCCCAGAGTCACAGAACAGCCCAGGACTGTGAGGACCCCCAGAGAAACTCCTTTTTTGGTTTGGTTTGGTTTAGTTTTTTGTTAAAAGCAGGTTCTTATGTTATCTGTGGCCCTGGAAAGACAAGCACAAATATTTCCAGTAAAGGAGATCCCAGCAGTTTTCTGAGTAACTTATTCAAATGTTCAGTTATTCTCACTGTGAAGAATTACCTTACATATCTAGACAGAATTTCTCCCTGTGCCCACAGCCCCTTGTTCTGTGCATCCTTGTGAAGGATGTAGCTCCTCCTTCTCTGTAGCTACTTTTCAGGTATTGGAAAGATGTGACTGGATCTCCCCTGAACTTTCTCTTCTCTAGGCTGAATGGTCCCAGCTTTTTCAAACTTTCTTCATATGTCTACTTCTCCAGCCATCTCGTTGGCCCTCTGTTGCACCCTCTCCGTTTTTTCTATGTCTTTCAGTCTGAAGGCAGACCAACACTGGATACTCTATTTCATGTGTGGCTTAAATAACCACACTTCTTCATCTGCTGAATATACTTTTACTGATACATGCAGCTGAACACACGGTTTGCCTTTATTGCTGCAAGGGCGCACAGCTGACTTGTGTTCTTCTTACTCTCCATCAGCCCTCCAGGGCTTTGCCAGCAGCTCTACATCCAAGACATTGATGCCCCAGATGGTACTGCTGCTTGAAATTATTCCAAACCAAGTGCAGGACTTTGCATTTCTTTTTGTTAGACATCATGCATTTGCAGATCTTCAGCTTGACAACGTATCCATGTATGGTGGCTCTTCCTTCTAAAGTATCCATGTGTTCTCCTGGTTTGGTATCTACTTACCCAGTTATGGAACAGAAGTCAGGACACGTCATGAATTCCACCTAGCCAATGTGGTTCAGATTTGAAAAATTAAACAACAACAAAAAATCCTCATAATAAATGGTTTGCAACTGGGAAAATATGAGAAAAGATAATAAACAATTATACAGCAAATTTGAAGAATCAGCATGGATGCATCTGAAGACTATCTGAAGGCATCAGACAGAATTTTAGAATTATGCAATGCATTCTTCCATGTAAAGGAAAATAGTAGATCAATGATATAGAAAACACAATAAAGACAGAGTTTACACATCATAAAATTCCTATTTATAATGGTATAACATGTTTATGGCAATTAGCTTATCCCACAGAAAATGTCCTTATCAAGAAGCAGATAATATGCCACTGATTTAACAGAGGAGATAACCAAAAATGTGGTACTGTACTTTCCTCCAGTTGGTAAAGAAATGGCTATACAACTGCCTCTGGCCTTGTCAATGACTGAAATGTCAATGGCATGTGATTATATTTACTATGCAAGGGTATCAGCCACAGCTTTGCTGACAGAAGAGGAAGGAATTCACACAGAGGAAGGGTCACTATTCTTACCTCTCCTGCACTTGCAAAAAGAGATATTAAAGTATGAACTCTGGAAGTTCACGGTCCCTAGCTCAACTGAGTCCTAAAGCACCTGATGTCTGACAGGTGCTGTAACATGTTGTGTTGGGAATCAGGAGCTTAAACATTGCCCCTGGGATGCCTGGCAGGCAACACCAGATTGTTTTCGTAATTATTTGCATCTATATCTTTCAATAAATCGGATTCTACAACCTCTACAGACCAAGAACATTTTCTAACTGAAATATGGCAGCTAAGAATGTTGTCCAGCACACAAAAATTAGAAGTCTAAAATTTAGGTAATCCGTTTGTACTCCAAAGATTCTTCAACTTTGGAAGTTGCTTTCTTCTTGCTCAAATGGCTTTAACATCTTTTTTTTTTTTTTTCTTTTTTTTTTTTCCTCCTGAAAACTAGAAAACTACAACGTCAGGAATATTTTTTCATATACAGATGCTCCAAATTAAAAAAACAAAATAAAACAAAACAAAAAAAACCCCAAACTACAAACTCTTAATTGCTTCTTATGAAACCCTCAGGCATAAATGTCTTTCAAGTTCACAGACACTTGCATCCCTTCACTGCTGTCTTCACTAACTTGCTGCAGCTGTGTCTGGATTTTTTGTTTTATTTGACCATTTTGTCAAACACCTCTAGTACTGTTAAAACTATGCTGAGTAATGTATTAGGAATGACAAGTATAGGCACAGCCAAATTGTTTACACAGTTTTTCTTCTGACTTCTCTTCATTATACATTTCCATTCACTCCCTTGGCATTTAATTTCCAGTCAGAGTAAACTTTAATAAGATTCACTCACTTAATTGCTCAATCTAATGCTGCTTCACTGTATCTGGCCTCTCAGACACAATGAAGATTTTAACAGGGATTTGCTGGCTATAGGATATAAGTATTGGGAAATGAATTTACCAGTAATACCCATAATAACCAGAGTTTAATTATTAAAATGGCAACTTATAGAACAGAGTTACTATTCCCAGGTTCTCTGTTTATCCATATAAATGAGTATCTAACAACTTTCTAGAATAATGTAAATATATAGATGTACCTTTAAATGTTGTCTTTTTTCAGACAAGTATTTCATACATTGAGAACTGCTTTGGCTGAACTTATAGCTGGTCAAACATAATTTCTAGTTTAATAGCTGTACAACAAAATTCATCATGGAGGTGTGAGAAAATTTTTAAAAAAAGTAAAGAATGCTTAAAATTATTCACTTAATATGTTTTTTCTTTTCCTTGTCACCAATTTTTTAAGAAAAAGGGGCCTCTATAACCAAGAACACAATTTGGTAAATGTCCCATATCAATTGCTTTGAACACTTCATGCTACCGCTATTGTTGCTGCTGCTCTTCTTTTTTTCACAGTAGAGAAAACAGCATTTTATGGATAATTATTTCTCGGGAAAATTTTCTTCTGTATCTGATAAAGAAAGAAAACTACACAACTCCAGAAAGTATTTTTTTATTAGTCCTCAATAAACATTATAAGGACCTGTTTCATATCTTTAGATTTTCTCATACTGCATGAATTTTGTTTAAACTAACTTTGGTGGAATTAAATGATGGAGAAATTGATAGGTTCAAAATGTTCAACGATTTAGTAAATAAGCCCTTCTGAAAGGTTTCTTTTCTAAAAGAAGTATTCACCCACAGTTAAATAATAACAAAACCAATTCATCTGAAATGAGCAATGTGATGCCAAGAAGGGGTTGCCCACAAAGATGTGTCCCTGAGCCCCTGACAGGAGCCACATGCTGGTGTCAGGGATGGGGAGGGACGCTGAATCATGTTCATGTGTTATCCTAAGTAAACAAAGTGATTTCAACAAACATGACAGAAATTGAAACATAGGCACAGGGATGGATTTAAAAGTGCAAAGTTTCGGTATTTTAACTGTATATTTTACTGGACAAAATGGAAGAAGTGGCATGTCCTGCCAAGACTTCTGTAGCACCTTGCGGCATTCAAATTTGTACTAATCATGCAGCAGAACCTGTGGAGAAATAATTTCAATTATCTTTGGAACTTGAATGCTCTGCACAAACCACCTGTTAGCAGCTTATAGAGACTTACTGATGTTACAGATAATGCTACAACACAGAAAATCTCAC